>NC_051184.2:139018979-139324575 GCF_013339695.2 Rhipicephalus sanguineus
CGTTTGACGCGATTACAACACTCCCCCACAAACAAAATCACATTCAGTGGTACATCAGTCGATCTGGTGGGCGTGTCACCCGTGTGCTACGTCTAAGTACTGTTACAAAGCAGATACGAAGGTCCTGGGCCAGCTGTCTCCAAACGAGTTTTCCTGCTTCTTGGACACCCCCCCCCCTCATTTCGGAGAACGGATTTACCTACACCTGCTGTCTTTTCCCTGAACTGAGCGCTTCGGCGGGAAGCTGGCTGCTACACGCGGGTCCCCTCCGTGGGACGCGTATTTGCATCGAGTGTGCTTTTGGCTAAGGCTGGTGCCTTTGTTCGTAAAAGGATTATCAGTTCCCCGAGGTGGCATTGTCTCCCCCCCCCCTTTTTTTCCGAACTGGTCGGACGTGGAGAGTGAGAGCGCAGTGGTCCCTGGCGTGCCATCCTGGGGGTAGTGACCTATGTGTCGAAGAGACGGACCCTCCAAGGGCATGCATACTTGTGATTGGACGTTTGCTAGTTATGCAGCTTCAAAGGCATGCACGTTTGTGATTGGACATTTGCCGATTAAGGAGTTTCCCTATCTTGGGAATGAAGCGTATTTAAGGAGCAGCAGAGCGTCTGCTCGGGACGGATCGATCGGACTAGATGTCGCTTTGACGGTCCTGTCCTCTATGATGTTGTAAATAAACTTCTGTTAAGTTTCCTCAACGCCTGTCTCTCTGCCTCGGCTTCCTGCTGTTCTGGACATCCCTGGGCCTGCGGTACGTCTCCTGCCGCTCAGCTCCACGCTACCCCACGAGTCCGCGTCGGCCAACGTCCCCGGTCGTAACAACTGGATGGCAGCGGCGGGATTCTGCTCACGACAAGTCGCAACAAGCTCGTGCCAGCATCGGGATCGTCTCCGCCGAGATCATGGCTGCAGGGTGTGGTGAGTGCTTGACTTTTCTTCACTGAGATTTTACCAGGCTTTGTCTCGAGTTTTGTACGAAAGGTGGTAATTTTGGGTAACTACTCTACGTTGACCTGTGCATGGGAACGTAGCGTCTTAGTAGTAGTGAAGTTAGCAGCACTTGCAGCAACCATGAATCTGAAGGCACTGAAAAAACCGCTTTTGCTAGAGTTAGCCAAAAGTTTGGGTTTGGATGTTCGAGAACAAATGAGAAAACCAGAGATTATCGAGGCTATTGAGAACCTTGAGGCAGACGACGACGAGCTCTCAGAGTGTCTAGAGCTAATTGAGGAAGAAAGAAATGAGAGGCTTAGGCGCGAGGCTGAAGAAAGAAAAGAAAGGCGCGAAGCGGAAGAAAGAAATGAGAGGCTGAAGCGCGAAAAGCGAGAGGTAGATGAACGCGAACGGCGTGAAAGGCGGGAGGCAGAGGAACGCGAAAGGCGCGAAGAGAGGCAGGCTCGGAAGCGAGAACATGATCTCAAAATGAAAACACTTGATCGTGAAATTCAGGCGATTAAGTGGCAACTGGCACAATGTCAATTCAAGATTTTCGAGATAGACGAGGACATTGTGTCTTTTCTCGTTAAGTTTGAAAAGGTCTGCGAAGATGTTGGTGTTAGCCGAGACCTTTGGTTGGAGAGGCTTGTCACGTTGCTGCCGCGCCAAATTGCATGCGTTTTGGAGCGCTTATCCAAGGAGGAAGCGCAAGACTTTGATAAGGCCAAAGATGCCTTGTTGCGCCACTTAGGTGCTTCAGGTCCTGCTGACCGCGAAAGTCGAGGGAACAAAGACAGAGCTGAAGCGCTTGATGATGACGCACGCCGTAAAGCGCTAGAAATTGAGGTCCGTCTCAAAGCACGTGAGGACGAAGCGCTACGCAAGACTAATGAGGAAGATGCGCTTCGCGTGGCGAAAGAGGCTGAGGTGCTCCGCAAGGCGCGTGAGGATGAAGCGCGTCGAAAAGCGCTAGATGAGGAAGCGCGTCAGAGAGCGCGAGAGCAAGAAGCACTTCGCGTGGCGCAAGAGAGTGAGGCGCTACGCAAAGCGCGTGAGTTTGAAGAGCGTCAAACGCGCGAAGAGCAGGAGGCCGACGTCGAAGGCCAGAGAAAAGGGGCTATCCACGACAGCGATAGAACACCCGAAACTGAAGAGACATCTAAGGGCGAGCTAGCTGACTTAGAGAGTGTCGGGACTACCGTTAGGTCAGACTCAGAGATACCTAGTAACGGCCCAGAGGACAAGTCAGTTCAGCCGCCTAAAGTGTTGGCAGCGAATGTCGAAGGCAGCGCACTTGAAAGTACTAGTGCCGAGACTATGAGCGCTGCGAGCCGTTCGGTGAGAAAAAGGCGCCGACCCAAACGAAAGGCGAACGCAAAAGAGACCAGTGGCGGTAAGCGTGCTAAAGCGCTAGCCAAACGCGACGACCGCATTCTTCGAGACGCCAAGATAAAGACTAGGCCTGAAATCCCCAAAAGGCGTGCTAGGACAAGTTCCAAGTTGAGAGTCCCGCGGAAATCTAGATCGGACGTGAGGCGTGTCGCGAAGAAAAGAATTTCAGTGAAATTCAGATGCCGAAATCTTCGCCTGGTCTCATCCTTTTCACGGCCTTGTCGAGGCAGGAGCGCAGCGAGATGTCGCGTACGCCGGAATCGTGACAAAGGCTGTCCCCCACCGTGGCTAAAGGCTGACGGCTTAACCCGGAAGGGCACAATGGGCAAGCGATGCCCTTTGTCAGAATCGAGAGGCCGCGGGTCAAAAGTCGCCGCTACTGAGCGCGTTGGACAGGTTTGTTCTTTGTTCTTTTGTCGAGACCAGACCCCTCGAAATCTGTGGATTGCGCGTCTCCCCAGAGCTCGTCTGAAAGGGCGCCGCATGCAGATAAGCAAAGTGTAACGTTGAATACTAAGAATTTATCTTGTATTCAATTTTGGAAATGATTTTTTTTTGCTAATGTTTGGTCGCCGGCTGATGAAGAAGGAATGCGGCTATGTTTCGTAAAATGTTCTTATAACTGTTAGAGCTCATGTAGAGAGCTGCGAAGTGTTTTAAAAGAGATGTAGGCTGATTTAAAAGCCTTCGTTTTAGATACCCTTGTGGCAGCTAGAAACATAGCTGGTAGGGCTCGAGTAGAGGAGAGCTGTTCGTAGTGGTTACAGAGATGAAGGCTGAATGTTAAAGCCCTCTGTTTAACGTACTACTGATTTGTTTTGGCGTTACGTGCTAGTAAGCGCGTCAGTATGGTTTTAACTTTTCACTTTGTATTATGGTATACGTGTGAGTTTGATTTTCCGTTTTATTTCGTATTTAGTTTGAAGCGCTTTGTTTTCTTAATGTCGTACTCATTTGCCAAGTTTAATGAGTGAAAGGGTTTTAGCCAAAAGCTAGCGTTGTTTGCGATTTAGGGAACGTGATGGCAGCGGCGGGTACTCTGGCTTGTGTATTTAGGTTCATTTTTTTTATGTGACAGGTTTACAATTGCTTTTTTTTGTTTTGGTTGTGGTCGTGCTTCATCACGACATGTGTTTGTGGATTTGAGCAGCCTATTTCAGGTTTGGTTGTTGGAATTGCTGCTGCTATTGTAAATGAGAACAGGTCACTTTGTTTGGAGTAAAAGCCTGGTAGGTCTCAGGGAGAGAGTACGGGCGCTTGCCTGCTTGGCAGTTGTGGTTCTCGCGGGGTCGACACAGGTGCTGTCTTTCGGGAAGGAATGTGGGCCAGCAGAGCAAGAAGCTGTTCTCCGAACTTGGACGACGCTACCAGATGTTCGAGATCACCGGAGGTGGCGGAGGATTGCAGCAGAGCAGCATCGCGGTGTGCACGGCTTCGGCACACCAGCATTGTCTTCATCGACCTCTCCCCACAAAGGTGGTTGACCTTTGTACGTCGAGGTCTCGGCCTGCCGCCGGGGAAGCTGTTACAAAGCAGATACGAAGGTCCAGGGCCAGCTGTCTCCAAACGAGTTTTCCTGCTTCTTGGACACCCCCCCCTCATTTCGGAGAACGGATTTACCTACACCTGCTGTCTTTTCCCTGAACTGAGCGCTTCGGCGGGAAGCTGGCTGCTACACGCGGGTCCCCTCCGTGGGACGCGTATTTGCATCGAGTGTGCTTTTGGCTAAGGCTGGTGCCTTTGTTCGTAAAAGGATTATCAGTTCCCCGAGGTGGCATTGTCTCCCCCCCCCTTTTCTTCCGAACTGGTCGGACGTGGAGAGTGAGAGCGCAGTGGTCCCTGGCGTGCCATCCTGAGGGCAGTGACCTATGTGTCGAAGAGACGGACCCTCCAAGGGCATGCATACTTGTGATTGGACGTTTGCTAGTTATGCAGCTTCAAAGGCATGCACGTTTGTGATTGGACATTTGCCGATTAAGGAGTTTCCCTATCTTGGGAATGAAGCGTATTTAAGGAGCAGCAGAGCGTCTGCTCGGGACGGATCGATCGGACTAGATGTCACTTTGACGGTCCTGTCCTCTATGATGTTGTAAATAAACTTCTGTTAAGTTTCCTCAACGCCTGTCTCTCTGCCTCGGCTTCCTGCTGTTCTGGACATTCCTGGGCCTGCGGTACGTCTCCTGCCGCTCAGCTCCACGCTACCCCACGAGTCCGCGTCGGCCAACGTCCCCGGTCGTAACAGTACAGGAGGGGTGGGCGGCGGTTGCGGTGACAACACTGGCGGTTGTTCTGAGCAATTTCCCCCTTCCAAAATATCACTGGTGTGCGGCAAAGGCATTTCATCACCACAGTCTTCCACATACTCTTCATGTTTCAAAGAAGTGCAACGCAGGTGATCGGCATGCACAAAGAGCGTTTGTTTATCAACATTCAGCTTTCCCCTACGTTCATTTGCACTGCGCACTTCCCTCTCGGACTTCGAATTGATCGTAGCTTCCATGTCTGGTTTGAGCAGAGAAAGTCTTGTGCGCAGCTCGCTCTTTAAAGACAACTCTGCTGGTGTTTTACCAGTGAATGTGTGCGGCGTAGTTCTGTACGCGAAAAGGAAGTTGTCAACTCTGTGTTGCAAGGATCTGGAACTGTGGTTCCGTTCATCCTCTAGCAGTTGCTTTAGCAATGACTGCTTAACAGTCTGCACTGCTCGTTCTGCTGCGCCGTTAGATTGAGGATGATAAGGCGGAGTCACAGTATGCTTGACCCCGTTTGCCTGCAAGAAATCATCAAACTCTTTCGCTCGAAACTGTGGCCCATTGCCCGTAACTATCTCCTTAGGCAACCCATAGCTTGCAAACAATGACCTTACTGTTTCAATGGTCTTTTGCACCGTGGTTGAATTCGTTATTTTGACATCTACCCACTTGGAGTGTGAATCGACTGCGACCAGAAACATCTTGTTGTCTTTTTCTGCCAAGTCGAGGTGCACTCGCTCCCAACTGTTAGTACACCACCTCCATGGGGTCAGTGCCGCTGGCTGGCCTACTGGCCTTACACTCTGACAGATGTGACATTGTTTTACAGTTCGTTCGAGGCTGCTATCGATTCCGGGCCACCATACCATTGATCTCGCCAGGGCCTTCATTTTACTGATTCCCATGCGTTGTTCATGTAACAGCAACAGTACTTCCTGTTAAGAGCGCGGAGTATACCCACTCGGTTCTCCCAAACTAAGGAGGCCTCCTCTACCGAAAGTTCAAACCGTCTTACAAAGAACGGTTGATGCTGCGCATCTACAGACCGCGGCCAGCCATGTCATGTCATTTCACGCACAACACTCAAGACAGAGTCCTTAGATGTTTCATATGCGATGTCCTTTGCAGTTAAGGGCAATTCTCTGCCAGGAGAAAAGTAAGAAATCTTGTCTACAGTGTCAGTGTTTTAAGACAATGGTAGACGCGACAAGCCGTCAACATTGCTAATATTTGCCCCTGGTTTGTACACAATGCGGAAACGGTAGTTTGACAGAAAAATGGCCCAGCGGTGGACTCGCGCCGCTGCCACAGCACTGCTGTGATGTCTAGCTTCAAGCATTGTAGTGAATGCTTGATGGTCAGTGATAATAACGAAGCTGCGGCCGTAAAGATACTTATGAAATTTCCTTACGCCGAAAATGATGGCGAGTGCTTCTTTCTCAATGTGGGCATAGTTTCTTTCCGCCTGTGATATTGATCTGGAAGCGAATGCGACCGGACGCTCAATGCCATTCACTACGTGCGATAACACTGCGTCCAGCCCGTAAGCAGAAGCATCACATGTCAGCTGGATTTCCTTTTTTACGTCATACAGCTTCAAGACTGTTTCTTTAGTTAGCAACTGCTTACATCGCCTGAAACACTCATCGCACTGACGCGACCACTGCCATATGCTTCCCTTGCGTAGAAGCTGGTGAAGCGGTTCTAGTTGTCCGGCCAAATTGGGCAAAAATTTCGCATAGAAGTTCACTAGGCCTAAAAATGCCCTCAACTGGGTCACATTGCTCGGTTTCGGTGCTTCAAGGAATGCTTTTACTTTATTCGCTGTGGGATGCAGGCCGTGTTGGTCTATTTCGTGCCCTAAGTATTGTACTCTTTCTTGAAAAAAAACGCATTTCGCCACATTTACTCTGATCCCGTGCTTACTCAGAGCATTTAACACTTCCTTCGTTCGTTTGTAGCACTCTGGTAGGTCTTTCCCAGCAATCAGCACGTCGTCTAAGTGACAGGCTGTGCCAGGCATGCCCTGCAAAACCTGATCCATGACTGCCTGAAACATAGCAGGCGCACTCGCAACGCCGTACGGCAACCGCCGGTATCTAAAAAGACCCATGTGCGTGTTAACCGTTATAAGTTCTTCGGCATGCTCGTGTAACTCCAGCTGTAGATAACCTTTTGCCAAGTCTAACACAGTGAACACGGTTCCTCCCACCAGCGACACAAAGATATCCTCAGAAAGTGGCAATGAATAGTGATCTACCTCGATGCACTTGTTCACACTCACTCTATAGTCCCCTCATATCCTTATTTCTGGTCCATTTTTCTTGCGCACAATTACTAGTGGCGTTGACCAGGTGCTGTGCCGTACCCGGTAAATTACTTCAGCCTTCTCTAGTTCCGCCAGTTCGTTTTCCACCTGTTCTCGCACGGTATACGGTACAGGCATCGCCTTACAGAAAACTCGAACTGCATTCTCTTTCATGCGAATGCTACCGTTGTATCCTTTTATAGCACCTTACCCTCCTTGAAAAAACATCAGCATGCTGTTGTTTTAATGATTCTACAGATTCTCGAGTTCCTAGAGGCGCGACTGCTTGTACTTTAAGCGCAACCTCATGCAGTTTCTGCAAGGCATCAGGCAAGTTCACTTTTATCTTTGCGAGTCAGTCACGACCGAGGAGCACCGGCATGCACACCCCTTATTCATACTCGGCAATGACAAGTGGTAGGCGGTGGCTTTGCTTCCCGCACTTCACATCGACTTGGGCAACGCCCCTTGCATTGATTGCGGTGCCGTTGTACACTCCGAGTTTTATGTCCTCACAGTTGTACGATAGGTCTGGGAAGTTCTCTGCAAAGTCTTTTTCAGACATGATTGTAACGGGAGCCTCCGTGTCCAATTCCATTGGTACTTCGTGACCGTTTATGATTACTTTTACTACTATGGGAGGCGGACTGCCTGCCCTGTTTGTTTGACATATAGTCAGCAAATCCTGCAAATCCTGCTCTATTGCCGGTACTTCTACAGCATGAACAACTCGCGTTTTGCACATTTTTACGACATGACCAAAATTAGAACACTCAAAACAAGCACTTTTTAAAAATGGACACCTTGTAGGAGCGTGCTGACCACCGCACCTATGACACTCTACTGCAGTTTTTCGCGTATAGTTTTTTTCCAGTACCTTGCTTGTTGCGCTAGGCTTCCCTTGGCTTCCTTGCCAGTGCAGTTGAGCGTTGCTGGCCCCGGTGCTGTCGCACAGCATATCCTGGGTGTCCTTCTGTGCAGCCTCCATGGCGGTGGCTACCTTGCACACTCCTTTCCAGGTGACCGCGTCGTCGGGCAACTCGAGAAGACGGCATCGGATGGTGTCGCTGCGTAGTCCGGCAATTAGGTGGTCCCGTAGCGCTTCTTGGAGGAAACTTCCGAAAGAGCATGTCGCGGCGAGCCTCTTCAATTTCACAAGAAACTGTGCGATGGTTTCATTTGCCTCCTGGTTACGCCGGTAGAAGTGGTATCGCTCGGTGACCACAGACCGCTTCAGGACGTAGTGCTGTTGCAGCACCTTCTTGGCGTCTTCGTACTTTACTTCGGTGGGCGATTTCGGCCGCCGAATTATGGTCAGGAAGACTTCAAGCTTCTTTTCGTCGTCTGTTTCATTTGCTTTCGCAAATAGTTCGAACCTTTCTAGGTAGACGTCGATGTTTCCTGAGTCCGGGCAGAACTCCGGCAGCTTTCCGTAAGTGGTGGCCATAGCTTCAGTGCCGCTTTATCCCATCTTCGTCGCCAATGTTACAATGAAGACACCGGTATGCGAAAGTCGTTTATTGCAGCTCATGGCAGAAACACATATGACACGACACACACACACGATAACAGCGCCAACAAAGGATGCGCGCGCAGGCTCTGCGCACTGAACAGCAGAGGGCAGATAATCATCACAGCCACGTTTGACGCGATTACAACAATACCGAAAGAAATGAGGAATGTCGACCAGTCTACTCAGCACACAGGTCCTTGCAAACGTCCCGCAGGAGGCCACGGATGGTATTGCACGCCGAGGCGTCACGATGTGTGCACCAGAATTCGAGGAATTCCCTTTTTCCCTCTTTTGTTCACGGGCCAGCGTCGTTGCATTGTCCAGGTCCAAACTATGTACCGTCTTCGAGCACTGTTCGTCAGAGAGAGAGAGAGATAGAGAGAAATGTTTTATTCACAGAGACACTCTACTTGAAGGTGAACATCTTGACAGTTTTACATGTCTGGTCGGGGAGATAAACTCAGATTTAAAAGTGCCTTCAAACCTCCTCCACACCCTGCCTCCCCTAAAAAAACTATATACAAGGCAACAATACCTTGGTTTGGGCGAGTTGGTCCATCATTAGTGAAAACTTGAAAGCGCGAACGACGACGACGAAACACAAACTTGAAAGCGCAAGTCCTGTTGTTTGTGTTTCGTCGTCGTCGTTCGCGCTTTCAAGTTTTCACTATATACAAGGCCTTGGCAGCACGGCGGAAAAGAGAAAAAAAAATCACACCATCTCCCGCTAAAGGGGACCATGAGGCGATGCGAAGCAGTGTTTCGGCATGTAGAGCCCGCGTTCTAGAGGTGGAGTGGTGAGGGGGAAAGGGAAGAGGGGAAGTGGAGAGGGGGAATGAGAGGGGGAGGGGAAAGGGAAGGGGGAAGGGGAGGGGTAAGGGGGAATGGTGAGGGGAGGGGAGAGGGGATGTGGAGAGAGGGAGGGGAGGGGAGAGGGAAGGAGATAGGTGATGTGGAAAGGGGAATGGGAGAGGTGAAGGGGAGAGGGGAAAGGGAGAGGGGAAAGGGAGAGGGGAAGTGGAGAGGCTTTGCGCATGCGCAGTAAGAGTGGTCACACCGCACACCACCACCACCACCACCGGATTGAACTCCGCCATAAGATGTTTCACATCTAATAAAAGCCGCAGCGCCATTGTACGTTCCCCCCTCGGCAACACGGAAAAGACGGCAAATTTCTCAACTTGAAAGAGATAGCGCAAAAAAGACACGGACAAAAGAAAGAAACAAACGTCCACACACTGGCACTACTAACAACAATGGTTTATTTCTTTCACCTCCCGACTAATATACCACTTTTGCGCACGACAATCACATGAACACTTTATAAGACCGCAAGAACAGGAATGATACAGAACAGGGACTGAAACGGCTAAGACAGCCAATTCAACGACCCATGCGCAAAAACTGTAACTCTGGCACTAAGAGAAAGAGAGGGGTTACTAACACAGGCGTCACCAAAATGATCAATTTGTTCGGCTTCAATGATTATCCTAGTGATATCGGACTGGCTCATCCTGACGACAATAGTTCCATGAAAGTTCGGTTGCCACGCACAGCCATGGCAGTGCTGTGCAAAAAGCCATCAGGTGGCAACTTGCCTACTTTATTGCAGTGCTCACTTAGCCGGACATTAAGGCAGCGGCTGGTCTGCGCAATGTAAACGCGGCCACAGGACAGAGGAATGCGGTAAACAACCCACGTCACACACTGCACAAAAGGATTTCTGTGCTTTTTTGAGCATTCCAACGGAACAGTCCTGCCTGGGTTGGTTTTTTTGCACTGATTACTGAGTTTGAACGGGGCGGAAAAGAAAACACGGGTGTTAACTCTAACAGCTATTTTTTGAGATTGCGAGAAACCTGATGGATGTATGGCACGAAAGCCATATTTCTGACCTCAGGCGAGCGGCGACCACCGATGCTGGCCTGGCACTGCATAACTTTAGATTGCTTTAGTAAGCCCTCTGCCACTGACACTATGAGGTGGGTCGGGTACCCTGCATCTATTAAACGTGAGGCTTGCTGCCCGAAGCTCACGCCAACCATGTGGGCGCAAGACTTATTGAGGGCATTATTGAGACATTGCAATACCTCTTTTGACGAGTTTCGAATGGCTTGAATTAAACGCCAGTAAAGCCTTATTAGCCCTGGGCTCGTAACACCAGCAAATGAGATCGTCTACGAGAGTCATTTTTATGTCAAGGAATCTCATTACACCATCTGCAGGCAGCTCAAGAGTCACAACCAGGGCACTAAGACAACCTAACGAGAGCAACAATATCTCTTACCAATTAGCTTTACCTTGAACACTTAATAACTGTTTATTGAATTAACCCACAACTACGATGTTTTCCATCAGTGCATATCGTTAGGGTTCCTCCGCGCTCCAAATATTACAGTGCTGTGTTTAAAATTACCGCGGAGCTCACTCACCAGGTTTGCGCCGCACCCGCGACCCTCCGCTGGTTCGCCACTCGCGAGATCACAATGTGTTGTTTGCTGCACGCACCATCACGCGTGAGGGTCCCGCAACTTGCTGCTGCCGATGAGATGACAACCTTCGTTGACGCTTGTAGTCGCTTGTAATGTCGGCAAGGTGCACGGAACGATTTCCTTTTTCCGAACACGGCCGAAGGCTTAGCACAATCCTCGCTGCACTTTGATTCGGGTGGCTTGGTCTGTGCTATGTTGGTTGTTATAAAAGGGTTCGATTTCAATAACTCGTTGACGCTATATTTCTAAATGATACAAGAAGTTTATTTACATATTTACAACTGTTAGAGAGGTAAAAAAGGCTCCTTCTTCTATCGTTGCTTGAACGTCTCTCTTCACTCTTCGGCGGCCAACTTCCCCCGCGCAGGCCACCATTTCTCTCCTTAGCATCTGCACCGTCTTGGCCAGCAAAGCCTGGTGATCATCCCGTTCCCAGAACATATACGCAGGGGTGTTAATCACCCAACGTCTACCGTGGGAAAGCAAGTGTCGGTAGGAGACCCCGCGACGGTTCGGGCGAAAGGGAAAAATCTTCAACAATGGTTTTGGGGGGGACCGGGCGGCGAGGCTGCCTACGTCACTCCTCCAGCAGCCATTGGAAAGCCTCTGAGCGATGTGCCGGAGTACTTGCGGCATGAGAACTGGAGTATAATCTGGGAATGGGCGCCCTTTTCCTCCGTCTATCGGCCGCGAGAGGAGAACGGCAGTGAATGAACGTATATAATCCGGTAAATTCCGATGTGCTCAAGTTCGGGTGGGGTGATCGAGCTTAAGCGGGAGCATCATCCCCCAAGACCTCCCAGCTGGGTATTTTTTTTAAAGCGTACACTGATAGCGGCGATCCTCGGCTGTCGATAAAATGAACATGGCTGGGATGCGCCGTCTTTTATACATTCTAGCACGCTTAGCGCAAGGCAGCAGCTACATGTGCAAGCGCCGGTAACAGAAAACATAGAAAGAAAGGAGCGTGTGTGGCAATATTCCACAGATATGGCCAGAAAGGTGCTTTAGGAGCTTGCTCCTTTTGCTGGGGGGTAGTCTTTTGTCCCTCCTGTCGTGTACGCTAGTTCTCATTGCTCCCGCTAGAGGCGCAGCTGTGCTCTCCGTTGATTCAAGAGCGCTCACTAGATAGCGCGCCGTCACTTAGGCGGCTCCGCTTTCGGCGCGTGCTCTAGTCTGATAAGAGACCACTAGAGGGTCGCGCCTTAGATAGTGCTCGCTTTTGGCGCGATTCCTTTCTCTTTCGCAACACCGAAGAAACGAAGTCAGCAGCGCAGAAGGCTCGCAATGTAGCAGCAACGCGGGCTCGCCGCCAGGACCCATAGCTCGCGAGGCCTAAGTGAGACGAAAGTGCCGACAGCAAGCACAAGCCACTACCAGCACCGAGGCGGCGGCAGCAGCGAGGGCTCGCTGCTGCCGCCGCCATTCTACAAAGCCATTATACTAAAAGGAACACGTTCACCGAGCTTATTTGATCACTTCATTATATGATGATGATTGAGCAGATGTACAGAGGATTCACGGTTTACCGGATTTAACCTCTGGAGCTCCTTCATCATCACTCACTTCGTGGATATGCTGTGATTTTTTTTGCAAGCCTTCTTACGCAGCCGCCACGGTGGTACAGTAGTTACGGTGCTCTGCTATTGACCCAAAAGTCGCGGGTTAGACCCCGGTCTAGGCCATGGCATTTCAATGGGAGCGAAATGCGAGAGGCCCCGTGTATTTAGGTGGACGTTAAAAAACCCCAGGTGGTCGAATGTTCTGAGTATTTTGCTACGTCGTGCCTCGTAATCATATGTTGTAGTTTTGGCATATAAAACTCCAGATATTTCTATTATTATTATTAAACCTACTTAACAAGCTTTACTGGCATTTTTGTCATATGCGAGTTCCTTTAATTCATGTAATAGACTAGCAGTATCCGTTACGACCTTGCAATAAAAGAGCCAAATAATGAAAGGGCAGACCGAAATCATATAGGTGTAGTGCGTATTTTTCGTTTAGTCGTGTTTTCTCCTATTTTGTGTCGTGTAATCTTCTTTCTGTTCAATTTCCGTGGTAGTTTGCTATCCTTACTACTCTGCCGTGTGTTATTTGACTAGAACCGCACTTTCCTTTAGTTTTTTTCATGCGCTTATAACCATTGATTTCAACTATGAGAACTAGTGGAGAAGATTTGTGCCTTGTTTTTTAAGCTGTGTATTATGTTGTTTTTTAGAACATACGCTGAGCGAAGCATAAAGACTTATTTGATCGCAATTATTCGAGTTTCCTTCCTAGAAATAAAAAAGTAATCAATACTCAGCCGGCTTATCCTATCGCAGGAATACGCATAGTTTGAGTGACATGTTTTAGTGGGTATGTTTAAGGATCGTCCAAGTTATTTCCTGAGGACTGTGCCGATAGATACTATTCACTTTCCATCTGCACCACCTGAAAACAAAAGTTTCGTTATCATCATTGGACGCAAGTGATGTTGCATCAAGCGTATCAAGAGGAGAACAACGCGAAAGTTCGTAAATAAAGATCCCACAAGATAACATACTTTGGAGCCCATCAGATAAAAAGGTTCTCGCACAAATTTCACCGATAGTTATCAGCGTTCCAGCATCGCTTGAAATCAAAAGAAAGCGCGAGCGAGAACCCGGCTGAGAGGGTACATCCAACATTTTACTTCTCAACGAAAATCGACAGGCGACATTTTGTCGGAGCCTATATTCCTCGTGGGCGATATATGTATACAATCACGCAAGAATGTATGTCGAGCTTGCGTATGAAAATGGGGAGAACCATTCCGTCTGACTTGAAGAGGCATTGAGCGATGAGTTCCACGTCAAGAGCAACCAAACTCCCTCTGTTCTATATATATATTTATGGAAGACACACACACTTATTTATAAGTGTGTGTGTGTGTGTGTGTGTGTGTGTGTGTGTGTGTGTGTGTGTGTGTGTGTGTGTGTGTGTGTGTGTGTGCGCGCGTGCGTGCGTGCGTGCTCGTATGTGGAGCGAGAGAGACACAGATGAACAGCTGACCCAAATAAAGCGAGAAAAAAGCGTTCTAATGGTTTAGTCATTTGGTACCGAATATAGTGACGCTACACGTCTGACAGGAATGATGGACTGTTCGCATTATATTCAATGCACTGTACTATACCGTTCTTATTCATCTCAATAAACAAAATAGTGACGTTTTGCGCTCGCATTCAGTGAAACAAAAGGCCTGCTGAAACAAATGGTAAAATGCACTCCATCAAAAAACGAAAATAAGTCAGAAATCTCCAATTTCTTACGGGGGCAGGTTTTATATCCAATGAAGTGAGGACGTTCGTGGCACTTTCCAGCAATGTATTACTTCAAATAAAGTAAATTGGTGAGCGATAGAATTACAAAGAAATAACTAAGCATTTTCGGGAAAAACACATACAACCTTGTGGACGATGACGAAAGCCTTGAATGGAAAAACGCCCCGCTGGGCACTGCCTTCTCGGGGAAAACCGCAAAGTTTCAACGTTGAAAAGCATGATAAATGATTTCTGCGCAAGAACGGAAAGCAGCTTAGGCAGCTGGAGAGTCATCATTCTGCTACCTGCCTGTCGACAACGGATGTATTGACTTTGCGGCTGTCAGAAATGAAAAGTAAAGAGAAGTACGAAGACGAATACTAGTCGAGCGAAAGCTGCTAAATAGCAATATAAAAAATACGAAAAAATAACAAAGGTATGTTCGATACGTAAGTGGTGAAATATATTGTTCTTCCTGTAACAAAGGCGTTTTCCAGACCGCTGCTATGTTACATGGCGCATTCACGGTGGAGAAGCACTTTAGTTGTTTCTGCGCTCTTTGTCTATTGTGTGGGACATCCGGATGCATATACACCCATTATTTGTAGTGCTTTAAATGTTAGTTTCGCCTACAGTGCGTGTTTTACAGCGCAAGCTGTTGTGAGCTTACAACAGCAGCCGTCGTTAAGCGGGCAACTATGCATTCAACGAAAAAAAAAAAAGAAAACCCCGTTTCCCGCGCGATTTGAGCCGCGGGAACCTGCGTAGCAGTCGAGTATTCGACCACAAAGTCACGCCGGTGCTCCAAATTTCTTTGCAACAAGAACCTAGCCAGGCGCCAAAACGGGCGAGGAATGGCATTAACTGATGTAATATTGTCTGAAAATAAAAAAATTCGGCAGATCCCACGCACCCTGGAAGTCGATGTTATGCGAAGCATGCGGAGGGTAGGTAACTGTGGCGCAACTTTTTTTTGCTGAGCGACACGTTACAAAATGACGCTAGAGGTTTGTATAAATTTTATACACACACATATATATGTTGAAGAGCCGCATATGTGTTATATAACCAGTTATTTACGGTTGGGTAACGCTGCCAATGGCAACGTCGGTATTACCAACACCAGAAGCGATAAGCTGATATGTAGTGCTTATACGTGTCCCGAGAACGCACGTACGTTTCACGAACCCGTGTATATGTGTGCAAGACGTTCTTGACAGTTCTTGAACAAGGGCATCATCACCGTGATCAGTGAGCACCAGCAGCTGGTCATGACTTGTTATAGGATTCGGTCGTGATCGTGGTGACGAGTGGTCCATGTGTAGTAGGTATGTGGTATAGTAAAGCTGTTGGAATTCATGGATGCCTCGGTCATTTCGTCGACAAATTGTCTGTCGACAGAGCCGGCGACATGTCGGAACCTGAAGCCACCCTTCGCGTTGGTCAGGTATAGGCCGTCGAGGCTGGTAGGCCTGGATAGTGCTACGTAGACCAACATAAGTGGATGGTGTTGTCGCATTAGTAGACTACCTGGGCGTATGTGGCTTACGTAGCCTAGTCTACAAAGCGGCTGTTAATCAATCTGGCATCATCCTCGGTCAGCATGAGGCCATCGCCCAGCCTCGTAAGAAATGAAGAGGACACTGCGTCGTTCTGGTGGACGAAGTGCACTTTACAGTGCGGGGATATCGATATCATATGTAACTTTCGCTAATGTATTCCTCCAGGGTCGAGCAATGCGTCAATATACCTTGCTGAATCGTAGGATACAAATGTAATGTTTATTAGCCTGCTATAAAAGCGGAGCCAACGCTGGAACCACATACATTAATCTGATATGACGCCTGTATCGTAGGAGTACACATCGTAGGAGCATCATGTAGTGTTTATTGCTTTCTTGTAAAATTAGATAGCCAGCACCACAACTACAATTGACGTTGCACCGATATTACGCCTGCGTAGGCTGTTTTTCCAAACCAGTTTATAGACCTGGCGTGGCTCAGTGGTAGAGTACCTGATTGCCACGCAGAGTGCTTGGGTTCGATTCCTGCTGGGATCCTCATTTTCATTCTTTCCATTCGTTGAGTGAACGCTCCGATGTTGGTTTTCCTTAACGCTCTAGCATTTAAGTTACCAATGTCTGTTCTCGCCGTTCCTGGGTAGATATAAATTGTCAATCACCTGTGGCGCATACCCGTACACCACGGCCCGTGGTAAATGGGTATGTGCCACACGTGTCTAGTGGAAAGGGTTTGACGACGTACGCGACAGGATTTTAAGGTTATTCATGTCATGACCCGGCAGTCATATTCGTCAAATCCTCTTACCCTCCCATGCAAATTTTGGTCTACATCAAGTTAAGGAGGCGATCATGAGAGCACCCAGACGTAGGCGGCTAGATAGATAGATAGATAGATAGATAGATACGTAGATAGAAACGCTCAAAGTGCCAGAGGTTCGCTAAGAAATGCTTCGCATTTAAAAAAAAAATAATAACACTAGGCCTTACACAACGTGAATTGCGGAACGAGCGGGCGTTTTAAAGCTTCCTACCCATTACAAAAGGCTAATGCATAATTATTCACCATCGTCAGCCACAGCATCAACGAAGAGTGCCGATAAGTATAGCCGGATACAACTTAAGAGGTCTGTGGAGGCCCCGCCCAGATGACCGAAGTGTGAGCGCCGAACGCCCCCGCGACTATACAAGTAGTCCGCTCATGAGCTCGAGTAGTGCAAGTGCTCCCAGAATAATTCGGAACACGCAACCGCTTGCCGGCGCAGCGTACTGGCGGATAAATAAGGTCTGCGCATGCGCTGTCTCCCTAGCCAGCAAACTTCCTTTCCTGAATGTTCTAGATAGGCATTGTTTTGCTCCAAAAGGGCAGCACCAGGTGCCCTTCAGCGTTATGACAAGGAGGGGGGCTGGACGGATCGGGACGAATCGGGGCCTAAGCACCGTAATCTATGAGTATAAAGGCTTTTCGATTCATTGCGGCGCGTTCTCGCCATTATTTGCCTCAATTCTCGGAGAATACGTGCGAGTGCACCGGTAGGCTACAACGACATCGCTGCTTCTTTTCAACTGTGTCTGCCTGTTCTGCGAAACATTAGTTGTTGCGCAATCTTCTTCTGATCCCTGTTACTACTAGTTTGTTATTACGAGAACAATTTGTAGTATTATACGTGACCACTCCCTTAACACGTGTGTCTGGGATAGCGGCAGTAACACAGCTCTTATAATGAAATAAGGCTACACGTTTGTCAAGGACAATTTCATGCAGACGAAATGATTTCATGCATACTCTAATAAGCTCTACTCAACTCCACAGTATTTTACCTGCGCACCATACTACGTGGATCGCAGAAATTTACTCCTCAATCAACTACGGCATCTGGCCGCGTGGTAGTAAGTATTTTTAAATTTTTATCGCGTCTTTGTTTTTTTGGCGCAGACACTGATATTTTTTTGCTCATAGGGAATAAACAGCGCCAATCAAGGGTAGGCTGTGTGAGCTGGATGCGAAAAAAAATTGAGGACGCTTGGGGTTCGCCTCAAGAGTAAAACGCCTTAGCTTAATCGGGCCCCATGCGCATCGCCTCCTCACGTGCCAGCCTCGCTTCGGTTCTCGGTGCATGCCTCAACAATGCCGTAAGGAAAGGAGCACCTGTGCGCGTAACATTGGCCGTTCAAAACTATCCTAGAATGCCTACTGCAAGTGCAGTTGCGAACTACCCACTGCGCCATAATTCTTCCTTCTGCGAATCAGCGAAGTACCCACTACGCGTCCGTAAGGAAACACGCGAACCTACGCGGCTGCTAAGTTGGTTGATGCTTTTGCTGCTGATGATGATTAAACGTGGATGGGTGCCTCGTAATCCTCACTCGTTGTGCCTTTCAGAAGCCTTGAGGACTGGCGCGATTCTGCGCTTCTGTCACGCAATATCAGATGCGTTAAGGAGACTCCGCGCGTTACATGACAATCGTATAGTTCTTTTTTTTTTTCGGAAGCAGTTACAAGCTGTGGCGTGGCTCTGTGGTAGAGCACGCGTTTGTCACGCAGAAGGCCTTGGTTCGATTTCCACTCGAATCGAAGTTTCTTTGATTATATATTTATTTGCTTCTGTCTAGAATTTTCGCTCACGGACAACGCTGATCTTTCGCTCACAACCAACGACACCAACACTGTATTTTTCTTTTTAAATGCGAAGCATTTCTTAGCGAACTTCTGCGACTTTGAGCGTATCTATCTATCTATCTATCTATCTAGCCGCCTACGACTTTGTGCTCTCGTGGTCGCTTGGTTCATCGAATGTGCACCAAAAGTGGTATGGCGTAACATGACTGTATGACGAACATAAATGACGAGTCATAACATGAAAATCATGACACGCATGTCATGTACAGCATGATTTACATGCTACGCTCATGCTGCGCTGGTGGCCGTTTCCCTAGTTTGATATGCACCAAAATTGGTATCTTGCGACATGACTGTGTGACGAACATAAATAACACGAGTTAACATGACAATCATGACACGCATGTCATGTACAGCATGACTTACGTGCCACGCTCATGGTGCGCTGGCGGCCCTTTCGCTCGCTTTACATACACCAAAATTGGTATCTTGCGACGTGACTGTGTAACGAACATAAATAACACGAGTTAACATGAAAATCATGACACGCATGTCATGTACAGCATGACTTACGTGCCACGCTCATGGAGCGCTGGCGGCAGTTTCGCTAGCTTGATCTACCCCGAAATCGGTATTGCGCGACGTGACTGTGTGACGAACATGAAAACACGAGTTAACATGAAAATCATGACACGCATGTCATGTACAGCATGACTTACGTGCCACGCTCATGGGGCGCTGGCGGCGGTTTCGTAAGATTTATATACATCAAAATTGGTATCTTGTGACGTGACTGTGTGACGAACATAAAAACACGAGTTACCATGACAATCATGACACGCATGTCATGTACAGCATGACTTACGTGCCACGCTCATGGGGCGCTGGCGGCGGTTTCGCTAGATTTATATACATCAAAATTTGTATCTTGTGACGTGACTGTGTAACGAACATAAGTAACACGAGTTAACATGAAAATCATGACACGCATGTCATGTACAGCATGACTTACGTACCACGCTCATGGGGCGCTGGCGGCGGTTTCGCTAGCTTGATCTACCCCGAAATTGGTATTGCGCGACGTGACTGTGTAACGAACAGAAATAACACGAGTTAACATGACAATCATGAGACGCATGTCATGTACAGCATGACTTACGTGCCACGCTCATGGGGCGCTGGCGGCGGTTTCACTAGATTTATATACACCAAAATTGGTATCTTGTGACGTTACTGTGTAACGTACATAAATAACACGAGTTAACATGAAAATCATGACACGCGTGTCATGATTTTCATGTTAACTCGTGTTATTTATGTACGTTACACAGTAACGTCACAAGATACCAATTTTGGTGTATATAAATCTAGTGAAACCGCCGCCAGCGCCCCATGAGCGTGGCACGTAAGTCATGCTGTACATGACATGCGTCTCATGATTGTCATGTTAACTCGTGTTATTTCTGTTCGTTACACAGTCACGTCGCGCAATACCAATTTCGGGGTAGATCAAGCTAGCGAAACCGCCGCCAGCGCCCCATGAGCGTGGTACGTAAGTCATGCTGTACATGACATGCGTGTCATGATTTTCATGTTAACTCGTGTTACTTATGTTCGTTACACAGTCACGTCACAAGATACAAATTTTGATGTATATAAATCTAGCGAAACCGCCGCCAGCGCCCCATGAGCGTGGCACGTAAGTCATGCTGTACATGACATGCGTGTCATGATTGTCATGGTAACTCGTGTTTTTATGTTCGTCACACAGTCACGTCACAAGATACCAATTTTGATGTATATAAATCTTACGAAACCGCCGCCAGCGCCCCATGAGCGTGGCACGTAAGTCATGCTGTACATGACATGCGTGTCATGATTTTCATGTTAACTCGTGTTTTTATGTTCGTCACACAGTCACGTCGCGCAATACCGATTTCGGGGTAGATCAAGCTAGCGAAACTGCCGCCAGCGCTCCATGAGCGTGGCACGTAAGTCATGCTGTACATGACATGCGTGTCATGATTTTCATGTTAACTCGTGTTATTTATGTTCGTCACACAGTCATGTCGCAAGATACCAATTTTGGTGCATATCAAACTAGGGAAACGGCCACCAGCGCAGCATGAGCGTAGCATGTAAATCATGCTGTACATGACATGCGTGTCATGATTTTCATGTTATGACTCGTCATTTATGTTCGTCATACAGTCATGTTACGCCATACCACTTTTGGTGCACATTCGATGAACCAAGCGACCACGAGAGCACAAAGTCGTAGGCGGCACGCTCATGGGGCGCTGGCGGCGGTTTCGCTAGCTTGATCTACCCCGAAATTGGTATTGCGCGACGTGACTGTGTAACGAACAGAAATAACACGAGTTAACATGACAATCATGAGACGCATGTCATGTACAGCATGACTTACGTGCCACGCTCATGGGGCGCTGGCGGCGGTTTCACTAGATTTATATACAGCAAAATTGGTATCTTGTGACGTTACTGTGTAACGTACATAAATAACACGAGTTAACATGAAAATCATGACACGCGTGTCATGTACAGCATGACTTACGTGCCACGCTTATGGAGCGCTGGCGGCCATTTCGCTAGCTTGATCTACACCGAAATTGGTGTTGCGCGACGTGACTGTGTGGCGAACATAAAAACACGAGTTAACATGAAAATCATGACGCGCATGTCACGTACAGCATGACTTACGTGCCACGCTCATGGGGCGCTGGCGGCCGTTTCGCTAGCTTGATCTACCCGAAATTGGTATTGCGCGACGTGACTATGTGACGAACATAATAACACTAGTTAACATGAAAATAATGACATGCATGTCATGTACAGCATGACTTACGTGCCACGATCATGGCACGCTGGCGGCCGTTTCGCTAGCTTGATCTACCCCGGAATTGGTTTTGCGCGACGTGACTGTGTGACGAACATAAAAACACGAGTTAACATGAAAATCATGACACGCATGTCATGTACAGCATGACTTACGTGCCACGCTCATGGGGTGCTGGCGGCCGTTTCGCTAGCTTGATCTACCCCGGAATTGGTTTTGCGCGACGTGACTTTGTGACGAACATAAAAACACGAGTTAACATGAAAATCATGACACGCATGTCATGTACAGCATGACTTACGTGCCACGCTCATGGGGTGCTGGCGGCCGTTTCTCTAGCTTGATCGACCCCGAAGTTGGTATTGCGCGACGTTACTGTGTGACGGACATAAATAATAGGAGTTAACATGAAAACCATGACATACAAGACGATATATGCAGCTCTTTGCTGGCTGCTTCGCATTACATCGATTCCCAGAACACGTGGGATCTGCCGGCTTTTCTTGCGAAACGAGCTCTCAAACGCTACCGTTTTAATAGCATCATAGTAAATATATATTGCCACGCGTATGTGCGAGTGGCGACTACAACGAAGCAGCGCGAGCTTCTTGGTCCATAGCAGGGACAAAGAAGAGGTTGCTATCTTTTCAGCGACTCATAAAAAATATTAAATGCGAAGCGTCTCTTAGCACACCTTTGGTACGTAGAGTGTTTCTATCTACGTATCTACCTATTTATCTATCTATCTATCTAGCCGCCTACATCTGGGTGCTCTCATGATCGCCTCCTTAACTCCTTAACTTGGTGCACACCATAATTGGCACTTAGAATAACAGAGAGCTGAGCTAGTTGGTAAGTATTCATTCTAAATAGACAGGGCGTGCAAATACGGACACAAGAAAGAAGCCAGGACACCACAAACGCCGACTAACAACAGAAGAGACGCACAATGGCTGAAAAGAAAGAAGGCACGAAAACTTATCTGCGCATGCCCATGAAACAGGCGAACCTATCAATCCGGCACGCGTGGCGGTCTACGTGGAAGATAACAGTTAAGGCATTTGATTTCATCTTTATGCAAGTTAATCGACGGTTGGCTCATGCATGCGCTACCACTATTCACGATATGCCATTGTCACAAACGGCGCGGGCCGCGCGCCCAAGAAGGGCGAAAGACGAAAAAACCAGCATCAAAAGACGCCGGCGCGCTGCATTCTCCTCACCCACTAGAGCCAGACGCAGACCTTCTCCTCCCTCTTCTCATCTTTATCTCCCTTTCCCCCTTTCCCCTACAGGCGCTGAGCCGTGCTCCCAATTAGGGTTGCAGAAGTTGCGCCTTTTCCTTTCCTCAACCTCTCCTCCTCCTCCTCCTCAAACGCCCGGCAAAAGGCAAAACCTGGATGTTTCTAGAAGGAAGGGGGGGACGCATCCCCGAGCGATGCCGCCGTGATTCGAACCTACGAGAAAGCTCTCGCCCTTTCCGCTCCCGGCGCTTCTAGAAACCGGGAGAGAAGGGATAAAAGCGTGCAAGCGACGACAGTGAGGGGGTCGAGACAGTGGTCGAGAAGTCAGTGAGACAGCGGGACAGTCAGCGAAGGAGTGAGTGAGTCAGTCGGCCCGGTGATGGTGAAGTTATGCGAAGTGTGGCTCCTTTAGCCAAAGAAGACGTGTTTATGGTGGTGTGCGGTCGGCCGATCGTCAATTTAGAAGAATTGGATGACGACGCCGTGTGAGCCGTGACAAGTCACGACGACGGTTGAGCTACGACGATCAGCGCTGGAGCTGGCGTGAGTGTTTCCTTGAAGAGAAGCATTCGATTACCGTCCAAGTATTGTGGACTGGATACGCCATTATCTATTCAGGACTTTAACTGTCGTTGAATAGTTGTAATGCATGCGATTGCATTCGTAGCGTGTGATCTGTTTGTTTAGCTCCCGTTGTGTAAACACCATCTGAATTGTATTGTGAAGTTGTAACTGGTACCAGCCGAGTGTGCATGTGTTTGTATTATTTGTATTGCCTTAACGGAGAATATATTTCGTTTTCGTTTGTGTTGTCGACTCTCAGCTCTGACTCGGTCTTTGGACCACAACCGGCGTTCGCTGGCGCACCAAAGGACCAACTCTAAATTGTCCGCGCTTTCGTGGTGCGTTTTCGGAGGGCCTTGACGCCAGCCCTTAGAATCCGCCCGGCGATTGCCAACCCGATTAACGGGATCAGTGACAGCCATGCTTCAATCATCAGGCGCGTTTCTTCATTTCTATGACGGTACAACACTGCGCATTCATCGAATTTTGGCGTGCACGTACAATCTCGACAATGTAAAGATAGATTAGAAGGTGAGCCTCCTGTTAGCGATCTCTTATGTTCCAACAATCTCTGGTTAATGCATCGGCCCGTTTGTCCTACGTAGAAGCGGCCGCAGCTGATGTTGTTAGTCGGCGTTTGTAGTGTCCTGACTTCTTTCTTGTGCCCGTGTTTGCACGCCCTGTCTTTTTAGAATGCATAATTGGCACGAGACGGTAAGAAGATTTGACGGATATGACTGTCGGGTCATGCCATGAATAACGTGAAAGTCCTGTAGCGTACGTCGTCAAACCCTTTCCTCTAGACACGTGTGGCACATAACTGTCTATCACGGGCCGCGGTGTACGGGTATGCGCCACAGGTGATTGACAGTTTACATCTACCCAGGAACGGCAGTATTAGACATTGGCAATTTAAATGGGAGAGCGTTAAGAAAAGCCGACATCAAAAGCGTTGACCCGACGAACGGAACGAATTAAAATTAGGATCGCAGCAGGAATCAAACCCAAGCATTCTGCGTGGCAATCAGGTATTCTACCGCAGAGCCACGCCAGGTCTATAAACTGGTTTGAATAAACAGCCTATGCAGGCGTAATGGCGGTGCAAGGTTAGTTATGGTTATGGTGCTGGCTATCTAATATTGCAAGAAGGCAATAAATACTGCATGACACTCCTACGACAGAGGCGTCATATCAGATTAACGTCTGTGGTTCCAATGTTGGCTCCGCTTTCATCGCAGTCCAAAAAACATTACATTTGTACTCTCTGATTCAGCAAGCTATATTGAAGCATTGCTCGACCCCGGCGGAATACATTAACGAAAGTTGCGTATGATATTCACATAATTGCACCATAAAGTCCAGTTAGTTTCGATAATACTGACGTATGTACTCTAACGTGAGGGCTGACGTTACGTCGCACCATAAGTTGCACTTTAAACGCCATTGTTGTCGACGTGCCTGGTAAGCCCGCGTTGTACACAGCTACTACACTTACAAAAACACGTTGATCCACTTGGTAACGCTTAGCTCAAACCCACAAAATACAGCATAGAAGTATTCGCCGACTGCTTCGCACGAAACCGATTCCCACAACGCCTGGGATCTGCCGAATTTTTGGAGGGTTCTCCGTGTCCTCATCGATGCCACGTCGTTACATATACAACACGAAGAACATTGGTTTTTTTTCCGTAGAAAACAAAACAATCAAAACGTAACTGTGTTTCGTCTGAAGCGATTGGTATGCTCCGCTTCAATATCGCGTGAATGCACGGTCCACGCAAAGCGCAGCTTGTAGCCTGCGTGGTATCGACTCGTACAGCGCTTCTACGAAGTCCTTACACTCACCTAGGCGCTTCCACTATCGAGCTATGGAGAGCCATAGCTCGTCAGCCCTGGTCCCTCCCAGATTAATGTGGGAAAATTTTTCCTTCATCACGCCTCACACGTTCTCCATCACATTGTAGTCAGCAGCTTTCGGATGCCCATCAAGAAGACAAAGAGCGCATTCTTGAAGCAGATTTTTCACAGCTCTGGCGGTGTTCACTAAGTGTTGTGGGAACAAAAAGCAGTCATCTTTAAATGGCCCATCCAGAACGCCCGGCCATAGGTGGTAGTGAAGGATTGCTGCTGTAGGTCATGGAAACATACCCAAGTTCGTAGCTACACGAAGAGTAAGAAATCAGTGTGTCCAGATAAGATCGAACACGAGGTCCCGGTCGCCATTCCTGATTTTGATGAAATTTGCTGCAGGTCTAGGTATTACACCCGGAACAATGGTTTTGCGAATAAAAATTTTGTTCGCCTGAAAAAAAAATATACAAATCTTGGCTGCAAAAAACACTTTTCTGCCAATTTCGCGATTTCTGAAATTTGAGCGCTTCTAGGGAAAAAGACGGTGCACGTCTCGGTCACAATATTTATCGCCCTCAAAGAAAAAGTGAAATATAATCTTATGAGCCTAATATTTTCCTTCCTTCTTGAAGCACTTTTGAAGAAAAAAATCACAAACTTGGCAAATCGCACAAAATACCTGTATTTCAGGAATTTATTGCTGCAAACAAGTTAAAGTGAGGATAATAAAAATCAGTACATATTAACTTTGGTACTTTCGCTCTCTTGTGAAATAATTTGCGAGGTTTTATCACGCTTATTTTTACTCGATAAGTGGGCTGAAACGTAAGTGATTTACCAAAAACGCCGAACTTTGAAAATAGTTTTCTCAAAAAGGCCATTTTTAATTTTTTAAAAAATCCCTCTGCTTGAAGTCAAGGACGTCATCTATCTTTCTGAATAAAAAAAAAGTCACAGTTTCGCCGCAAGGGCGAAGCAATGAATGCGATAGCAAGAAACTAAATGCTATATGAAGCGAGGCTCGCCAACGGATACTCTAAGTTTGAACAGCGCTCCTGTTGCAAAGGTGGCCGAAGCAGCGAAAGAAACTAGCGTGCTTCAAGTGTCCAGCTGTGACACTTGATAGTTCGCGCTCATCTTCTGCTTGTTCGTTTAGCGGCGTCCCTTGAGCTCGAGTGGCTTTCGTACGCTGCGTAACATGAGCGCGGACATCACGGTGAAAGCGTGAAACACTCCTCTTCCCCTCAGCACAAGAAAACCGCGCGAGCAGACAGCGGAAGGGCAAGGTTCTCCCTGCGCAAGTATAAGAAGAAGCGAGCGCGCGAGCTGACGACTTTTAAATGCGCCTGTCGTGCTCCTAACGCCATCTCGCTGGTAATGAAGAAACGCTTATAAGCGCAGCCGTCTCTGAGTCCGTCCAGCGCTAAAGGGTGTGTATATAACGCTCGCCGTTACCTACGTGGAGGATCTGCGTTTCGTGGCGTAGTGGCTAGCGCCACTCGCTGCGGAGGAAAAGGTCCCTGGTTCGATTCCGCGCCCCGGAAGCATTTTTCTGAATTATTTTTCTTTGGGGCTTTTATATATATATACATACTTATACATATACGGTGCATGACGGCGACGGCGACGGCAAAATTCAGCCGAGACTGTCCATATAATTGCTATCGCAATAAAACGTTGCATTATTTTGGTTGCTAACAAGCTATAATGCGTCAAATGTAACCAAGTCAGCCTAGCGGCCGTGTCGTTCGTTATGTGCTGAAACTGGGATATAAGTTGTTCAAAATACTTGTACGTGACATAATCACAAATCAGTAGCTCCACACCAACAAATGCGAACCCAGGTGTCATGGTTCAGGAAGCTTTGTCTTGCTATCAGCCGCTTGACGAACCCGCAGTAGCGGCCGCTCGATGCTGCGGGCGCTCACATTACATGAGTGCCGCTTCGACTGCAGATGAGCTCCGTTTGCGCGCCAAACTACACTCAGAGGACGTACGAGAGAAGGAATGCATCACTGTGAAAGTTAAAGGCTGTTAAGTGCCAACAAAAGCCATAATATACAACGAAAACTCTGCCGGTAATCTTGCAGTGAGCGCCTTCAGTAGAGCGCTCACTGCGAGATCTTTGGGAACCTCGGAGGTAACAAATTGCAGTTCCTAGACCTTTCCCTGTTTTTCGGTGATAAGCATCTTTGCTGGAGATATAATCCTCATTCTGCAAAACTCGTTCTAGACTACGCTTCTGGTCATTCCAAGCTCGTTAAACGCGGAATCGCAATGTCGTGCTTACGTTCAGCCCTCGAAAAATGTTGCCTCCATACCACGCAAAGTGGTTTCGTAGCACAGTTAGAACGGCTAATAGGTGCTGGATACACTTCCTACGTAATAGCCTCAGTCTGTGAAAAGCTCTTGCGTACGGTGAAAAACAATGAAAGACGCACATGCACTTCGTCGGGGAACAGGGAAGAAGAAAAAAAGAAGCGTGCGGCGGTAATCCCCTACATTCATAAAATGGCCCATGGGTTAAAAAATGTGGGAAACCGGTTTGGCGTGCGCGTTGTTTTCTCTGCACCAAATAAATTGGGCAGTATATGTTCAATGGTCACAGGAGGGCACAGAATGCATCTAAAGGTAGAAGATGCCTCCAGAAGCATGTAAACAAGTTCCTTAAGTGCAACCCGGGGTGGTTTATAAGATACCCCTTTCTTGTGGACGTATGTACATTGGCCAAACCGGCCGATGTGTGAACGTGCGTCTCAGAGAACACAAAAGCTCGTTGAAGAATACACCTTACTCCCATTTAGCGTCACATTGCTTTTCGTGCAAGTGCCAACCTCTGTTTGAGAATACAATTGTGTTGTTCCGGCATACTCATCAAACTACGCGCGAAATATCTTAAGCATATCACATTTCCAGGAATACGGATCAATGTATAAGTCATCCTTCCCTGTCACTTCATCACTGTGAATTTAGCTACCTAGATAACCCTTAGACATGTGCCTTGATCACACGCTTCGCATGCTGTTCATGCCGTCGTCATAATCTTTTTTGACATGCGCAATTTGTGTGTAAATGTGTCCTTCCAATGTGGAAAATAAATCAGTTGTTAGTGAGCGCTCGTCTTATGTGGTTCCTCGCTTCGTCCTTTGTGTTTTTTTCTGCGCTCCCAGTTCGCTGAACGAAGAAAATAACTGGTGGTAACAGAACAATCATGATATGCATATCATGTACGGCTCGACTTACATGTCACTCTCATGGCGTGCTGGCAGCCGTTCCACTAGCTTGATATACACGAAAACTTGTATTACCTGACAAGGGTGTATGAAGAATATAATTTGCAGGAGGTAACATGACAATCATGATATGCATGATATGCATTTCACGTACAGCATGATTTACATGCAATGCTCATGGTGCGCTTGTGGCTGGTTCGCTGGCTTGATGTACTCCGAAGTTGGTATTGTGTGACGTGACTGTATGACGAACATAAATGACAGGTGGTAACATGACAATCGTGACATGCATTTCATGTGCAGCATGAATTACACGCCAAGCTCATGGTGCGATCGCGGCCATTTCGCAGCCTGATATACCCCAAAATTGGTTCTGCTTACGTGACTGTACGACGAACGTAAATGACAGGCGGTAACATAAAATCATGACATGCGTGTCGTGTAGGGCATGATTTACATGCCACGCTCAGGGTGTGCTCGCGGCCATTTCGCTAGATTGATAGACCCCAAAACTGGTAATGCGTGATGTGACTGTTCGACGAACATAAACGGCACGTAGTAACATGACAATAATTACATGCATGTCATGTGCGACATGGCTTTTATCACATTGTCTTCGCGCGCTTCCCGCCGTTTTGTTAACTGCATAGATACCAAAATTTGTATGGCATGACGTGACTGTACGATGAACGTAATTGAGAGGTCATGCATTGTATATACCTGAATATTCGTTTCATTAGCTTCGTATATAAAACATTGTACATGCTTGCATGCATGACACACATGCGATATATAGCAAGCTGGACGTCATGAGATGAATGACTTCGTTTTCCTCAAAGAAAAAAAAAACGATGTATGCAGCTCTTTGCTTGCTGCTTCGCATTACATCGATTCCCACAGTGCGTGAGGTCTGCCAGATTTCTTTTTAAACGAAAGTGTTTTATGCCGGGGTCCATCAAGACTTCAGTGACGTATTTCTGTCACGGATATGACGTTGATAAAACGGACGCTAACAAATGAGAAAGAAAGATCTATCAGGAAATGTTCTGCTGCCGGGAATCGAACCTACGACCTCTCGGTCCGCGACGGTGGAGATGCGCGACACTCCGCAAACGCGCCTTATACCTCTCACCCTTTTCTCTGTAGCATGGCGCTCTCTGTTGGATGGGCTAGGCGGGGCGGGGCGGGGCGATGCCGTCGTCTGTGAGCAGTGAGGCAAAGTACTGCGGCACGACGCTTACTAGCGCCGATAGAGAGAGCTTCAACAACGACGCAGTTAAAACGTCTCGATACCAGCGAAAAACACTGGCCGAGATACCATTGGGAAGTCGCCTTAGAAGTAGTTACGTTCTTTGCCTTTCGCTTCGTGTTAGCGTGTAACGGCTCGTTGTCCGGGTATGCAGCTTCCACATGCACCAACGGTGGTTCGCTGCCGCAGCTTTACGAGCGAGCTTTTAATCTCTCACACTTTCCTCTCACAGTGCCCTTGGTTCCGGGGGTGGTGTCGCCGTCTGGGGCAGTAGAGCGAAGTAATGCGTGGTCTCCGCGATTAGCTCCGGAAAGCGCCGTCGCACCATTGCTATGGACACTTTATTCGGCTCTTTTCCAAAAGAAGTGTAACTTTGTCAGTTCCTTAACACACCGCGAGGTGGCGGCTTTAGCCCAAGCCTCGCTCATAGCATCCATACGTCAAAATAGCTGTGCGATGCTCGCCTTGCTGTCGCACCGCGTTCGTTGCTCGAACTGTGGAAAATTACGATCAGACTAGAGGGAAGACACAATGCGCGTCTCGTTTCCCGTCGCGGGAGTGCACAAAGGGCGTACACCAAGCCTGAGATGTGGCCGTGTTGCGAAGACAATTCGTTTTGCCCGGCACATCAAGAGATTGAGAAGAGCGTAGGCTTCACACGCTTGCTTGTCGTTCACGGAAAAGAAGAGGGCGAATGGCGGGATGCGATGCTGATAGAGCAAGATGGGATGGTCTGGCGTCTTCCTAGGTAGTTTGCATATGAGTGGCTTTCAATACAGCGCCGTTTTATTGCGTACACCGCTTGCAAAGGTACTGCATACGCTGTCGTAATATTTGCTGCCTGTGCTAGTAACTAAGTCTGGTTATGAACACTGCCCCAAAAGTTTGGAAGATGCTGCTCCACAATACAAATTTTGTTAGAAGCTTTCCGCCCTGAAAAAAATTGGGTGTAGTAATGTAGGACATGATCCGCTCTGAAAAGTTCAATTGACAGCCTCTGCACCGCTCTCAAAAAACGTCTACGCTTCAGTTTCATGCGACTTTCAACCTTGAAGTTATGGGCTTCGCATGTAAAAATAAAAAGGGATGAATTTATTCAGCATAATCGAAACGCAACCACACTAAGTGAGGGATGCGGAAACACGTTTCAAATGTGCTTTTGTTTTCTTTTGTGCACAGTGGCAGAATGAGAGCAGAAATCGACATAGAAGAGAATATGTTGACGAAATACGGCGACACAGTCCTGCCATGGTGTGATACGGTAAACGTATTGTAGCAAGTCTCCCATACAACTAATACGAAGGGTAGTTGGCCTGAAACTCCTTATATGAAGGAACCAGCCGTTGCCTCCGTAGTTGCCATAAGAATAACGACTCAAGCTTGCCTTTCATTCCGATGCCAGCAGATGCTGTACCAATAACCGTGCACTCGCCCTGACTATTGTGACACAGGTTTCGATATAAATCGGAATAATATCCCGCTGGAAATGAAGCTAGTCTAAAAGCAGACATTCTCTCCTGAGCACCTCGTATGCAATCTCTTTGGAAACATACTCTCTGGTAGATACTACCTTTGATATCATGCGTCTTTCAGTAGCTGGATGTCTTGGAAAATATACTTTATAAGTGCTACAGGAGAAAGAGACACATTCATTTTAAAAAAGGTGGTTCATTGCGAGCGGGCTCCTTCTTCCAAGGCTCCACTGGCTATAGCGGCTTGGCGGGCCTGGCTTAAGGTTGCCACTTGGCTTTCCAGGGTCCGCTCAACGAGTCGTGCCTCCCATGACCACGTGTGTATTGGGTGCAGGGGCGTAGCCAGAAATTTTTTTCGGGGGGGGGTTCACCCATACTTTATGTATGTTCGTGCGTGCATTTGTATGTGCGCGTGCCTATATACGCAAGCAAAACTGAAAAATTTCGGGGGGGGTTTGAACCCCCCCAACCCCCCCCTTGGCTACGCCCCTGATTGGGTGCGTATGTCCTGTGTCGACTGTAGCGGGTCGCTCGGGACAGCGGTAGGTTATGTGTGTGAGTGTTGGAATATCTCCGCAGCACGGGCATGCGTTGGGATACCTCTCTGGGTACATGATGTGAAGCTTATGCAGATTCGGAAAGGTATTGATCTGCAGGCAGCACGGTCACACTGCGGTGCATATTCTGCCAATACTGTGGAAGGTTACATATTACACTGAAAAAAGAAGCATTAAAATATCTCGCATACGGGCAAAGACGTTTGCGCTCTGGCGTTTTCGTGCGCAGTAAGAAAATGTGGTATAGGCTAAAATTGCCAAGAACCTTCTTTCATGGGCGACTACGATTGAACTATATTGAGGGGACGGCGTTGGTAATATCTCCATGAAGTCGGACACAGATTTGGTAAACAGACAGACAGAAAAATTTTATTAGCAAGCGTGTTTGGACCCCCCGGGTCTCAGGACCACTGCGTGGTCCTACGCAACGTCTACACGGTCATGCCTCTCACCGCGATGACATTGGCCGCCCGGGTAACCGCAGCAAGTTGCAACGCCGGGTCCCTAGACGAGAGCAGGACCTCCCAGTCCTCCCAGCTGGAGATGGCAGGCTGTCCCCGCGGAAGAGGATCGGCAGGGCAACCGAAAAGAATGTGGCAAGGCTTTTATTTCGACGACATGCCGTCTTGTCTCTCTAACAAATATTTTCACGCATTTCTAAATCATCTATCACACATCACACCTCCTTCTCTCGTATTTAATCACACTGGTCATGCGCTGTTAAGTTTAACGCATCTATGCCATGGCTGGAGCAGCACTTTCGTGCATCTTTCTTTATTCGAGCATCAACAATCTGAAACGACCTTCCATATGCCAAGAGAATCTTCGCAAGTTCGTCATTCTTTTCCGAAGCTCTTGTCGGTCTCATTTAAAAGTGGACATGCCTCTGAATCTTCTTCTTACCACCTTTTGTATAATGCCACTCTGAAAGACTCATTCGTGAGATATTGAGAAAGTCAAAACGTTTCTTTACGTTGTTACGGTATTGTAGAGTTCTTTTTTGAGAAAATACCAAAGGTATGCAAATATGCTGTTATTTGTATGTTAGACACGAAGCGCTGACTAAAGAATTCGTGTCATAGCCCACATCATTTTTTTTCGGAATCGACTTTGATATCGGTGCGCGTCGGTGCCGCATACCATGTGCACTATTATCTTATATGTCGATAGCCGCTCTCATTTCGGATAAAGCTACCGTCACTGCTGTTCGAAAGACCGTATAAAGGGTATGGACCTGCTTCTTTCGAAGGCAAAAAAGAGCAAAAGCATCACATGCTACTCAGACACCTTAAATCGACCCGCAGACCCGGGCAAGTGTATATCGACACTGGAAACTCTATGACCGCTGCCGCCTTACTATGGCTCATGCCCTATTAGACCTGCACCTGGGTACTGGGGACCGAAGCATTAAAGCATTAAAGTGGGCCCCGCCTCCGCAAGTTCGCGGGATAAAGTTTACGAGACAGCCAATGCTAGCAGCATTGTAAAAGTACGAGGAGGTCTGGCGACAGATGGAGGTAGACGTTACCTATAGTCACCGCTATACAGAAATGCGGATTGGCTGCGTCGAAGGGATGCAAAAGTCGCTGGTAGTTACTAGCAGGAAAGTGTGACGAGGGCTCACTTAAGTATTGCGGACAATTTCAGTCGCACCGTCGTCTGCTGGAAGTAAGTTGGACCAAGACAGTGGCTTGGCGAAGAATACAGGAGCTTCGTGCCTCCACTCGTTGACATGACTCCCTTTACTGTAGTTGTTGGAGTGAACTTGATATTCTACTTGCATTCCTTTTTCCTTTCTTTTATGGAGCATTGCGGAAGAAACTACGTTTTTCTTTAGCTGGAGAATCTCCTTGCTCTCGGCATGCCATTTTTACATTTATTTAAGGTACATGCAGTGTGAATTAAAAGCCATCTGTTCCATTCAGCCAGTATTAAAAACCATCCAAGACAATGCTGAGTTTTATACCATGAAACAACAAGCAATCTTTTCGGGAACTACCAAGTTACGTGTTAATTATTGAGAGCTGGAGATTATACAGCGCTACAGTGCGTCACCCGCCGCGGTGGTCTCGTGGTTATGGTGCTTGACTACTCACCCGAAGGTCTTGGGATCGAATCCGGGCCGCGGTGGCCGCATTTCGATGGAGGCTATAAGCTAGACGCCTAGGTGGTCGAAACCACCTAGGTGTCTGATAGAGTGGTTTTGGAACGTAAAACCTGAACACTTCTAATAATATTAGCGCTGGTGTCTCCGTCAGACTCGTGCCCGTGCGCTTCTTTAGTTTTTCAAAGAGTACGCCGTTGCAATGGCTAAACACAGCATAGAGGGCAAAAAAAAAACCGGATGTAAGATGTTCTTACAGTTCAGGCGATGGTTATCAACACACGCGTTTTCACGCGGCACTTTTCTCCGAAGCGGAAACTATAAGGGGCTCCGATTCAACAGGCTCGTGAAGGACGCACGCTACTTTTACAATGTTCACACGGCACGCAACCGTGCTCTTTAGCGAGCCAACAGTAATTGTCACGGCCATGTGAACGCAGAACTGGATATCGAATGAGAGGCGTTGTTCCGCCGTTTTTGTTCTTTCCTTCTACATATTCGCCGCAGCTCTGTCCGCGGCCTGATAACGAGCATTCAAATGTTTAACACGTTCAGTGCGGCGTGCGTCGCCGGTGGGTCACGGCCTGTGCTCCTCCTATGCGGCCGCGATGTTACGAGCATGCATCTGCTTGCTGATGCGATAACTTCAACACTTGAACACGGAGGTACGATTCTTGTCGTAAGAGGTTATAAATAACCAGAAAAATACGTTTCTGGTGTTAGAAGCCGTCACCCACCGATGACGCATGACGCACTGAATGAATACGTTTTCACGCTGCGTGCGGTGTGACCCACCGGTGACCCACGCTCAAGAACTCTCCGTCACATGCTGCCGTCTAAGGTTTGAGAATGCAACCACTACTTATATTTTTATTACATTCGACGTGGGACGGCGATGTTGTTTTTAAGGTGTGGTGTGACCGGTTATTTCTCTTTTTTATTGCTAGCCACTGTTTTGCCGCTGTTCTTCAAGTACGTTTTACTCGAGTAAGTATACATGCGTTCTTCTTGCTAGTCCGAAACATTTTAGCACGATTCGTGGGTCATCATGCCTTTTGGGGACGCAAAAGAAAGTACAGCACAGGGGAACAACCAAACGTGAATTTGTGTTTTCTGGTGCCAGACACTTTTGATTTAGGCATAATTTTACGCCAAAATGGCAAAAATATAGCTCTCTGTCTTTCAAATAAGCGCGCCGAACGCCAGCCGCAAAGGTAGCAGCGCCATCTCTTTGGAGCGCATGAAACAGGCACAGGCGCGTGACCCACCGGTGGGTCACAGCCACGGTGTAGTCACGTTGTATCTAAAAATAGGCCGATTGGCTCACGGGTGGGTCACTCCGCATCTAAAACGAGAGCTCAATAAAGGGTGCCGCAGCAGGCGTGATAATAATTGCTGGATTTTACACACCAAAGCCGCGATAACATCACTAGGTACATAATGGCGTAATGGTAGCGCAAAAAAAGACGAAGACACGAAGGTGAACACCACAAGCGCTTACTCACAACTGAAAGCTTTATTGCTTGAACAGAAAATATATCTAAACTTGACGCCCGACTAATTCCCGCGCATGCGCATCGTGGGCAAGGCAAAAGGCAACAACCAGAACAAAAACACACCCTTAACCCTCCCCCCCAACAGACTACCCCTTTCCTTGAGTAGTATCACTTCCCTCTCCGATACGGCTAAAGAAGGATGACTAATGCTTCTATTACGCCATTATGAATCAGTACCAACTAGCTCGCCTTTCCGTTTTGCTTCATCACTAGGTACGCCGTACCGGGAGACACCGGATGTGTCTTGTAAACCCGGGATTGTTTAACGTCCACCTAAATCTAAACACACTAGTGTCCTTGCATCCTATCGGAATGCAGCCGCAAGGACTCCAACACGCGTTCCCGAACTTAGCAGCGCGGCGCCTTTCCTGCTAAGCTGCCACAACGATGAACTTGTCGCTCTCTCAAGCTCCATATTGGGTCCGCTCAAAACCTGCAAGATTGGATCAGAAGCTTATGTGTGTTTATGGAAACGTAATTGAGGGCGAATAAAGAAAGATCTGTGAGAATGTGATGCTCGTTAATATTTTTTAGCCGCTAGAGAGTGCCGGCCTGCATACACTATTAGCTGTCTTGTTTGCACGAGACGTTCTGTTCTAACTGGCTTGATATGGAGATGTTGTGGAGACGTTCGTTTTTTTTTAATATGTTGTTCTAATATTTTATTTATTACTGCTTCACGATAAAACGAGGAGTCGCGCGCACGTGAAAGCAAAGCATATGCGAGCGTTCGTTTTATTTTAATTACAGTCTAACATTCTATGAAAAGATGCAGTAAAAATATTCCCCTCGACAATGCATGTATTCCTGCCCTTTTATATACCTGTCCAAGCTGCAAGCTCCAAATGGGCCAACCGCAGGGTCTGTTCGATATCAAACAGTCAAAGCATAAAACATAAGCAATTGCATATAGACGCAGTTTGGCATGAACGAAAGGAACACCCTGTTCTTCAAAATGTGAGTGGCACCGTACATTAAAGGGGTCATGAAGCACCCCTTGGGCTGATTGAAAAAACACATCCTGCGGAAAGCTGACACGGCTATGAACTGCTCTGCCAAATATTACAGTCGTGCGCGCCGCGTAATGGCCACAAGCGGAGCGCGAAGTTGCCGTTTCCCCAGGCACCCTCTTTTCAAACAGAGGCCGGTTCTCACTCTCGTCGGTGGGCGGGGCGTATGTCCGCTGTACGTCGCAAAGACATAGCATGCTTATTGGCCGATAGCCGACGTAAATCGAGAGCGGCGTTCGGATCAGATGCGCTTCTTGCCGCGGAATGCCGCCACTTGCCGGCGCCGCACTCGCGCAAGCGAATCACAGCGGGAGAGCGATCGCGTTTCATGACGCGCGCTGGCGTAACTTCTTTCCCCCATGCCATCCCTCCCTGTCTAGCTTCCAGTGCGCTCGTCGGCACGAGAAAATAGAGAAAGCGCTGGGAGCGTGCGCCAAACCCCCGTAACTCCGCTGATTCTTGACGGATTCGAGAAATTTTTGCGGCAATCGATTCGGGAGGCAGTACACTCCGATACTGAGGCCATTAGATCATTACTTGGAAAAGTGGTTCATGACCCCTTTAAGGCCGAGAGTACACGTGCAGAGAAGTAACCTTTCTGAAGTAAGATACTTCGAGGCTAAAGGGGTTGAGGAGAGGTGAAGTTGTAATCGCTCATCTCAAACTATATCTCGTCTTAATGTACACTTACAATGTTCTCTATGGACAGAACACATCGTAAAAATGTATGTGACTTGATAGCAATGAACTTCCTTAGGCATAACTTATAATACTGCTTTTAGGCTGATTTCATTCTCCACGATCTCCTAAAAAACCGTTCGCGTCGCTTCAAATTCAGAACATATTTAGCTAGGTAAAAAGAGTCTTATCATTGGTCAACTTATATATTCCAACACCGTTTCTTCCCACGTTACTCGTGTATGATCCTTAACGGTTTGGAAACCTTCAGCAGAATGTAATTGTGGCCTTGAGAGCAGGCGAAATTAGTTCGCTCTAGGGACATGAACCAGATAGGATAGCGGGAATAAACATCTCATACTAGTGCGTTGCCTTGGTTATGTGCAAAATTATGTCTATGAAGTTGTCCTATACTGCACACGCAGCTAGCAATGGCGTCTTAGAGAGGTCGGAATGTGTTCACATGTAAAATGAGCCGACTTCCATTATTAAACTATTTCGTTGCATCGTGCGTACCTTCTCTAAATTGTTTCAGTTTTTTTAAGCTCAGGCAAGTATATCTTTGTTCGCGCAAACTGTTCCTGTTTTTTTTTTTCATTTTCTGCACACCACACAAGTCACAATCCTACCAAAGTGTACACAATATGAAACAAAAAATAATGATAATTGCACTGTATATGTATGTAATTGCACTGTATATGCGCGCACTAGGCTCAACGGTGGGAGAGTGACCTGGCCCCCGTCACCGCACTCCCGGTGGTGGGGGAATAAACTACTGCTTTTCCGTGTACCAGAAGACCGGTTCCGTGACTGGTGACACGCAGGGGGCAAGGGAGAGGGGGTTGTACTAAATCAGACTTTTGTTTTGTATATTCGCTATCTCCCAGCTTTTGTCCCTAGCCCGCGTTCGATCAGGCGTGGACCTATCGCTGGTCGCAGTCCAACCACTTACGTGCACGTCGGGTAGGTCCGTTGTCTACCTATCCCCTCAAAACGGAGAGTGCGGGTATCCTAGAAAGATTACCTAGCAATTCCTGACAATTTACTAAGGTCCTTAAAGAGTTTACGGAGGAGGGAATAGGAATGGGGAATGTGAATTAAAACAGAAAAAAAAACCTACGACTGCAACATGTCTCACAAGCAGTGGCAGCCATATTAGAAGAACTGGAAATTAATTTATTGCAATAAACGCGACAATATTAAATGATGATTTGTGGTGCCGAAAGCTATGAAAGCTATGGCGGCATGTTAGAATATGTGCATGTGAGAACATGGTTTGCTTCAAGGGGTCCAGCAGAAAATCAGAAATTGCAGTTAGCCATATGTGGGGGCTGTTTCCAACACTGAAGTTGTGCGGTAAATCTAGAAATAGTGCATGGCCTTCGTTACTGAACAAACGACTTAGAAATATGTTAAACTGTTCTCTGAGCGGTCACTGAGATGGACGATCACTTTTATCTCGTCAAACAACAGGCCGAATCATGTTGAAACAAAGCTACTTCAATCCGGAAAATTGAGAATAAGGATAACAGGTGAGACCAGCATTCGCTTTGGCTGCTCTCTAAACTGGATCACGCAACCACAATACAGTACATAGATACCACCGGTTGTTCCCAGGTTAGACGATAATAAAAATGCACAAGTTTCGGGATCTCTGCCTTAATTCAACAGAGGTCTCAAGCCAACTCTCGCTGCCGTACCTCTATACCAGACCACTCGTGAAAAGGAGCATCGGTGTGCTGCAGCTTCCCCAATCTGAATTGCTAATGCGTTCGTCCACGCTTTGTGTATGCACCCTGTGGGAATAATCAAACCTGCTAGATACGGGGCAGCGTCTCGCACTTCTTTGTGCAGAACCGCGTACAATTCCTTGAATGTCACGAAGTCCGGAGGTAAAGAAAAAAGAGCAGTATGATACGGTAGGTCGCGCGTCCTTTGTGGATGCGCCCTGGTGACAATTCGGCCGTGACAGCTTAAATTGTTTCGGTTGGGCGCGAATGCGGTTGCGTCGGATATCTTTCTTCTAGCGGAGTTCCCCGTTCAGTTCGTGGTTCCAAAGTTCCGCCTTTTTCATGGAGGCTCGTCTGCTTCACTGCCTTCACAAAATCAGTGTCTTCAAAGTGACTCGTCGGCGTCTTCTTTCATGAAAGCGTTAAAGATAGAAAAAACAAAAGACATTGGTTTGTGCGTGCAGTGCCTTATTGCGCGGTGCGCGCAAATTGACCAAACCATGCATAAAACGTTAGCTTCAGAGTAGAGTTGTACAAAGGAGGTTTAAAAAATGCTGGAGGGGAAGCTATCGCAACGCATTGCCGGTGAAGCCAAAGTTTGCCCCTGGAAACGTGCTTTTTTCGGGTGCTGCCCGCTTAGAGATAAAGTGGTTTGGCTCTCTTAATGTAAGCGCCCCTTGGGTTGAACAGAACAAAGATAATTTTCCGTAGAAAGACGTGTCTGGGAGAGTAAAAAGAAGATAAATCTATTAGTTGGCGTTCGCTTGAATGCTCAGTTTTGCTCCTACTGAAATCGGCAACTAAGTTTGGTCGTGGAAAGAGGAGAATGGTCGAAATTCGAGGCCACGTATTTGATCGCAATCGCAATTTGCGCGCGACATGCATATCTTTTAGACATTCAGGAATTCAGGTGCCGCACAAGAATTTCCACTTCAATACTTGAAATCTTTACAGAGATATGTGGACTAAATAGAAAGGAAACACAATCCTAATTTCAAAAATGAATGCCGTGAACTGCAGCCACAGGTATCAACGTGAAGGCGCTGACTATCAGGGCAAATCTTCTCGCTTGTTTGGTGCCGCAACAGTAAATACCTATGAGAAGAAGTTTAGTAGCAATAAATACGTGTGCCAGCACAGTACCTTGTGTACTAATACCACATTGCGCTTAACGAGCTCAACTTCGATAACATGAGATACCGCTTGTAAAATTAATTTACGAAGGGATAACCTACACCTTGCTTCAATAGCGTATTATTTTCATTGGCATTTAAAATAAACGCAGGGAGAACGCCTGTGCCTAACAGGAGGGGTACTTATTCAACAGAGTAAGGAATACAAATACAAGTGCATTCAACGTACGCAAGCAGCACTGCAAGAAGAATTATCTCATAGTTTGTAACAGCAAGAAAAAGAGGAAGAAAAAGTACGCTGAGGTGAGCGGTGAGTGAGTCGAGATTGGAAAAATTCGTGAACCTGAAAGGCAGCGACACTTCCATGCTTCAGGTCCTAATCGCGTTAGCAAACTCCTTTATTCAAACGGGTCCGGGGTCAACGGTGTCGTCCTGATAGCTTACGCAAGTCCAAATCGGCTTTCTTTTCAAGCTTGTACACTACCGATTTTCTTACTTCGCCGCGCCCGTACGGCTCATACTGAACGGCTGCCATAAGTAACGCCCCCCTCTCTTCCGTTGCTACTGTGCCGTCTTTGGGCTTGTGTAGCGGCAACCGGCTTTTCTGCCTCGTAAACCTCTCCCCTGCAACTACTGCCGGGCCGTGCTCTCTGTTGCGTGTCTCGCAGTTGCGCCAAGGTGTAAAACCTTACGGGCAAGAGGACCATCGTTAGGCGTCAGGCGTCGCACGGTTCTGCCGGTCGATAGGCCCTCACGAGCACTCCTGGCCCATTGCTGCCTTCCTGGGGCACATTGCTCCGTTCGTTTACGGCTTAACCATGCATACTTTGCTTCGTTTTTGCCTTTCTGTTACGAAGGCAGGTGACGGTATAGCCGTATCTGGTAGGGAGCTACTAAGGAATGGGCTGCTGCAGAGAATGAGGCTGACGCACAGAGCGAGAAAGACATAAAGATGAAGGAAAGATAGGCAGATCACCAAGAGGAGATCTGCAATTGGCTACCCTGTACTAAGAAAGGTGAAAGGGGCGGGAAAGAATGAATGATACGTACGTTTTAAAGAGCCCTCCGACCCGCACGACTAACTTCGAGAAATAAATGTTACCGGCCTTATTTCCGCCGAGGCAACTCAGCTGTTAATACGAGAACATTTCCGCAAAACAAAAAAAACCTATAATTTTACAAGGCGGCGAAAAAATTCATGCAACTCTGTTTGATGCAGGTACTGTAGCAACAAAAGAGTGAAACGGGCGTCCGATATTCAGCAGGTAAAGTCTTTTGGTGTAATTGGTTTAGGTTCAGCCTTCCCGCGCACATAATGCCCAGTGTTCGTGATCCTAAAGCAAACCTATAAAAGTTATTTTAAATAGTATGGAACTTTTTGAGCTTGATGGTACGGCTTGGCTGCAAGAAACAGCTCGAATAAATAGTACAAAAAAGACAGACTAGACTGATGCTAGCCGTCTCATCCATCTACTTCACTTCACTTCACTTTTATTTCCTTAAAGACCCCCTGTAGGGGTATTACATAAGGGGTGGTGTATAACAAAAAAAGAACTATACAACGGTGTTTTTAATGGCTGCTGCAAACATAGATGGGTTAGTGATGGCACAAATGGCGTGAGGCAGGCCGTTCCAGTCTTTTGCTGCTCTTACGAAAAAGGAGGCTTGGAATGCAGTGGTCCGGGTATGTGGTATTGCGACTTGTAACGGATGACCAGTGCGATGGGATATGTGCGGAGGGGGCGTGATGTACCGTGGATGATTCAGTGAACTGAAATAGAACATATGAAAAAGAGAGAGGGTGGCACACTGTCGGCGTGAAGCAAGGGTTTCGAGACCTGATTCCGCCTTTAGAGATGAGATGCTGATATCGTACGAATATGCAGAATGAATGAACCTGGTAGCCCGATTTTGAAGCGATTCGAGTTCTCTTATGATGTATGATTGATGAGGGCTCCAGATGGAAGATGCATACTCGAGTTTGGACCTGATAAACGATTTGTATGCAAGCGTCTTGACGTGAGGCGGAGTATGGCGTAAGTGTCGTCTGAGAAACCCGAGTGATTTATTAGCAGACGAGATGATGTTAGTAGTGGGATGACGCCAAGACAAGTCATGAGTCAAGGTGATGCCGAGGTATTTGAAAGATTTAACTGATTGTATGGGAACATTAGCGATGGAATAAGTGAACTCAAAAGGGTTACGGCGGCGAGAAAAAGAAACAAGCTTACATTTATTAGGATTTAAGTTCATTAACCGACGGTTACACCAAGTTTGCATATTGTTAAGATCATGCTGAATTAGTATTTGGTCATGAATGTTGGTTACTGATCGGTAGATTACGCAGTCATCGGCAAACATACGAAAGTTACATGATACATGCAATGGTAGATCGTTAATGTAAATTAAGAAGAGTAGAGGCCCTAAGACAGACCCTTGCGGGACACCTGAAGTTACAGGTAGTCGGTTAGAAGAGTGATTATTAACAAACACAAATTGGGAGCGATTAGTCAGGAAAGATGTTATCCATGCAAGTACGTTAGGATCTAGATTTAACAGGGATAATTTAAGAATTAGGCGTTTGTGAGGGACAGTGTCAAATGCTTTAGCGAAATCCAGGAAAAGAGCATCAGTCTGAATGTTGCAGTCAAGGTTAGAATGTAAGTCGTGAATGAAAATGGCCAGCTGCGTTTCACAAGAATAACCTCTTCGGAACCCGTGTTGAGAAGGATGAAAAAAGTGCAATAAGTCCAAGAAGTGGATAATATGGGAGTAGATGACATGTTCCATGATTTTGCAGGGGATACTTGTTAAACATATGGGACGGTAATTTAGTGGAGAGTCTCTGTTACCTGATTTGTAGACTGGAACGACCTTGCCTACTTTCCAGTCTGCTGGCAGAATGCTTGATGATAATGACTGCGAAAACAACAATGTAAGGTATGCGGCACACACATGTTTAACATTTATGAGAAGTTTTGAATTATTGTCATCCACACCTGCAGAAGAAGAAAGCTTAATGTTTTTTATAATCGAAATGATGCCGTCCGTAGAAAATATAATCGGAGGCATACACTCGGTGCTGCGCGCAGGTAAAGGAAAATCGGGAACTGAATTTTCATTTGTAAAAACAGAAAAAAAGGCCTCGTTAAAAAGGTTCGCGCATTCATTGTTGTTGACTATATCGCCATGAGCATTTGAGAGACTAATGGTGCGCATCTCCTGAGGGTTTATCACCTCCCAGAATTTGCGAAAGCTGGTTGCAAGCATTTTGGGCAACTCATCATGAAAGAACACGTGCTTGGCGTTTCGAATGGTTCTTAGATAATCATCTTCCGCGGCGTAATATTTTTCCCACAAAGACGGAAGTTTGGACTGTTTGGCTGATCGGAAGAGGCGTTTTTTCTTGTTTCTTAGTTTCTGAAGTGTAAGTGAGAACCACGGCTTGTTTCGGTTTGCGGTGAACGTTATGTTTGGGATAAACTTCTCGACAAGAATGGCTAACTTATCTCTAAATATAATCCAATTCTCATCCACAGAGCGTGTATGGCTTATTCTCTTGAACTCAGGAAGAAAAGATACTAATTCATTATTGATGGCACTATAATTGCCCTTGTCGTAAAGACGGATTGTTTTGGTGACAAGATCGCGTTTTACAGGTCGAAACGAAAAAGCCGCATGGATTACCTTGTGGTCACTGACGGCACGCAGATATGTAATTGATGATAAGCTCTCTTGATGACTAGTTAGTATTAGATCTAAGATGCTGGAATTTCTCTCTGTAGCGCGCGTTGGTTGGGATACAATTTGGGTTAGACTGCAATTGAGGCAGAAATCTATGAAGTCTCTTGCAGGCTCACTGCCCACAGCTGCCGGAACGCTACTACTCCAATCTATTTGAGGAAAATTAAAATTGCCGAAAAGGAGTATCTCAGCTTGTGGATACTGTTTGCCAAGGTCACTCAGGTTATTGTTGAGCTTATATGCAAAACCTGGGTCACTGTTCGGGGGCCTATAACAAACGCCTACAAGGACAGTATGAGGGTGAGCACGGCAAACGACCCAAAGAATTTCAAGTTCAGAAGGATCAGTCCTTGCCACCGAGCACGATAACTGTTGGTGCACAGCGATCAGAACCCCGCCTCCACGTGCGCCTGTACGGTCCTTACGATAAAGTTGAAATCCAGGTAGGTGATCTAGCACTTCTACATCGGTTATATCATTTGTCAGCCAAGTCTCGGTTATCACCAATACGTTACTGCATGATGATAAAACAAGCTCAGAAAAAGTGATGCGTTTAGGAAAAAAACTGCGCGCGTTAGCAAAGACTACCGAAAGTGACAGGCCAGATTGAGGTGTGGGGGTGTGCCCGGCAGATTTGCGCCGAGGAAATTGCTACGATGCTTCCCTTACAGTTTGCGATTGCTCATCGTAGACGTAGCGCTTGTGACCCATTCGCAGTGTTTTGTAAGTGATGGAAAAAGGCAGCGACTTGGTTTTAGCAAAGGCAATCAATTGCCGACGGACGTTTTGTACACGACGTGAAAAGTCTTCACCAACACTAAAAGTGGTTCCTTTAAATTTCCGTCCATTAGAAAGAATCTCTCAGTTTGTTTTATGGAATGCGAATTTAACTATTACAGGGCGATGGTGGTTAGTATCCTTGCGGCGACCCAGACGATGCGCGCGCTCAATTTCTTTCGGATAGATGGAAATACCCAGATGATCATGGCAGTGCTTGATGACGAGTTGTTCAACTTGGGCAAATGCTTCCGATCCAGTTGATTCAGGAAGGCCATAAAATATGAGGTTATTGCGCCGAGAATGATTCTCGGCGTCATGCACGCGCGCTTCAAGCTTGCGCAAAAGGTCACTCGCGCGAGCGGTGTCTCTTCTAAGCGCTTCCACATCAGTATGCAAGGAAATAATATTTTGACAGTGCCCTTCTAGATCAGTCAGGCGTCTACTGAGATCTGCTATAGATTTATCTGTTGATAACAAATGAGACTTAAGGTCCTGTACCTGACTGATTAATTCCGTCTGACCGGCAGACAATTTCTGCAGTTCAGTTAGTACAGCATTAGAAGTAGGACCCGGATTGCTTTCAATATCGCCCGACATCATCAACAAGGCACGAATCACACGAGAACACTCAAGTGCAGCAAGAACGCATCAGTGTGGGCTCGGCAGCTGAAACAGCAGGTAATTACTAGACTTCTTAGCGAAAAGACTGTAAGTTTTACTAACCTGCATGACAAGAGTGAAAGGATTAGCGGCCTGCGTTGTTACACAGCCGCCGAGCCCACACAGCGCCGCCGGCAAAGGCCGCTCTTTTGTAGTCGACACAGGCATCGATGCCGATGCTGATAGCGTCGACCAGGTTTTGTCGAGGACCATGTAGCTGACCGGTGGCGCCGGAAGGGATCCAGATCTGTTGCATTTGGTGAAGTCCAGTGGTTCCAAGTACGTTGTGGTTGATAAGCTTGTGTCGAAGACCAAGAGGGCGTGACAGGTAAACGTGCCACTTTCGCTGGAACGATGTTGATACTGCAACGGTGTGGTCAAAGAAGCTGGCAGGGAAACGAAAAGCAGTATGCGCAGGAATGCGCACTGAAACACCTGCATGATAAGAGTGAAAGGATTAGCGGTCTGCGTTGGTACACAGCCGCCGAGCCCACACAGTCGAGTACGAGAGTATTGGTCTGTGTACTCCCGTTTGCTCCTTGACTGAGCAGAAATTTGCTTTTAAAGTGGACTCTCGGCAACATGTGCTCACCGTAAGATTTTTTCTTGTGTCGTCGAAGCGTCGTGCGATAGAGCTTCGCTGTGTGGTATTATGCCTTTCTGTGTCGGTTGTTCCTTTGCCTCTCTTCAGTAATCGTTCAATGTGCTTAATGAACTCGCTTCAAGCCGTGCAGGTGGGGAGGGGAAGGTTTTGATTGACTTCTTCCTTCGGAAACGGAGTACTGTACAACTGCTAGTGGACACCAAATTAGACAGAAATTACATCAGCAGTTTCCCTAGCTAGCGAACTATGGAAAACAGGGGAATTTGACAGAGAAATTTTGTGTGCTCTGCGAATGTGCTATCCTAGCCTTTCTTACGCCGTGTAACCACGTAAGTAAACACCTTGCTGTTTGAACGAATTTTTGACTGGTCTATACAGCCTTGTCTTCAACGTGGGTAGCACGGGCCATGGTGTGGATCATATTAATCGTCGTGTGGCGTCGTCTTGCCACGATTCGTACAGTCGCACGAACGGCGTCGGCAAGTTGCGACACCACTAACTGAGACGAAGGTTCTAGTACCTCATAACCTATTGGAATGTAGGCTCTATACCTGATGTGGGAAAAGAAAGTTTATTTCCTCGTTGAGGAATTTATACACTGTTCCCTTTTTAAGACTCAGCAGGTAATATAGAAACATATTTATAGAATAAGGGCACGGGGATATAAGATACACGAGGGTAGCGCGCCGCGAATGTCTGGACAAAATAATAGAGTTTGAGAATTGGGGACCCAAGACGCTAGGCCCCCAAGCAGCGTTGGGCAGCCTGCTCTTGCGTTCGAATGATCAGCAGAGTTTGAGAATTGGGTCAACGCAGGCTGTGTTGGGTCAAGCGCATGGAGCGCCACGCGTGACAAAATTTAAAATCATGAGAGACGCGGGCCATACTGCGCCGTGGCGCACGCTGCGTCTGTGTCTTCTCGCTGGTGACCCAAGACGCCTTGGGGCCCCACGCTAGCTTTCAATAGAGAGTTTGAGAATTGGGGCCCCAAAGAGCTTGGGGACCCAAGAAGCTTGCGAGATGCCAGGGCGCATGTGCAGAACCCAAGCCACTCTTGGGCTCTTGCGCTCGCGTTGTCCCGATAAGCAAAAATTGAAAACTAGCGTGGGGCCCCAAGGCGTCTTGGGTCACCAGCGAGAAGACACACACGAAGCGCGGGCCACGGCGCAGTATGGCCCGCGTCTCGCATGATTTTAATTTCGTCACGTGTGGCGCTCCGTGCGCTTGACCCAACGCAGCCTACGTCCGGCCCAATTCTCAAACTCTGCTGATCATCCGAACGCAAGAGCAGGCTGCCCAACGCAGCTTGGGGGCCAAGCGTCTTGGGTCCCCAATTTCCAAACTCTCTAATTTTTGCGTCTCGGGTCAACGCGAGCGCTAAAGCCCAAGAGTGGCTTTGGTTCTGCGCATGCGCCGTGGCGGCTCGCAAGCTTCTTGGGTCCCCAAGCTCCTTGGGGCCCCAATTCTCAAACTCTCACCTGGCGGCTCGCAAGCTTCTTGGGGCCCCAATTCTTAAACTCTCTAAGACAGAGTTTGAGAATTGGGGTCCCAAGGAGCTTGGGGACCCACGAAGCTTGCGAGCCGCCAGGGCGCATGCGCAGAGTTTGAGAATTGGGGCCCCAAGGAGCTTGGGGACCCAAGAAGCTTGTGAGCCGCCAGGGCGCATGCGCAGAACCCAAGCCACTCTTGAGCTCTTGCGCTCCCGTTGACCCGAGACGCAAAAATGGAAAACTATCGTAGGGCCCCAAGGCGTCTTGGGTCACCAGCGAGAAGACACAGAGGCAGCGCGGGCAACGCCGCAGTATGGCCCGCGTCTCGCATGATTTTAAATTTCGTCACGTGTGGCGCTCCGTGCGCTTGACCCAACGCAGCTTCCGTTGGCCCAATTCTCAAACTCTGCTGATCATCCGAACGCAAGAGCAGGCTGCCCAACGCTGCTTGGGGGCCCAACGTCTTGGGTCCCCAATTCTCAAACTCTCTAATGACTGTTTTTCGTGTCCTATACGATGTCAAACACGTAGAGAAATGACGAGTACGTGTTCTTACGATCAACTCGTCTAAGGTTTAGCCTAAGGTACACTCGCAAAGAAAACGGAAAGCATTAAAGATAGGAAGAAATAATCACCGGATATCAATGAGGCAAGCCACGTGCCAATTCCTTGCGACTGTGTGTCGCAAGGAATTTCTGCATCAGCGAAAGTGATATCGATGTACACGGACAATTTCTTTGAACTGAGATTTTCTCTTACTCTCGCGAGGTGTAATCGATTAACTGAGTCTGCATGGCGACTGTTACTTGAACCAAGAGCACATGAAATCTTTTGCACTTACCGGCCTTCCTTTTCCTTTTGATGCAAGGAACACAAGTCACGGGTTTGTGACGTCGACGGATTCAACTCCTATAAAGACAGCACCACAGGACGGACTTGCCAGTGGGCGCGGCGAGAACGCTGGGCGCAGATCGCTGACCATGCGTCTCGTTCTTCTCGTACAGGTTAGTTACAGTAGCACGATAAGCAGTGATGACAGATTCTTGATTGTATTGCCGTGCACACTTGTGTGTTTAACTAATGCCTATGAGGGCTTAATTTCATACAACCTTTTAGTTTGCGGCAATATTGAAGAGAATCCGGGTCCTACCGTAGGGGAAATGTTCCATTCGTTATTGAGTGGCCAACAGGCAATTGGAGAAGATATCGCTTCCTTGAAAGAACGACTTGAATCCACAGAGAAAGCAATACACGGTATTGAAAAGCCTCTAAACAACTGGGAATGTAGCATGCTTGAAATCAAGCAAAAAACTGCAAGAACGAAGAAGTAAATGCGGCTGTGGATGCAGTGCAGAAATTCCTTAAAGCTCACCAAGAAAAGCTTACTGATTTGGAAAACCGCAGCCGCCGTTCGAATTTGATAGTTTTTGGAATTCCGGAAGAGCCGAATGAAACCGAGGCGAAACTACGGCATTAGCTTAATGCTCTGGTGCGCAAAAGAACGAAAACACGAAGGAAGGCAAACGAAACAAGGCGCAAACGAGCTCCGCTCACGCACCACAGCATTAAGATGTGTTACCAACTCGCCCAGCAGTTCGTACTTCTCTAGGGCATTAGGTTGTTTGCGATGTCCTTGAAGATAAATTAGAAATCAGTTGTACATGTGACGCGAATACACAGATTTCGGAAAGCATCCTCAGGAAGGCCGGTCATTACGTTCTTACAGAATTATCCGGAAAAACAAGCACTCCTAAAGAACGCGCGGAAACTGAGGTGAACTGGCTTATCGTTGCAAAATGATTATTGTGCACATACACAGCGCAGGCGCCGACTTTTGTGGAGCAGTATGCAAGACGAAAGAGAGAGCGGTAAAAAGTCAAGCTCGTTCATGATAAGATTCGCTGAGGGGGAAACAGCGGAAAAACGGGACGAAGTAAGAATGACCACACAATGCAAGCGTCGACGAACAACTGTTCGTAAGTTTATTACACCGGAAAATATATAGCTGAAAAAGAAACAAGACACAAGACGAAAACCATCACGTGCGCATAATGATGAAATGCAAGATGAATCTGCCACGAGTCGAAAAGTCCCAAGTTAACAGCTCCAAAACATACTCTATTTTTCGGGGAGGGCGCGTGAAGGCTCACTGACACACATGTTCCCTTTCTTCTTGATATGGAAGGCTTCGTTGATTTCGCGCTCGATCCTGTGACGATATCGTGAGAGCACCTCACAGTTATGAAAGAGTGGAGCGCAGCCGCACGAGAAACAATTGGCTGCTAAGGTGCTGCTCGTTGAATGCACAACTTTATTTTTCCCTGGTTAACGGGTGCACGTTGAAGTCCTGAGACTGTACGCATGCTCTTTCAGGCGGTCGTTTAAACAGCCACCGGTCTGTCCAGTATAAGCAGTACAAGTGCGGCCACATGACAACGGAATGGCGTAAACGGCATTGCATAGGCACTCCACGTACTGCGTCCTGTGCTTCTTGATACACGCGTTCTCCTTGGGGTCGTCAGCGTTTACTTGTTTGAATAGGTGGCCGAGCTTACGGGGGCCCGAAAAGACGAGCCTTACGCCTGTTTGGCGAACGATCTTCTTGAGCGCATGGCTCACACCGTGGGCGTAAGGAATGACGGAAGTTTTCTGCCTTTCCTTCGTCTTTCCTGTTTCTTTTTTGTCTTTCCTATCAGTTGTTCATGAAATCTCCGAGGTACTTTACTCGTCCGGACAAGTTGACGTGCTCTTTTTCAATTTTAGTAAAACATTCGATAAGGTGCCCCACGGAAATTTAATGTACAGTACAAGCTCGAGTACGTTCGTCTCCCTTCAAACATTATATCATGGATCCAGGCATATCTTCGGCACAGGCAGCAGTTTGTGGAAATTAACAAATATTTGTCCGGTGCGCGCCACGTAACCTCGGGCGTGCCGCAAGGCAGCGTACTGGGAGCATTCTTATTCCTGATCTATATAAATAATCTAATAGAAAAAATCCCTCATGACGTGCACGTAAATTTATTTGCGGATGACTCTGCCAGTTTCAAAAAAAGTAGCCTTGCAATACAGTCACTATTGCTTGCAGAATTCCGCAATAGCAACATCAGTTTGGTGTGATCTTTTGGGCATGGAAATAAATGTACGAGAAACAGTCCTGCTGCGAGTAAGGCGAAAAAAGGAACCTAGCACATTTTTTACGTTCTAAACGACACGATAATAACAGATGTTGCCAAGTGCATATACTTAGGAGTCACACTGAATAACAGGTTTACTTGGTCAGACCATATATCCTTTACATGTTCTGCAGCCTTGCGCAAATTGTGGTTTTTGAAAAGGAAACTTACAAAAGCACCGGTAAATATTGATATTTTAGCATATAACACATTCGCGTGTTCTAAACGTGAATGTGCGGCGGTTGTATGGGATCCCCACACCAACATGGCTAATAATAAATTGGGGTGTGTGCAACGGAAGGCCGTTAGATATATCTTTGGAAAATATAAAAGAGAACATTCGCCGTCATTACTAATTCTTACCGATAATGTAGGTTCACTGGAACACCGGCGTAAACTTAGTTGTCTGCAGTTCTTACGCGGCATCATAAAAGGGGACACTGGGCTTCAATTGCCCCGCTATGTAGCACCTCTAAAGACAAGATTTACTAGACATAGACACACATTTTCCCTTACACCAATTTTTGCCAAGACCAAATCTCAGATGAACAGTTTTTTTTTTTCGCGCACCATAACCGAATGGAATTCCCTCCCACTTCATGTCACACAATCAAGGAATTTAGCAAAAGAGTTAGAAAACTATTTTCCAAAAAATCCAGCGAAAACTTGAGCAGTGCTTGAAACTTTTGCTCTCATTTTAATGTGAACTCTTTGCTGTGCTCAGCCATGCTATTGTTAGGAGAGCGTTTTTTTTTAATGAAAGTGTGATTTCATTTGTGGGTTGCTTTTAATTTCTTCTTGTATTTTGTGTGTTACGTCTCAGTTTTCTGCTGTAATTTGCAAAGAGTTCTCATCAAAGTGTCATTTCTTCTATTGTGCTAAGCAAGCACTTTGTCTTCTGCAATATAAAAATAGGTTGCAACATTTTCATGTTTATATTTTCTCTTTTTTTTCTAGCATTGACTTATCTTGCAATTATTTTGTCATTGTATTGCCCCCTCCTGCATGCGCCAGCATATTGGCCTGCGGCATCAAGAAATAAATAAAAAAAGCCGGCAGATCCCACGTGTTCTGGGAATCGATGTAATGCGAAGCAGCCAGCAAAGAGCTGCATATATCGTCTTGTATGTCATGGTTTTCATGTTAACTCCTATTATTTATGTCCGTCACACAGTAACGTCGCGCAATACCAACTTCGGGGTCGATCAAGCTAGAGAAACGGCCGCCAGCACCCCATGAGCGTGGCACGTAAGTCATGCTGTACATGACATGCGTGTCATGATTTTCATGTTAACTCGTGTTTTTATGTTCGTCACACAGTCACGTCGCGCAAAACCAATTCCGGGGTAGATCAAGCTAGCGAAACGGCCGCCAGCGTGCCATGATCGTGGCACGTAAGTCATGCTGTACATGACACGCATGTCATTATTTTCATGTTAACTAGTGTTATTATGTTCGTCACATAGTCACGTCGCGCAATACCAATTTCGGGTAGATAAAGCTAGCGAAACGGCCGCCAGCGCCCCATGAGCGTGGCACGTAAGTCATGCTGTACGTGACATGCGCGTCATGATTTTCATGTTAACTCGTGTTTTTATGTTCGCCACACAGTCACGTCGCGCAACACCAATTTCGGTGTAGATCAAGCTAGCGAAATGGCCGCCAGCGCTCCATAAGCGTGGCACGTAAGTCATGCTGTACATGACACGCGTGTCATGATTTTCATGTTAACTCGTGTTATTTATGTACGTTACACAGTAACGTCACAAGATACCAATTTTGGTGTATATAAATCTAGTGAAACCGCCGCCAGCGCCCCATGAGCGTGGCACGTAAGTCATGCTGTACATGACATGCGTGTCATGATTGTCATGTTAACTCGTGTTATTTCTGTTCGTTACACAGTCACGTCGCGCAATACCAATTTCGGGGTAGATCAAGCTAGCGAAACCGCCGCCAGCGCCCCATGAGCGTGGTACGTAAGTCATGCTGTACATGACATGCGTGTCATGATTTTCATGTTAACTCGTGTTACTTATGTTCGTTACACAGTCACGTCACAAGATACAAATTTTGATGTATATAAATCTAGCGAAACCGCCGCCAGCGCCCCATGAGCGTGGCACGTAAGTCATGCTGTACATGACATGCGTGTCATGATTGTCATGGTAACTTGTGTTTTTATGTTCGTCACACAGTCACGTCACAAGATACCAATTTTGATGTATATAAATCTTACGAAACCGCCGCCAGCGCCCCGTGAGCGTGGCACGTAAGTCATGCTGTACATGACACGCGTGTCATGATTTTCATGTTAACTCGTGTTTTTATGTTCGTCACACAGTCACGTCGCGCAATACCGATTTCGGGGTAGATCAAGCTAGCGAAACTGCCGCCAGCGCTCCATGAGCGTGGCACGTAAGTCATGCTGTACATGACATGCGTGTCATGATTTTCATGTTAACTCGTGTTATTTATGTTCGTTACACAGTCACGTCGCAAGATACCAATTTTGGTGTATGTAAAGCGAGCGAAAGGGCCGCCAGCGCACCATGAGCGTGGCACGTAAGTCATGCTGTACATGACATGCGTGTCATGATTGTCATGTTAACTCGTGTTATTTATGTTCGTCACACAGTCATGTCGCAAGATACCAATTTTGGTGTATATCAAACTAGGGAAACGGCCACCAGCGCAGCATGAGCGTAGCATGTAAATCATGCTGTACATGACATGCGTGTCATGATTTTCATGTTATGACTCGTCATTTATGTTCGTCATACAGTCATGTTACGCCATACCAGTTTTGGTGCACATTCGATGAACCAAGCGACCACGAGAGCACAAAGTCGTAGGCGGCTAGATAGATAGATAGATAGATAGATACGCTCAAAGTCGCAGAAGTTCGCTAAGAAATGCTTCGCATTTAAAACTTTCCAAACAGAAAGCTCTGCTACATTGAAAAAAGCAGCACAGGGTAATCCTGCGATTGGTACTTTTCTTTTGCTTATTCAATAGTTGCGTTGTAATACACACAGCTTTCATCGCGGGCGTGTTCCTGTGGCGGTGATATGGCTCCGGGCAAAATAGTTGTAAGATTCCAAGTGGTTACGCGGACAGCATTAGAGCAATGAAGTTACTGATCTTTTATGACGCGAACTGCTGTATACGGGAAGTATAGAATCCCAGGAGAGTGCCAGTGCTTCTCATTGTCGCAAAGACGACAGCGGCTGTTTTCATCACCTACGGCCATTGCAGTAGAAACGCGTTGCGTTACCTGTATAGTAGACAAGTCTGGAATCGAGTCACAAATTGCTAGTTTATTCGCTGAAGACAACCAGGATGGCAGCAATAAAAAAAAAAAAACTCTTGCTATGCCCCGCACTGCCCGTATTCTCACTCGCGCTCACAATGAGAAAACATGTAAAGGTGGTTGTCCTTAGCGCTTCTAGCGACACCCGTTGGGCCTGTCTAGGGCGTAACGCACAGGTTATTGTAAGGTTAGGCTACGGGCTGCGTAACGGCTGGCCGTGATATTTTATTCAGCGTCTTAGTTGTATTTTGATCTCTATTTTAATCGTTCGTACCAACGCCATTGCTGCGGATCGATAAAATATTCTGTCACTGTTCGTCGGAACACATCCTTGCTGTATCTGGCTGCCGGCGCGTTTGTGCGCAATATCACACGTCGCATATATTCGCCGATATACAATAATGCTACATATTAGAGAACCGGCAAACACTGGAACAAGATGGAAAAGCTACTTACAGGAGTGAAAGGGGCTTTCGCATCCCAAGACCTACTGTCTCTTTTACAGCGAAAGCTGTTATGAGATCATTTCACCGGCTGTTTTTGGCGCCGTAGTTGTCCGCCGCCGCCGCCGCCGCCGCCGCCGGTGTCCGTAACCAGTATCGCTCGAAATAAGAAAAAAAACGAAATAAGAGAAAAATGCCAGGATGGAACGAGGTTCGAACCTGGGCCCTCTGCGTGGGAGCCCAGCATTCAACCTCTGAGCCATGCCGGTGCTTGAAACTGCGTTGCAAAAAGGTCCTATACAGGCTTCATGTCGGGAAGGAACCACATTAGCATATGCAATATAGCGTGGTAGAAGAGTAAAATAAGCACCAAGCGTCCACAACGCGAATTCTGTAACCAGGCGTCACACAATGCGAATTGCGCAACGAGTAGGTTGTTGAATGCTTCCAACCCATTACAAAGGACTCTGCCATAATTCTTCATCGTCATCAGGCACCTCTCAGGACTATATTTAATAAAGTTCCACCATCCATCCATCAGGCACAGCATCAACAAAGTGCGCAAAATGCCTCACATGGGTTTAGCAGGTACCAACGCTCTCCGTAGAATGACGAAAAATGGCACAGTGTCTGCTGCCCTACTTCTCAAAAACTACAATGATTTATAGCGTAGTGGGTTCCTCGCAAGTGGATTTGAATTGGTTGCCAAGGAAGCCCATAAGCGCATGATCCACTTCCTCGGGGTCTCAGTAAAATTACAATGATTTATAGCGTAGTGGGTTCCTCGCAAGTGCACTTGTATTGGTTGCCAAGGAAGCCCATAAGGGCATGATCCATTTCGTCGGGGTCTCAGTAAAGTTCTTCGCCCCCTCCCCCGTCTCTCTCCCACGTCAACGTATGTTATACAGCATGACGGGAGAGGGGTATAGCGATCGGGCGTCACCCAATGCAAAAAACATAATTGGTGGGCCGTTTAAAGATTCCAACCCATTACAAAGTGCTGAGCCATAATTCTTCATCGTCATCAGTCGTCGCGTCAACAAAGTGCACATAATGCCTTACAGACGTGTAGCTGGTGCCTCGCTTCTCCGCAGAATGACGAATAATGGCTTAGTAGGTGCTTCCTAAGGTCACAAAAATTGTGATTTATGGCGTAGTGAGTACCTTTCTAGTGTACTTGTATTGTAGCCCCAAGAGAGCTTAACGGGCTCTAGAAACGCCGCTCTTACAGCTTTCGCTGTGACTGTGCTGCGGTTTCATTGCAGGCCTGGCATTTTTTTGTGAATCTCTGCAAGAAAATCAAAGAAAGAAACACCATTGAACCTTATGCGATAAACGAACATACCGATAAGCTTGTAGGTAAGAATAGCAAACTGTAAATCGACATTTATATTGAAAAGAACTGTCGCACATGGGCGATTCTTCTTTTGTTATTGCCAGTTACATAAATCTTTAACCCATTCCAGAAGCTTTCATATAAGTACGCTAAAAATTAAAAAAAAATATTGCTACGCTGCAGTGGTAAGCTAGTGTATTGAGTAGTCAAGGGATACAGGAGCGGCGGTCATAAGCCTCCGATCCTCCGTGTAACGTGTAACTGTATGCCAGCTTACCACCTTCCTCGCTCCCAGTGGTTGGCTAAAAAAGAATGTTTGATTCACATACCGAATGTTTGATTCGATGGTACCGATAGATGCTATCCTAACGGGTTCCGAACCTGTGTCACAAATTCTAGCTTGGCAGAGAAAGACGATGATATGCGCACTATTTTCATCACATACGTACTTGATATGATATGTGAAATCCCGGTCACTTTTAATGTTTCACTGTCGACTGTGAAGAAAGATATGTTAACTACCAAAAGCAGCCAACACTGATCGTTTTGCATTCTAGCACGCTTTTTATATTCATGCAGTGCCAATAACGTCGTTAATTTTTGCGGAGCACATAGCAGCAATTAATATACATTTTGGGCATGCCGCGCATATATATCATTTCTGCATCCGTGATGTGTTGCGGTAATGACTTCATATTGTAATAATTATAATTCTGGAGGCGGCGGTCTGAACATACAGAGCAAATCGTTACATCGCCGTGCAGTTGGCAAGAAGTAAATGAGCTCTGGCTTCACGACCCCTCCCAACGGAGGCCAGAAAAACAGGCGCCTTTCGATATCGCCACACCGGAAACGCATCTCGGGCAATTCTTGCACTTCCACTTACTTCAGCTATACGTTAGGTAACAGTTCAAAAGGTTCCGAGGCCAATATGCAGAAACTTCAACCATCGCAACTCATCTGCGCCGAGACCGGTCCTCCCCAGTGCGGCTCCCAGCGAGCGTTAGGCCTACCATACCGGCCAAGTTTGTCGACATGCCGCCGGCGCTTCTTGGTTTAAGTACACGCATTTCCAACGTGTTAGATTTACTGTGAAGTATAGTCTGGACATCCGTTAATCTAAATTAACCATTTTTTCTTGTGTACGGCATCCGCACCAGGAGCGATGACCATCGATGCGACGCGCTTTCAGCAACGAACGCAGGCTCACCGAAAGCAGCCGGCCGCACAAGCCGGTACTTCTCTGACCCATAAGTCAGAACACATACCTGTCATTTGGTACGCGTTAGTGAATTAACACACCGACATCTTTTGTAGCGTTAGCTACACTTGCTAAGCCAGAGCAGGTTTCGTGGGGGTCGTCATGAGCCGTGCTGCGCATGCGTGCGCGACTCGCCGCTGCTGTTCTGCGCGTTCGAGAGGGGTGACGTCGTAGCCATGGCGCGCGCAGCTATTAGATGCGAAGTATCTTAAGGCGGAGCTCAATCCGGTGGTGGTGTGCGGCGTGACCACCCTTACTGCGCATGCGCATACCCTCTCCACACACCTCCTCTCCACTCCCCCTGTCATCTACCCTCTCCCATTTCCCCTCTCCACTCACCCTCTCCCTTCCCCTCTCCCTTCCCCTCTCCATTCATCCTCTCCCCTGCCCCTCACCGCTTTTCCTCCCCCCTCTCCCATTACCCTCTCCACTTCCCTTCTCCCCTCCCCCTTTCCACTCTTCCTCTGAAACGCGGGCTAGACATGCCGAAATTCTCTCCTGCGCAACGCCGCGATGAGCTCGAGCGCATGCGCGTCCCCTCCCCTTCTCTCTCCTCTCCTACGCTGCCCCCTCTCGCCCGCCTGTCGATCGCGTTCCCCGCTACCCCTGTGAGAATTAACGGCCAGGCTAGATGGAAGATACGACGCGCGTAGCGTCGCTCTTCGCGTTCCACGACGCGAGCTCGGTAGCATGCCCAACGAACGCCAACGGAACGCGATCGTGCAAGTGCTCCGGCTTGGCATCTACTCATGGTCCCCTTTAGCGGGAGATGGTGTATTCGCCTTCGCTGTGCAGTCGCCGTCTGACAGTGCGCTCGGTGGCTGCGCCACGATGATGAGGTGGGCTCGGTGGCTGCGCCACGATGATGACCACTAATCGTTTCGTCTTCGCCACACAGGTGATCGTTCCCGTAATCACCCAGATCGTCTTGCCATCTCTTGGTAATGTCTGCTTGACCCGCATTACAACGAGCCCGCTACTGCGCACTGGACGCGACATGGAATTCTGCTCCTCTGCATTTGGCCTCCCAGCGGCACTCTCCGTGGGGCATCCGCCCCTTGGTCCTGCTTGGGAGGTGCCATCATCATCAACAGTCATCGTTCGGTCAACTATAAAAGAACGCCACCCGCGCTCAGCAATTCGTGGGCTCGGTGGCTGCGCCACGACGATGACCACTAATCCTTTCGTCTTCGCCACACAGGTGTGTAAGCAATATTCCCTGTTTTCTAAACGGACGAGCAATTACTTTTTAGTTCAGCTACCGGGCCCACGGTGTTGTGTTGCTGTCGCTGTTGAAATTGTTGATGCAATTCGATGTTTACTGTTACTGGCTGGCGATATCGAATCTAACCCTGGTCCTGATACATCTGCCGTATTGTCTGAATTGCGAAAACTAACTACCGGGCAGTCTCAGCTGATTTCAGAGGTTAAGAACCTTAAAGACAAGCTATTAACTACTGAACAAACATTAACTGTCGTAAGCCAACGCCTAACCGACCTGGAACACCATTACCAGAACCTTCTCTCAATCAGGACCGACATTGACAGCTTGAGGGCCGACTGTACGCAAACAGCTGGCTTAGTTTGCAACATTGAAGCCCGACTGGATGAAGCAGAAAATCACTCGCGCCGAAACAACCTAATTTTTTATGGTGTTCCTGAAACAAACACAAAAGAAAGCTTCGCTCAGTCAGAGCAACTAATTATTGACATCTGTCGCAACAACTTAGACGTCAATGTAGATCCTAAGGAAATTGACCGTGCACACCGTCTAGGTAAATTCAGCCAAAACCGACGCCGCCCTATAATAGTTAAGTTTACGTTTCACAAAACTAAATCTGCAATCCTCTCCTGTGGCCGTAAATTCAAGGGAACAGACTACAGCGTGGGAGAGGATTTTTCCACTGCAGTCCGTACTGCACGAAAACACCTTCTTGCTTTTGCTAAATCTAAAGCAGTCCCATATTCCCTGAGGTACAAAACGCTCTTCATCGGACCGCAGCGTTACATTTTTGATGCATTATCTGAAACGGTAAAGGAATGTTCTGTCTAGCAATCAGCTCGTAAAACGAAAACGCCCTGTCGTACAAAAACCACCCCTTTAAAAGATCTGTCCTTTTCCATCATTTTCACAAACATACGTAGCTTCTTGCCAAAACGTGAGGCTATATCAAATCTTCTATCGTCCTCCGCCAGTAATCTGCTGGTACTAACAGAGACCTGGCTGACTAATGACGTCAATGACGTTGAACTTCTTGCTGACTTGCCAAACTACAATATATTCCGGAAAGACCGCGAGGGCTCCCGAGGGGGAGGCGTTCTCATCGCTGCTAGTCAGAAGCTGTCTTGCTCCGTTATTAATATCGCCACTGACCTAGAAATAGTATGGCTATTATGTCGCGCTAGACCAAAAACAGTTTTAATTGGTGTATGTTACAGGCCACCACGAAACAGCCCCGACTTTCCAGAGAAACTTAATAATATACTAACCCAGCTTCATACCGCACATAGTAATGCCAGTGTTGTTCTTCTCGGTGATTTTAACTATCCAAGCATTGACTGGAGTAACCAAGTTTCCATAGTAAGCAATTCTGAAGCAACCAACTTTATTGACGTTTGCCTCAATTTCAAACTTGCGCAATTGGTCTCCGAACCAACACGCATCACGCAGGAATCGGCAAATATTTTGGATTTAATCCTTACAAACAGTCCCGAAAGCCTATCATCTATTACTTACCTCAAAGAAATTAGCGATCATAAGGTTATCCAAGCCACATTTAATTTCGCGACAGTCCCACGCCACACTTCCATAAAGACCATTCGCCTTTATGACAAAGCTAACTATGAAGCAAATAATGACGACCTAATCACGTTCCTCCCTTTCTTTGAAGCGGACTTCGAAAGCCGAAGCGTTGAGGCCAACTGGTCCCTCTACAAAACTAAAGTGGGCGAGCTTGTAAATAAATATATACCTAAAATCACTTTCTGCGCTAACTCTCAAAAACCATGGTTCACAAGATCGCTCAAAAGATTAGAAAATAAAAAGAAGCGGCTTTATCGTGCAGCTAAACTCATAGACAATGCGCATGCGTGGGGAAAATACTACGCCGCTGAGAATTCTTATTTGAAAGAAATACGAAGTGCTAAATATCTTTTTTTTTCATGTTGATCTGCCTAAACTACTACAAAACAATCCCAAGAAGTTTTGGAAAGTAATTAATCCTCACAATACTTGTACAATAACTCTTACTAACGAGCTCGATGAAGTTTTGTCGGATGCTGAATGTACTGATAAATTCAATAGTAGATTTTCATCTGTTTACACTGTAGAAAATGCGGCACCTTGTTCTTTTTTACTTCCCCCTTCCCTCATTGAATCAAAAATGCCACCTATTGTATTCTCTGCTTGCGGTATATCTTCTCAGATTGAAAATATTAACTTTCCTCATCATCTGGCGTCGACGATATCACGTCAAAGTTCCTTAAAAACACTACGTGCATTTCTGCTACCTATCTATGTTTATTATATTCACAGTCGCTTGCCACTGCCACCTTACCCGAGGACTGGAAAGTGGGAAAGGTCCTTCCAATCTACAAAGCCGGTAACAAAAACTCGCCATTGAACTACCGACCCTTGTCATTAACCAGCGTACCATGCAAGGTCATGGAACACGTCATCTACTCCCACATCATCAATTATCTAGACTCGATCCAGTTCTTTAATCGCTCACAGCATGGTATTCGTAGAGGTCTATCCTGCGAAACACAACTAGCCATCTTCGTTCACGACTTGCACGCTAACCTCGACCTCAATGTACAGACCGACGCTGTGTTTTTAGATTTTGCCAAGGCATTCGATAAAATAGCACACGGGAGATTAATACTAAAGCTTAGCCATTTAAACATAGATCACAATATCCTCGAATGGATTAAAGCATTCCTAACAAACCGCTCTCAAACCGTCCTTATTAATAACAAAACCTCTAGTCCGCTCCCAGTATCATCAGGTGTGCCACAAGGATCCGTCCTTGGGCCCCTTTTGTTCTTAATTTATATTAATGATTTGCCTTCAACAGTTTCGGCTAACATCAGAATGTTCGCCGACGACTGCGTGATTTATAGAACTATACATAACCCTCTCGACCAACAGGCTTTACAGAATGACCTTAACCTCGTAATAGACTGGTGCCACCAATGGCTAATGACTCTCAATCCTAGCAAATGCAAATCAGTAACCTTCTCTCGGCGTTCTAATCCACTTTCCTTCCCGTACTCAATTTCTGGTGTTGGCGTCGAGGCCGTTAACTCGTTTAAATATTTGGGGGTGACCTTATGCAATGACCTCTCATGGCGCACTCATATTACTAACATCATTGCATCTGCCAATAAAACACTGGGTTTCCTGAAACGCAACCTTCATCATGCACCCATGCACGTAAAACTAATAGCCTATAAATCGCTCATCAGACCAAAACTAGAGTACGCATCCGCTATCTGGAGCCCTCACCAGTCCTACCTCGCCTCTGCCTTAGAAGCCGTCCAAAACCGTGCTGCTAGATTCATCCATTCCACCTATCATTACCGAGCTAGCGTATCATCATTGAAAGCAGAATCCGGCTTAACTAATCTCTGTCTTCGCCGTCGCATTGCCACTCTGTGTTTATTCCACAAGTTCTTTTACAGTGATCTTGGCCATCCACCTTACATCGTTCACCTTACCCGCATACCTTATCGTGGCGGACACGAACTGCAAGTGTCACGCCCACGTGCTCGCACCGTCACGTTTTCCTCTTCATTTTTCCCACGAGCAGCATCAGATTGGAATGGCCTTTCCCACAACATTGCAGCCATTACTACTTCATCAACCTTCTTGGACAATGTAACCAATTTTCTTTCCGAATGAATTTCACCTGACTGTACTGTAAACCCAACCCTTATGTAATACCCCCTTGAGGGGTCTTTAAGGAAATAAAGTGATGTGATGTGATGTGCGCTGGTGCCGCTTGATAGCGCCTCTGACTGGCGTTTGCAGGTGGGTAACGCCATGGAGAAGGAGAGCGCAAATGCTGCTCAACGGCGTAGGAGAGCCGAGAGGCTTATGTCATCGGATCCCGAAGTAGTTGCCTGGCAATTAGCGCTTCAGCGTAAGAAAAATGAACAGAGGAACGCTAAACGTGCTGCGGAAAGCTAAACGTGGTGCGGAAATCTGTAAAGCTCAGAATAATCAGCTGAACCTTTGCTAACGCTACGTATATCCTGGCATAGCCGAACTAAGCCACTGCAAATTTTTTCAACGAATGGTATTTGTTTTTGCTGAGCGGTTTTATAGTTGTATGTATCGATCGATAGAACTGCAAATCAGAATACAGGCACGCCCGCCTCGCAGTAATATCGTCGCTCGCGCGAGAGAGCTACTCAGTGTGAATTCATGTCGGCCGTGTTTATCGAAGGAGTCATCATAAAGCTTCTCTACATGTTCATCATTGGCAAGGACGAGAAACGGCTATTAAAAATCGGCAGAAACAGCCGTCAAACTGTACCCTGCTCCTTGACGCATTTGATATTCTTCGGAGTTAAGACGGGAATTCTTAAAGAAATTTAGCGCTCTTAACATTGTGGGCATTTCATGCGTTGCCGGCAACCCTTGTTTGTGTCTAATAAAGAAGCAAGCTTGATTTGGAAAGCAAGATCGCATCTGCGTTGAATACGCGACATCAAAATATGAAACGAAACGCTTTCTTGCTGTATTGACTAGCCTTTTTACAGCGACGTCGGTATGTTTGAGCGTGGCTCCGTCTACAATGTTTTGACTGATAAAGTACCAGTGTGTAATTTAAAGAAAAAGGTTTTAACACCTGGCGCTACAAGCATCCTTTTAACAAGTTTCAGAACATCCTGTAGGGGATTATTCGTACCTTGGGGCACATATTGTTTCTTATGCAATAAACCGCAAACAATTGAACACGTGTTTATAGACTGCTGTAGCGGGGTGTCCTTCTGGGACATATTACAGAGAACTTTGAAAAATGAGTTACCGTTAAGTCCACACGGCATCCGTTTTCTTTCTGTTAAAAATGATGATGGAGTACCTTTCGACCTAGTCATGCTCCTGGGCCTGCATAGTATATGGCAAACTCGAACTGCCTTTGACAATGCGGACGTACAAGTGAGATCTGTACGGGAATATTTCTGCGAATCAGTGTGCCGTTTTCTTGAAGTGCTGAAAGGGCAGGAGGATGTACCAGGGTGGATTTCACGAGTGGAACTATTGTTGCGCATGCCAAAGTTTTGATTGTAGTCAGCTCAGTGCTGACGGTTCATAATTTCACTTTGTAATTGTATAGCTCTACCTTTTTTTTTGTGAGTATGTAAATCGTCTTGATATGCAAGGCAGCAAAAAAAAAAAAAGAGCGTGGATCAGTGGTAGAATACTCGCTTGAAGATAGAGAGGTGGCGAGTTCGAGTTCCCGTGGTGTTTTTTTTTTTTTTTTTCATACGGCTTGTTTTTTTTTTTTTATTGCACTAATGCTTTCTATATGACTTTGTTTGCTAATATATTTATGTAGGACACGTAAGCACCGCCGTTTTAACGCTATAGAGCCGTTTTGCGCTTGAGTACCCAGCGCCTCCCAGTAAAACGCCGCTCCAGCGGCCGAGTATCCAGCGCGACGCTGGGCCCATAATCAGGCAAGGCACTGAACGCTGGTACCCAGTGGCGCTGGGTTTTGCAATAGGGCACAATGAAAAGATAAATTAAAGTCGATGAAACTTCACGTAAGCGAAAGGCGAAGCTTCATCTGCCGCAATAGGTCTACGGCGCTTTTCCGATAAAGATAGCACGGGTAGTAGAGATCAAGCACACGTTCGCCTGTACCGATACTTTCATACATTCATTCTCTCAGCATGCAGTCTGGTAATGTATTTTTCATTTCTCGAGACAGTCACTTCATATGGGATTCTTCATTAGGTTGGAGAATGTGTTCAGTCATGCCCATTGACTGTTTGCTGTCAATTGATTGCGCTAATGTTAAATTCATTTCGACCTTAAAAATTATCTCTTACCATCGTCTACCCTCCATATTCTTGCATAAACTCTCTAATAACCTTTCTTAGACCAATTTCGCCGTCAGCTCCTACCTGCCATGGCAGCTTAGCGGGTATTCTGCTGCGATGCTTAGCATAAGGCTTCAGGTTCGATTCCCGACCAAGCTGGCCAGTTAAATGGGGATGTAAAGTACAAAGGGTGACAATAAGATTGCTTGTGGCACGCCTTTCCATACATGGACGGTACTGACCCACGCCTTCTTTACTTTGTGCCAGTAGCGTAGTGAATATGCAGTACAGCTTCAATGCAAGCAAGGCTACAAACCGCACTAGTTGGCTATGCTTTATTGGAAAGTACGGTCTTTGTAATATTCCTTATAAAATATATAGGAGGAAGAAAGAAATGTGAATAGATCAGGCATCACAACGGCTACCGATACGAGTGAAATGGTTGCCCGCTGCAAACCAGGGAGATAATAGAAACGGAAGGGCCACATAAGCGGAAGAGGCCTGAAGTGGAAAAATATGAAAACGATGATAACACAGGAAAGCAGCTACAATGAATAGCGGTCGACGTTTTATTTTAACAATGCAATCGGGACTCTACAGTGAGTAAAGAGATTGCGAGTTGCGCTACAATTATCTCACGCGTCCACTGTTATAAAACAGATTATGCTAGCGCGGCGCAAATATTCATTCACGTAATCTTCACTTTCCGCTCGGGCAACGCCCAATGAGCCGACAGTTAGCGATCATAAATTAAGCATTCGTACGAGCATTTCGGCTGAAATAATACAATCATCAGCAGTCGACAGCTGTGTGTGGATATTTTCAGTATTCTCGATTTGCACAGTCCTTTTAAACCCGCCCCCGCAGCTTAGCCAAGCTGTGGCGCTGCCGTGCCACGGGTACCGGTTGCAGGCTTTGGGGGCTCCGTCCGTGTATATGAATAGCAAACGTGGCGTTTACTCTTCTTCCCATATCCGAGCACGCGATGGCTGGCGTTCAATAGTACGCTTAACCTTTAGACTTCACTCAGTACACTCGTTTTGTTTAATGCGCGAAACGAAAGAAGTGATGAAAGAAAAGCGATGAGATGAATGGCGAAATGCCCTTTGCGCGCGTAATGGCCCAGGGAGCCCTGCCGACCACGCTAGCCAGGCGGCGTAGCGAAACGGTTTCTTTTTCGCTCGCTTGTGGACGACGGCTGTGGGGGGCAAAGCGGGCAACTACGAGACGCGTGTCCTAGTTTGTTTTTCTTTTTAAATCAGCCCTGGGTGTGGCCTAGAGTATTAAAAAAAACATGGTTGATTCTTCCATCGTAGGAATCCGTATAACACGAAAGTGAATCGTGTCTTCACAGGAGTATACAGTAAAACCTCGGTGATACGAATCTCGCGGGGTTATCAAAAATATTCTTATCATCCGAAATTCGTATCACCTGAAAACATGGAAAATTAGTATGCGACAAAAGAAAGTTGGCATACGTTTTCATTCAGTGTTTCTCAGGACCGCAGCGACGTCATGAACAGCTCTGAGTGATTGCCAATAAAAGTTTTAGACGACAGCGATAATACTTGTACGCGTAAATATACGGTGCATGCGCGCGTGTGTAATTAATGAACCGGATGTGTTGTGTCCCGTGACCGCTAGTAGGCCCTCCCTAATCTTACTACTCTTTTCTGCATGACACCACAATACTGCGGCGAAAGTGACTCAAGAAACGCTTCGCACACGATAGAGAGAGGCGAAGCTCCTTCGCCAAGGCCGTCCGCTTCGTCTCTTGGGGTCTTGATCCACCTTTAATGGGACTTCATGACGGACCCGCACCCCAAGTTTCAGTCATTTTAGGGGCGAAGCTCCTTAAGGCGGCACCCGTTCGTCCCTCGTAATCGTCGTCATCGCAGTAGTCCGTAATAAGTCTTACGCTTTGACCTCCAAGGTGGTGCCGGTGGGAGATTTCTCCTGTGCGCTGTTGAACAATAAAAAATTCGCAGCGTGCGCGTTAACTAAAAGCCGAATTCTTCTGTCTCTCATTCCCCATTAGCAGCCATTGGCATGTTCCAGTAGGAAACGTTAGTAGAAGTAGAAGTGTAAGTGTTAGCTAAAAGCCGACTTCTTCTGTCTCTCATTGCCATTAGCAGCCATTGTTTACCTCCAAGGTACTGCCTGGTGAGATTTCTCCTGTGCGTGATTAAACAATAAAAATTTTGTTCAAAACGCCGTTGATTGATGAAATAAACCAACGAAAGACGCCAGATGTTTTGTAAAAGCAGAACGAAAGAACGCCAGATGTTTTTCTTAAAGTGTAGTAGTAGTAGTTGTATGTAGCCACCTAGCCCGATCGTCAACGGGCGAGGTGGACCGGCAACGGCGCGAGGACCCTGCCGTACGAGAGTTAAATCACACTAAAAGACATACTTTGCGGGCGATACACTCTAGTGAGCTTTCAACTTTTCGTCTCAATGTACATGATAAAGAAATTATTTCTACGAAAAACGCAAGGCACACCTTGAGCAATATATTTGGTTTTGGGACGCTAAATGGAACCATGAGGCGATGCGAAGCCGGAGCACTTGCACGATCGCGTTCCGTTGGCTTTCGTTGGGCATGCTACCGACCTCGCGTCGTGGAACGCGCGTCCTGTCTTCCCTCTAGCCTTGCTTTTAATTCGCACAGGGCGAGCGGGGAATGCGGTCGCTCTTGGCGCTCTTTCGCTCGGGAGCGGACTTCTTCCTTGCATTTCACCGATCACAAGTGATAATGAAGGGACCACGTAAACCAACAGTACAATAAAAGTTTGATGTTTAATATATACACGATGTTTCACACTCTTTATATTATGTACTGGGCGCATTTCACGGAAGAGTTTCACGGTTTACAGATGATTCCCTCCGTAGCTTCGCCCCACTCATCATCATTCACCCCGTGGATATGCTGTGATTTTTTTTTCATAGATCGTCTGATTTGCGGGGACATGGCTTGCATCGACGTGGCAGGCACGTGTTAACACAGTACAAAAAGCGCGACGTCAACGTCATTTGTAATCTAAACGCGAATGCGCCTAAAGGCCTCCAAGATTCGCGCGCACTATCTCGGAGGCAATTACGCACCGTTGACGGTCGCACAGAGCGCATGCCCGCGCCCGCGCGTGACTGCCGCGTCATCTGCGACAGCGCGGGCAGCACCTGTTCGTACCTGTGCGCTAGCGTACGTTCGTATCAAACGTCGCGGGGTGCAAATCGGTTCGCAACAACCGTACTCCAATACACTGCAGGCTAATGGGCCTTGGCCGGGACCACATAAAAATTCGTATCACCCCGAAATTCGCACGAGCCGTGATCGTATCACCGAGTAAAACCTCGGTGTACATTGATGTTTGAGAACTTGCGCAATGTTTAGTGGTGTTTGGCAGCTCAAGGAACCTTTGACGTGAATACACCCACGTTGACGCCTAGTGGCGCATATCCATCTTGACGACTAACATCCATGATCTTGACTTGCACCTTGTGGTAGCTGAAGTTGTTAATATACACCCGGGCACAGCATACACAGTAAATATTTTTACATCCTTAAGGGTGTAATAGGGGCGTTCACGTTAAAAACACCATTGTAAACATCCCTTTTCACCCTTATTTTCGGAATCTGGGTATTCGTAAGTAAAACACCCTTGCAACACACTATTTATACCGTCATTGGAGATGTGTTAATGAACAAGGATACAAATATACGACATTTTTCGGCAGGCTCTGCTTCCATGTGAAGTATATATGAACCGTCCTGATACCAACAATGCGTCTAACTACTAACTAATTTAGGTTCTAATAACCGATCGAAGCAAAATTAGTGTAACCGGAACACAGTGTTCATTCATAAAGCGCGTAAACTACGAAGACGGGAGACACAACATGACTGGCCTTTATCCAATGGAATCAGCGCCAGTCCTAAATAAATATGGCGTGTAGACGTCTACACCAGTTAAATAACTTTAATTCACAAGACAAGTACGTTTTGTAGTAATGATCAGCAGAATTCAAAATTTGTTCATGATAGCGTTTCCTGTTGCAGCAACAGACATTTAAAATTTTTACGCGCTTTGATTCCGAGGTTTTTCGAAAGTCAGGACACTGCGCGCATCAATTCATCATGTAGCTTGTATTTATATCAATGTTTTCATATAAAAGTGTCCCCCGCCCACAGGCCACACCTTGATTTTGCAAGTGTGTGGCATGGGGATTTTGGAGGTTTGCAGCCCTAACACTGAATGCTTCACATATGATCATGCTTCATGTTGTTACTGCTACAATAAATTCTGCGTAAAGAAAGCAGTAATAAAAGCGTGCACTGTCGGCGCAGAGCGCTACGACGTTCGACAACGAGTGTGGTCAGAATGAAGAAGCAACTGCCTCCGTAGCGGTGCGACAGGAAAGATGACGGCAAGTCGCTAGAGCATAGACCCGACGAGGACGTGCCGACCTAGCGTTTCGAGCTAAGGGAGCCGAGGCTAAGCGACAGCGAATAGACAAACACCCCGAGTTTCAAATGAGGGAGGCGGCGTCGCGGCAACGGTACGACAAGCCTCATGGATGAGAGAGACGTTCGGTCGCCCAGCAACGAAGGGAATACGACCCTCGCTTGTGAGTCCTGGAAAATTTCCATCTCCGAGAAAGAGTGGCTACAGCCGCAGCTGAGGGGCGGTTTAATGGCATCACATTAGCATCGCTATACCACAGCTAAAATACCACTTAGTAAAAGAGACCTTGCATCCGCTGTTTCATCAGTCTACACGACGTTAAGTCAGCGAAGCTGCCCTAAATTTTGCTCTTGAATAGTGAGTGCATTTGTGCGCTGTGACAGGCAGCTCATGCAGGCCTTACTGTGTCGTCGCAATGCTTGCTGCGATTCGAATAGACTGTGTAAGTATCATAACAAAACATAACACTGCCGCAGAAAGAAAGCTACGCCCATGCAACACAACAACGGCCGGATCAGTGTTGCCATCTCAGCGGATATTCCGCTAGATCTGGCGGAATTTTTATAACTTTAGCGGCGAAATTTTGTTTTTAGCGGATGGCGGATTCTTTAGCGGAATGGTGAAAACCCGTTCGGGGAACTAGAAGGTTTCGCCATCTCCATGCTAGTACTACCTTACTCGAATGCTTAAGTGGAGCGATCGTTCAGCCAGATGAACTTGTTGAAGACAAAGCTCCGAAACAGGCTCTCCCCCAGCGCAGTTAACGCATCATGGTCATCAGAGCTGGGCTGACAAGACACAAAAAGGGGTGCTTCGTCTACGAGCTGCCAGAGAAAACTATGCGCCTCAACGGAACTCGGGGTGTATACAAAGTGAGTGTGAGTAAGCCCTCGCCTTCAGCAGGTGCTCCACCCCAGTCAGAGCGTCTGCTCGGCCATGTGGGAGACTCTAGCCCAGATTTGTGATGATGACTTGTGATGATGATTTGTGATGATGATGATGACTTTGAGACTTTCACGCCTTTGTGCCTGCGCTGAGAGACTGAGCGCCGTGGTCAGAGTGAGTGTTCCGTGAAGAACATTGAAAATGCAGTGATATTTTTTGTTCCTAACTGTGTCTGAGTAAATTATGTTCGTTTTCAGCATTTCTTTGTCTATTTTGTTTTACGCTTCTTTTAGGGTCCTACAAATACTTGCTAGTTCATTAGCGGATAACTTGGTGGTCGTGGAAAGATTTAGCGGATTCTAGCGAATTTCATTACCCATTTTGGTGGAATTCTCGACAACTGAGATGGAAACACTGGGCCGTAGCGCCGAGGCCGCCTCCTCGGCCGCCGCCTCGGCCGCCGCAGCCGCCGCGCGTGCGCAGCGCGCGGAACAGCTCTATGTAACACGTGAATTATGCACCGCGCTGAGATGGCTCAGACAAGGGCTTCGAGTATTTTTCAGTGCCTGGGCGAACGCTCTCCTCGGGCCGTCGAGCGCGCGCTCCGCGTCCGCTCGCCGCTGCCGCGTGGTGGTGCTATGCAAGTAGACTACGGGAAGCAGGCGCTGATCGGCCGCGCGTATCAAGAAGCTCACGAATTCGTGTTTGCATCCGAGTTTATATGCATTTGTGCTTCTTGCAGGCTTTCACAGGTACAGGGGGATGGAAAGAAGCGCGAACATAGCGGCGCGCTGTTTTAGTCACGCTCTAACCGTGGTGGCAATAAAAAGACGCTGGATAGTATTTTATTGTGTCATGGATGACGTCGTTTTTTCATCAATCATCCAGGCTATAACCACTTGAAAATCAATGCGAAACAGCAAAGAATGTAGACGCCGCATATTCGTGCGTCTTTCGTTCCCACTGTTCGTAATCCGCAGGCAGTCTGTCAGGCCCTGCTGCCGGTTCCAATAATAATAATAATATCTGGGGTTTAACGTCCCAAAACCACCATATGATTATGAGAGACGCCGTAGTGGAGGGCTCCGGAAATTTCGACCACCTGGGGTTCTTTAACGTGCACCTAAATCTAAGTACACGGGCCTCGAACATTTTCGCCTCCATCGAAAATGCAGCCGCCGCGGCCGGGATTCGATCCCGCGACCTTCGGGTCAGCAGTCGAGTGCCGTAACCACTACACCACCGTGGCGGGGCAATGCTGCCGGTTCGATACTTGCACTCGAGTTTGATAGTATTCGCGTTTTATTTCTATTTCAGGCTATTGCAGCCGCCCCAATGCCTTAGTATGTCATAGTGTTGTGTCACTCTGCAAATGGAACTGAAAGAAATTATGATTGTCTTTTTTTATTTCCATTTATTGATAAAGAAAAAAATCTCACAGGGTCCTTTATGCATTTATCTAAGACGACTGAAAGGCGAAAGCTATCTTTTTCTTTTTCTTCCAGTCAATGTATTGAACATTCCCTGACTCCCTCCGAGATATTGTCACGTGGTCGTGACGTCGACGAAGACAGCAGTCAGCACGTCCGAGATGAAACTGTTTATTTGGCCGAACTTGTGGCCGGTTGCCCCCCTCTGAAAAAAAAGCATCGTCCCGATGCTTGTGAAAGAACATAGAAGAGAAAAAAATAAGTGCATACACAAATAAATCACAATAACAAAGGGAAAAATAGTCCCCAGGTTCGCTAACGCGCAAAAAACGGCTTAAGGCGCACGACATGGACGACTTCAGGTCGCGCACGGCGCCGCTGAGAGTTCGTAATGCCGTCAGGGACAACCTCGTAGTCGAGTGCGCCGAGGCGTCGAAGTACCCTGTACGGTCCGAAGTATCGTCGAAGAAGCTTCTCACTAAGTCCTCGTCGGCGTATTGGCGTCCATACCCATACACGGTCACCGGGTTGGTATTCCATGTGGCGTCGTCGAAGGTTGTAGCGGCGGCTGTCAGTCGTCTGCTGGTTCTTTATCCGTAGGCGGGCGAGCTGTCGTGCTTCTTCGGCGCGCTGTAGGTAGGTGGTCACGTCGATGTTTTCCTCGTCGGTCACGTTTGGTAGCATGGCGTCGAGCGTCGTTGCCGGGCTCCGTCCGTAGACCAACTTGTATGGCGTCATCTGCGTCGTTTCCTGTACGGCCGTGTTGTACGCGAAGGTCACGTACGGAAGGATGGCGTCCCACGTCTTGTGTTCGACGTCGACGTACATGGCCAGCATGTCGGCGATGGTCTTATTTAAACGCTCGGTGAGGCCGTTGGTCTGTGGGTGGTAAGCGGTGGTGCGGCGGTGGCTGGTGTGGCTGTACTTCAAGATCGCCTGAGTTAGGTCAGCCGTAAACGCCGTACCTCTGTCGGTGATGAGAACCTCTGGGGCGCCGTGTCGAAGGACGATGCTCTCAACGAAGAACTTGGCTACCTCAGCGGCACTGCCTTTGGGCAGGGCTTTTGTTTCGGCGTAGCGGGTGAGGTAGTCGGTAGCCACGACGATCCATTTATTTCCGCAAGTCGACGTTGGGAACGGCCCCAGGAGGTCCATCCCGATCTGCTGGAATGGTCGCCGAGGAGGCTCGATCGGCTGAAGGAAGCCTGCTGGTCTTGTGGGCGGTGTCTTCCGTCGCTGACAGTCTCGGCACGTCCTTACGTAGCGAGTGACGTCGGCGGCAAGGCGCGGCCAGTAGTACTTTTCCTGTACTCGTGCGAGCGTTCGGGAAAGTCCGAGGTGTCCAGCCGTTGGGTCGTCGTGCAGGGCGTGCAGAATTTCTGGTCGCAGTCCCGAAGGTACAACGGTGAGGTAGCTGGCTCGGGCCGGAGAGAAGTTCTTCTTTACGAGGACGTTGTTTTTCAAGGAAAATGATGCCAATCCTCGCCTGAATACTTTTGGGACAACGATGGTCCTGCCCTCCAGATATTCCACTAGACCCTTCAGTTCCGGGTCGGCTCGCTGTCGTTCGGCGAAGTCTTCGGTACTTATGGCTCTCAAGAAGCTGTCATCATCCTGGTCGTCGGGCGTTGGTGGGTCGATGGGGGCACGAGACAAGCAGTCGGCGTCGGAGTGTTTCCTTCCGGACTTGTACACGACAGTAATGTCAAATTCTTGAAGACTTAGGCTCCACCGTGCGAGGCGACCTGAAGGGTCCTTCAAGTTAGCTAGCCAACACAAGGCGTGATGGTCGCTCACAACTTTGAAGGGCCTGCCGTAGAGGTAGGGGCGAAACTTTGACGTAGCCCAGATGATGGCGAGGCACTCCTTTTTCTGTTGTGGAATAGGTGACCTCTGCTTTAGACAGCGACCGGCTAGCATAACTGATAACCCTTTCCAGTCCGCCCGTCCGCTGCACAAGAACGGCGCCGAGTCCTATGCTGCTTGCATCGGTGTGAATCTCCGTATCGGCGTATTCGTCGAAATGCGCAAGTATCGGAGGTGTTTGCAGGCGTCGTTTCAGTTCATGAAATGCTTCGACTTGCGCTCTTTGCCACCTGAATTCGACGTCGGTCTTCGTGAGCTGTGTTAGTGGTTCGGCGATCCGTGAAAAGTCTTTGACAAAGCGTCTGTAATAGGCGCACAAGCCGAGAAATCGGCGCATGGCCTTTTTGTCGGTGGGTGGCGGGAAAGCGGCGATGGCAGCTGTTTTCTGCGGGTCTGGGAGCACTCCAGTCTTGCTGATCACGTGACCCAAAAACAAGAGCTCCTCGTACGCGAAGCGTCACTTTTCTGGCTTCAGGGTGAGCCCGGAGTTCTTGATTGCTTGAAGTACGGATTGAAGTCGCTGGAGGTGTTCGTCGAAGTTCGAGGAATACACAACGACGTCGTCCAAGTAAACAAGGCAAGTCTGCCACTTCGAGCCAGCTAATACAGTATCCATGACTCGTTGGAAAGTCGCAGGTGCCGAGCAAAGACCGAAGGGCATGACCTTGAACTCGAACAGGCCGTCCGGTGTTATAAAAGCGGTCTTTTCTCGGTCTCTCTCGTCGACTTCAATTTGCCAGTAGCCGGTCTTGAGGTCCATCGACGAAAAGTAATTCGCGTTGTGGAGTCGATCCAGGGTGTCATCTATCCGTGGGAGAGGGTACACGTCCTTCTTTGTGATTTTGTTCAGGCGACGATAATCGACGCAGAAACGTAGGGTCCCATCCTTCTTCTTCACTAACACCACGGGAGACGCCCACGGGCTGTTGGACGGCTGGATGATGTCGTCGCGTAGCATTTCATCGACTTGGTTCTTAACGGGCTCCCGTTCCCGCGTCGAAACCCGGTAGGGACTCTGACGGAGTGGTCGAGCATTTTCTTCTGTTATAATGCGGTGCTTAGCAAGGGGCGTTTGCCGGACCCGCGATGACGACGAGAAACAGTCCCTGTATTCCTGCAGAAGGCGTCGAAGCTGTTGCTGTTGGCGAGCGGGAAGACTTGGGTTTACGTCGAAGGGTGGCTCAGGGATCGTCGTCGTAGTTTCGTCAGAATTTGAAAAGGCAAACGCATCGCCGACGGCCAAGATTTCTTCGATGTATGCAATCGTCGTGCCCCTGCTCAGGTGTCTGTATTCCTGGCTGAAGTTAGTTAGCATCACGCTTCCTTTTCCTTCATGCAACCGAGCAATGCCCCTTGCGACGCAAATGTCACGGTCTAGCAGCAAACGCTGATCGCTCTCGATGACACCTTCGATGTCTTCAGCTTTTTCGGTGCTGAAGGAAATTATGACGCTGGAGCGAGGCGGGATGGTACCTTGATCCCCGAGCACGTTCAGGGCATGTTGACATGGACTCGTATCCGGCGGTGTCGTTTGGTCCGACGATAGGGTTATCGATTTGGTTCTTAAGTCGATGACGGCGCCGTGATGGTTTAAGAAGTCCATGCCAAGTATGACGTCCCTGGAGCAGTGTTGCAAGATTACGAAACTCGCAGGATACGTGCGATTATTGATTGTGACTCTTGCTGTGCAGACTCCAGACGGCGTTATTAGATGGCCTCCAGCGGTGCGGATTTCGGGGCCTTCCCAAGCAGTCTTAACTTTCTTCACCTTCGTGGCGAAGGGCCCACTGATGACGCAATAGTCGGCTCCAGTATCGATGAGAGCGGTGACGTTGTGGCCGTCGATGAGAACGTCGAGGTCGCTAGTTCGTCGTCTTGCGTTGCGGTTGGGTCTTGGCGTCGGGTCACGGCTGCGTCGGTTTGTTCCGCTGCTTCCATGTTGCGTCGTCGGGTCTTCTTCAGTCCGCAAGATTTCGTCGTCAGGGGTCTGTCTGGTTCGCGTCGTGTTCTGAAGGTTTCGTCGCGACGTCGTCGTCGTCGGCGGAGGATCTTCGGTAGTTCGTAGTACAGCAACCGCACCTCCATCGGTTGCTGCCCTTAGTTTTCCGGATACGGGCTAGGCGACCGGCCCCGGTCTGGGCCAGTGTACTGCCGGCGCTGCGGTGACTTGTAGCGGCCGGGTGACGGCGAGCGGGAAGGTCGTCGTCCTTGCCACTGTGTTCCGGTGAGATAGCCGTCGATGTCACGAGGCCGTTCGCCTGGCTGTGGGCGCGGCGCTTTGACGGCGAATCCGCGTAGCCCAATTTGTCGGTACTGGCAGCGGCGGTACGTGTGGCCGGCCTCCCCGCAGTGGTAGCAGAGCGGGCGGTTGTCAGGGGCACGCCAAACGTCGGTCTTTCGGGGGTCACAGCGTTGTCCTGTCGGCGGGTGGTATGCGTCGGTGGTGGTGGCGGCGGTGCCTGGCGGCGAAACTTCTGCGGCGGCGCGGCCTGTTGACGTGGGCGAGGAGGGGGGACGTTGCGTCGGGCTGCAGCAGCATAGTTCATGGCTTCCGGCTGTGCCTGCGGTGCTTCGGGAATTCCAAGCGATTGCCGGACTTCCTCGCGGACAACGTCGGCGATTGAATCCACTTGATGCTGCGGCGAAGGTAACAGTTTGCGCAGCTCCTCCCGCACAATCGCTCTGATGGTTTCGCGCAAATCGTCGGTGGCCAGCGAGTGCACTTCGGAATAGGCTGCAGACAGCGGATAGCGTTTGTATTGTTTCGTCCGCATGTCAAGTGTCTTTTCGATAGTTGTGGCCTCGGTGAGGAATTCGGTGACTGTTTTCGGTGGGTTCCGCACCAATCCTGCGAAGAGGTCTTGTTTCACTCTGCGCATTAGGAAGCGGACCTTTTTCTCCTCAGGCATGGCAGCGTCGGCCAGGCGGAAAAGTCGCGTCATCTCTTCGGTGTAAATGGCGACGCTCTCATTCGGTAGCTGCGCTCTTGTCTCCAGCAAAGCAGCAGCCTTTTCTTTGCGGACGATGCTCGCGAAGGTATTAAGGAACGTCGTCCGAAAGAGGTCCCAGGTTTGAAGGCTCGATTCACGGTTCTCGAACCACGTCTTCGCGGCGTCTTCTAGGTAGAAGAAGACGTGGCGCAGCTTCTCTTCAGAGTCCCAGTGATTGAAGGTGGCGACTCGCTCGTACGTCTCCAGCCAGCTCTCCGGGTCTTCAAACGACGATCCACGGAAAGTTGGTGGCTCCCTTGGCTGTTGCATCACTACCGTTGTAGGTGGCAGGGGGTCTGTCATCGTCTCAGCGGTAGATGTGACGGTCTTCGGCTGCCTGGCGTTTTCGGGAAGGAGCCCGTACTCTGGTTGTAGTCCCTTCTGCCGGCGGCTGGTTCGAGGATCCGGGTTGACCTTAGAGTTGTCTTCTTCGCGGCTTGGGCTTGGGTCAGCGCTCCGCGGTGGCGTCCGGATCATGAAGCAGCACCTCCACCAGATGTCACGTGGTCGTGACGTCGACGAAGACAGCAGTCAGCACGTCCGAGATGAAACTGTTTATTTGGCCGAACTTGTGGCCGGGAAACTGAAGGTCAAACTACAGCAATACACTGATAGCGTCGAACAGAGCGTCGACCGTCGATCAACTGACAAGCGGTCAAGCGCGTCGGCTTTTATACAGGCGCTATCGAACTTTCCAGCAATATCGCTGGTGGCGGCGTTATCTCTAGACAAAGCTGGAACATTCGCGTGCGGGGCGCAATCTTAACAAAACGATCTACTACAATCGCGACGCTTCTAGAACACTACTTCGCGGACAGCGTCGAGCGTTGATAACCGTCCCTGCCGGTAAATCCCGAATACATCAAAACAAGACAAGAAGTGGGCGTGGCAATATTTTCGCGCCTAACGCAGTTTTCTAACAGTCTCAAGGATCGGAGGCAGCGCAAGCTTTCTGCACATCAGCGGAGGCATGCACTGACTCCGTGATCGGCCCATTTTGACCAAGCGAAGATGCAATATGACGACGTCACGTTATGTGACGTCACGATAATATCACAAAAATTTACGATCTGTGACGTCATATGATGACGTCATCACGTAGGTATTTTTTGCATCACTCGTGCTTACGCCGCCGTCATCAAACGCGAATTTCGATAGATGCGTCATCAAACGCGAAAATTCGCGTTTGATGACGCATCTAGGGCTTTCACCTTATACACTGTTCGGCTGTCGTTCCATGAAATTCCAGCGGCCGATGGTGCTCGGTAGAGGTGGCTTGCAGTAGTTAGGCAGGATAATTGGTCTCCTAATACATCTTCAAACTACACTAGAATATTGTCAGGTGGTCGTGACGTAGACGAAGACAGCACTCAGCACGTCCCAGATGAAACTGTTCATTTGGACGAACTTGTGGCCGGGAAGCTGAAAGGATAACTACAACAATACACTGATAGCGGCGAACAGAGCGTCGACCGTCGATCAACTTCTCATGGCTGGGATGCGCCGTCTTTTATACATCACGCAGCTAACTTTTCAGTCTTATCACTGGTTGTCGCGCAAGCACCGGAATAATCTAGACTTTTTGCGTCCTGTGTGCAATCTTAACAAAACTATCTACTACACTCGCGAAGCTTCTCGAACACTGCGGCGCGGTCAGCGTCGAGCGTTGATAACCGCCCTTGCTGGTCAAAACCGAATACATCAAAATAAAAGAAGTGGGCGTGGCACTGCCCCCCTCTGAAAAGGCATCGTGAAAAGGCTTGCGACAGAACATAGCAGGGAAAAAAAGAAACAAGTGCATACATAAATAATTACAATGACAAAGGGCAAAGTAGAGTCCCTGGGTTTGCTAACGCGCAAGAAACGGCTTAAGGCGCACGACATGGACGACTTCAGGTCGTGCGCAGCGTTGCTGGGAGTTCTTAATGCCGTCCGGGATGACCTCGTAGTCAAGAGCTCCGAGACGTCGGAGCACCTTGTATGGCCCGAAGTATCGCCGAAGAAGTTTTTCACCGAGCTCACGTCGGCGTATCGGCGTCCAGACCCACACACAGTCACCGGGTTGGTACTCTATGTGGCTTCATCGAAGATTATAGCGACGGCTATCGGCCCTCTGCTGGTTCTTGATGCGCAGTCGGGCGAGCTGTCAAGCTTCTTCAGCGTGTTTCAAATAGGCCGCAACGTTGAGATCGTCTTCGTGGGTGGCGGTTGGTAGCATTGCGTCGAGCGTCTTTGCCGGCTTCTCCGCCGTGGTAGCAGACGATGGTCGGGGGCGCGCCAAACGTCGGTCTTCCTCGGCGTGTATCGCTGGCCGGTTGGCGGGCAGTATGGCGTCGGTGGTGGCGGCGGTGGTGCCTGGCGGCGGAACTGCTGGGGCGGCGCGACGTCTTGACGTGGGCGAGGAGGGGGGGCGTTGCGTCGGGCTGCAGCAGCATAGCTCATTGCTTGAAGCTGCGGCGGCGCCGGCTGAGGATCGCCCAGTGACTATTGGATTTACTCGCGGACAATGTCTGCGATCTAATCCACTTGAGGCTGCGGCGAAGGTAACAGCTTGCGCAACTCCTCCCCCACGATCGCTCGCATGGTTTCGCGCAAGTCGTCGGTGGCTAGTGAGTGCACTTCGGTATATGTTGCAGACAGCGGCGAGCGGTTGTGCTGTTTCGTCCGCATGTCCAGTCTCTTCTCAATAGTCGTAGCCTCGGTGAGGAATTCGGCGGCCGTCGTGGGCGGGTTGCGGACAAGTCCCGCGAAAAGTTCTTGTTTTACACCCCGCATGAGCAGACGAACTTTTTTGTCTTCAGCCATCGCAGCGTCGGCCTGACGGAAAAGTCGAGTCATCTCTTCTGTGAAGATGGTGACGTTTTCGTTTGGCAGCTGCACCCGGGTTTCCAGCATAGAAGCGGCCCTTTCCTTGCGGACGACGCTTGTGAACGTGTGCAGGAATGCGCTGCGGAAAAGATCCCAGGTCTGCAGTGAGGACTCCCGATTCTCAAACCAGGTTCTTGACGCGTCTTCGAGGTAGAAGTAGACGTGACGCATCTTTTCTTCATTGCTCCAGTTGTTAAAGACGGCGACACGGTCGTATGTTTCAAGTCAGGTTTCCGGGTCTTCGAACGACTATCCACGGAAGGTTGGCGGCTCCTTGGCTGCCGAAGAAGGATTGGCGCAGGCTGCACGGGGTTGGTCATCGTCGCTGCGGTCGATGTTGGGATCTGCGGCTGCCTGGATTTGTCGGGAAGGAGCCCGTGCTCTGGCTGCAGTCCCTTCTGCCTGCGGCTTGTTCGACGATCCGGGTTTTCCTTGCCGTCGTCCTCGTCGCGGCTTCGGCTTGGGTCAGCACCTCGCGGTGGTGTCCGGATCATGAAGCTGCACCTCCGGCAGACGTCACGTGGTCGTGACGTAGACGAAGACAGCAGTCAGCACGTCCGAGATGAAACTGTTTGTTTGGCCGAAATAGTGGCCGGGAAACTGAAAGTCAAACTACAACAATACACTGATAGCGGTGAACAGAGCGTCGACCGTCAATCAACTGCTCATGGTTGGGATGTGCCGTCTTTTATACATCACGCAGCGAACTTTACAGTCTTATCACTGGTTGTCGCGTAAGCACTGGAATAATCTAGACTATTCGCGTCCTGCGTGCAATCTTAACAAAACGATCTACTACACTCGCGAAGCTTCTCAAACACTGCGGCGCGGTCAGCGTCGAGCGTTGATAACCGCCCTTAAGGCTCTGTTATACTCCAACTTCCGACGCGAGTGCGCGCGTGGACGTTGCGTTTCGTCACGCTGAGCCGGCGACGCTACGCCAGACGCAAATCGGTCTCCGCTACAGTCGAGCCGGCTCCAACGCACCGGTGCGATGGCATCTAGAGAAGCGCATGCGCAGTAAAGCGAAGAACGCGCCTCGCCACCTGTCGGGAATCGACGAAACAGCCGGCGAAGCAAGTTCCTGTACATTCGAGTCCTGCGCGTCTGGCGCGAAATGCAGCAGGATCTATTCGGAGCCGAGCGACGCCCGAGCGCGCCAGCAGCCGTCGGCTGCGTCGGCGGTCAGCCGACGCCGGACCGCCGGACTATAGAAGGGCTGTTTTTTGCTGACGTAACGTCGCCGTGACGCGCGCACGCGCGCGTCGACGTTACGCTGGAGTATATCAGGGCCTTTACTGGTCAAAACCGAATACATCAAAATAAAAGAAGAAGCGGGCGTGACAATATGCAGACGTTGTTTACGACGCGAAGATTTCATAGAATATAAGAAGCGCCGGCTTACGAAGGATGCAGTAGCGTCAGTCTTTGCAGACTAAAGCAAGGTGTGGGAGCGGGCTAGTCGGTATTCCATAATGCTAAAACATTAGCGCAAAACGAGCACAGTGGCCAAAGAAACGACGAGGACAAGCGCTTGTCCTAGTCGTTTCTTTGTCCGCTCTGCTCGTTTTGCGCTAAAGTTTTAGTATTTTGCAGACTACCCTTCACGTTTGCAGCCGAAGGTAACAACTGAACCAGACATGGCACGTACCCTAAACGTGACTATGTTGCGTCCGAACAGTCAACGAATGCATGTAGTACCAGTAGCAACGCTGCCTCGCGATCGCTGCCATGTGCATACAGCGCCGACATTAGGTCCCGAAGCTGAAGAATCGGAGCCCATGGACACCACATGCGCTACTGGCGAAACAACCGACAATCATTATGTACAGTGTCACAATAAATGAGTGCACAAGACTCAGCAGGCCGCCCCATGCGACAAAAGCGTCCAGGTCGACAGCCATTCGGCCTCTATACTTTGCTCACTACCGAAAGGGCAAATGGAAGAGAAAAGAAAGATACATGAGGAGCCAGATATTGAGGCTACAACAATCCGTCGACATGTACAAAGACGAGCTCAAGCAACTGACAACCGACCGCGCCATTTTTCACGCCTTTCACATTGGCTCAAGTTCAGAGCCGGCACTGCGACTTTGCACTTGAACGACAGCGTCTGTTCACAGACATCGGTCAGTGTTGCAGGAAGCGCGCGGCATATGTAGCTGTTTTTGTTTGTTGTTCGTACCACCACGATTTAACTGGTTTAAGCTCTCAGATGGTGGCATCACTTGGCATAGTTCCTCTTTTTCTGGCACCAGCTGTTGTTTTCTCCCGGTGGTAACAAATCTAATTCTCAAAAGCTTTAGGAAGGGAAGAGGCGATCACGTATATCTCTGTAGGCAGTCTAGTGACATTTCATGCTATTTAGCGCATGAACTCCAGGCTTCCAAAAGTAGACGGAAGCACGCATCGGGGAACTTTAAGCGCCTAAGCTTTCAGTATTAGCTCTTGGCAAATGCTGCTTTCGAAAATCGTCTTTCAGACAGTCAAAAACCGACTCTCAGACAAGCGAACGTAACGGTGACAAAAGAATTTTCCGCGCATCACTGGCATGCGCTTTCTGGTGTCGGGCTTGCGGACGACGCGCGAGTGTCTCGATCAAATAGCAGCGAAAGACACATGCCTTCGAAATGCGCTGGTTGCCCAGAACGACAAGTGCTTCATGATTCCAATTTACAAGTGTTCATTATACTATAAACAACGCGAATACAGCCGAAAAGTGAACCATATAGCAGCTTCGAATGCAGCCACGGCATTCTTTTCCGCGAGGGGCGACGCGACGGCGGGTCTACTACGGTGGCGGCGCCCGGCGGCTAAAAGCCGCACTAACGCCGACGGTCGGTTCCCATTGCACTCCGCTCCTTCGCCCACGCACATAGAACTAGAGGAGGCGCTGCTCAGACACCGCAGACACCATGGAGGAAGGAGTACTAAGGAGAGGCCCTGACGTCACATTCGTGAAGCCTCCACATCGCAAACACCCGGATCGCCTCCTAGCGAAGGCGCAGCGAAACATTTCGCGATTTCCGTCGCGACGTTTGCAAGCGCATGCGCGCATCGCGAAACTTTGCAGCCTTTTATTTGTTTGTTTGTTCTTCGCCGTGCAAGCGGTGTAGTCGATTCACGCATGCTGCTCCCTGTGTGTGCTTTTTAGGAAAGCTCGCTGGCAACGCAATGCCCAGTCGTTGCGTATACCCTGTGCAAATCGCGTGCACTGCGGACATTACCGCGTGTGACTTTTCATGTGTACGTATACGTTCGCTTCATTACTGATCACTAAGGCATGGTATTTGCGTGCGAAGCTCTCGGATGTGCGCTCTGGTTCTTGTTACTCATTCTGTCAACTCGGAACACACGTGAAATTTTGTTTTTGGCGTCTGACGCGTCGTACATACCATGCGCTGAAGGCATCGTACGTTTTAGAGGCTGTGTCGTTCAAACAAAAGGGCAATAAACTTTCGTTGTTGTTATCGGACGACGTGATGTATGTATTGTGCGGTGTGCGCTGGCTGCGTGCTTGTGTTGTGTGCGCACTGGAATTACAAACTTTACATGAACGGTCGCGTATACAATACAGCGGTGTCCACTTTTCGATGTGAAGTTACGTCAACTATAGGTTGGCGTTGCGCCTAATAGCTACTAGGCTTACTCCATATACACGAACGAAGAACCGCTAATCGGGCAATAGGTCTGGAAATCGGGCTACAAGAAAAGAAAGGAAAGGCCTAACGCCCAGCAGAACGCGTAAGTCACTGCTAGATGTGTTCGAATACGATGAGGCAGGGGCTGAATGTGTTTGAATACGGCACGTACCGGTACTTTCTGTACCGTTGCACAAAAACGCTGCACGAAGAATTTGAGCACGCAGCGCTCGGGCCTGCCACGCACGAACAGCCTGGTAAACATCTACTTGCAACATTTTACTGCGTGCGAACCGCACAATACGCGCTAAGTTTACGCCGGGACTACAGATTCGAGCAGAAGCGAACAACGCGGAGAGCACGCCGCGGGGCGTCTGCTGTTTTGTTTGCCCCATACCGGTTTGTTTGCCCCATAAATGCGACGTCACTTCCGCCACACGTTTCGCAATGTATTGGGATACGATAGGGCCTCTCCTTAGTTTTTCCTTCCTCCATGGCAGACACGCTGCCGAAATGCTCTCCAGCTTTCTGCGTGTGGTGCGCGTCGCTTCCCGATCGGTCGAGTTTTGCAACTTAGCACTATGCGCTGTGTCCTTGTCCTCTTACTCGTCTGTTGCCTGTTTTTTGCGCTGAACTACGTTATGACTGACTCGTTCCAACTCGCCCAACAAGCAACGTTGCCGAGTTTTGCAGTTTGAAGTGTGCCAGCGCTCTGTGCTCGTCTTGTACCTTCTGCCATTGCTCTTACTACGAATATGCACGATACTCAAGGTGATACCTACAGCTTCATATCGTGGAGTACTCGAACAGAAACGGTATGTACCGCTGTGACGTTGCTACGGTCAGCGCTTTGTTAATTCTGAGAGCGCGTTAATAAGCTCTGAGACGCCGTTAACTAAGCTCTTCTTAACTGGTTGACTATAGGTGAGCATTGGTTAACGTAGCGAAGATATTTGAGTGTATTGTTTCATCGGGATGAAGGCAAAGTTGTGTGACGTTAGATGCGGGCAAGCTTTGCTTTGTTTGGTGTTGAAAGCAGAGTGCGCATGCGCGGCTGTGATTCGGCGGGGGATTTGAACACAGTTGTGGCGGCGCCCTCCTCCGTCGGCAGTGGTGTTAGAAGGGTGCCCCGCTCGCGATGAATCACTATTTCTTGGTTTAAGATTAGTTGGGCGGGGACGGTCCCTGTTAGCTCTAAGCGTCAAGCATGTCTAAGGCGCGTATGCTTGGGCCTGCTGATAATTCTTTTGCAGTCTTTTTTTGCACAGAGACCTAGGAGGGAAAACAACGACGCGGTGTCCGCGTCGTTCTTTTCAATCCCTGTTCATTTTGTGCGCTAAAACTACCGTGATGCTCGGGTTGATGCATGTGGGTCATTTTAACGCAGTACATTGCTTCGTTTTAGGTACACCTCGCGAAGCTCGCCTAAGTGATAATACATCCCTTTTCGTTACATTCGTACCGACGTTTTAATTCATCCGCAACATAGGTTGCCTGATAATGCCGGCGCTGGTGCATGTGGAGCCTTTCGTTCAACTTGACTTGTGTTCGAACGGATTTTTCTTGTCATATGTGTGGCCGAATTGCCTTACGTAAACTCTGCACGCGCTAGTTCGAGCATCAGTGCGCGCACAAGCGTGCGCAGGAATCCCCATTAAGGGGGGAGGGGGGAGGAAGGTTAATCGCTGTCCCCCTCCCCTCGACTTACGCCTTAATAAGTCAAAGTATGGGGCAGACTTTGCGCTCCGCCCCCTCCAGGGTGACTAGCCACCCCCCCCCCCCCGTGCGTACGCCTATTAGTGAGCGCATTAGAGCACAACCTATTTTATTCTGTTTGTTTCCATTATGTCTAGCTTTCATTATTTTGTTGTGGTTGTTAAGACTTATATATGGTATTAAGTTACATATGACAGTGGCGTAGCCAGGGGGGGGGGCACACCGGGCCCGTGACCCCCCCCCCTCGCCCCGGAATTTTTTTTTACCAGGGAATACACAGCACAAGATGACACTCGACCACATCTGCCGTCCTTGCCCCCACTTCAAGTCATGGAGGTGCCGCCCCCTCCCCCCCCCCGAAAAAAATTTCCGCCTACGCCCCTGACATATGGGGAATGTTATGAGCCTTAATATTTGAATGGTACATGGCGCAGAAACTGTTATGTACTGAAACAAATCAGTGAAGTCTGCATAGTGCTTTCCAGACAATATTTTTTTTTATTTTTGCCATGCAGGGAGAGAGCGTTCCAATAACTCCTTGCATTGGTTACGATGGCCCCAACCTTCCCTATGCAAGCAAGCCTTTCCTCCACGTGGACAAAGAACTGCTCTGCAGTGTGTCCAATGCTGAAGAAGGAGTAGCTGCACTCGTGGCAGCACATTGGCTGTTAAATATCGAGCACCATCGCAAAGCGTTCAACGTTCTCGTCGCTGTTGAATGGCTTCTTCTCGGTCAGCGGGTAACGACAGCAGGACACAAGCAGTAAAGCTTCTGAACATTTTCAAGAAAGCCTAGTATATAAGCCTCAGCTTCTGCTTAAGGTATGTCGCCACCTGTGACAAACTCAAGTTTAAACCGAAAAGTTATGCTTTCATATGGTAACGAGTACTTATTTGTTTTTGATTATACAGAAACGATTACTATGGTGGTACTAGTACTTAATTTCAATTTTTTTGCTCATTTTCTGGCGGCATTTCATTACAAGTCATTTTGTCTCTGCCGATTTCAACATGTTCCCGCAGGTCATTTCAATTTGTGGTTTGTTACTGAGTTTTTATATTCAAAGGGATTTGTGACTTTTTTGCAGTAGTTATAAAAATTGAGACCTTTGCTTTTGAAACTTTAGCTTGAAAATACTGCCAGTACTTGTCTGTGAAATCAGTGCATCGAATATTGTTTTGGGATTTATTTTTGAGTTATATGGCAAGCTTTCAATTTTTAAGTAGTTCTTTTTAAGGAAATAATACTCATTTTATTCAATTACCCATGATTCCGTTGTCTTTGCTTGGAAAAGGTTAATCCTTAAATATCTCTGAACATGCCCATGTAAAATTCAATTCTACTGTGGTTATGTAGGTCATGCTTCTGCAGTGTGGTTGTGGTCATTTCCTCCATATTATCGCATTCAGTATAAGCTGCAACGTGCGTGTCATGGCCGGATAGCTCACTTGTTTGTGTTGGAGCTACAATCCATTGCTTTTGAGAAAGTGGGAAAGGTTTCATTATTCCAGCAATGTGCACAGTTTTCTACTTAACTCATATATTTCCCCAAAAAAGAGATAATATGGAGGCCTGCTGAGCAAAACGACATTCTGAGTCCTTATAATGTTGCATGAGTTGTCACGGAGCATTGATACCGTGCTCGTGTATCAGCTACAGCTGGGTGATTCCACGAGAGATCGAACATGCCTGTCCGGTCGCAATTTTTGTTTTGCCTGGGTTTCTTATATGTTATGTGGGCACATTCAAAGTGCACGGAACCGAAAATTTTATTTCCGGGAAACGCTCCCAGCGCGCCAAAAAAATATTTGAACGTAGCGGCGCGGGCCTCTTGTTTTTGCTCACTGCAATGTTTTCGGATTTCACGGCCGAATTTAGCGCGAACTATAAATGATGTGCCGAAATTCTTTTTTGCTGGTTTTAATACGCATTACTGTGAATTACATCCATGCTTTTTTGATGCTGTCCTCAAAAAGAAGAAAATATGAAAAAATGGCAAACACGGCCGAAATAAAAAAAAAAAGGTCCTAAGTATGAGGCGCATTGGCGCCTTTGCTATTTCAAACAGAAACTTGAAATCAATGTCGAATATGGAAAAGAGTCTTTGCAACATTTATACGGAAGATCATTGTTCTAGTGGCAGCGCACAAAAAGAAAAAATAGTTAAAGAAGCAAGTTTTTTTCAAAAAAGTACATTTTCAAAAAATAAAATAAAAAAAGCTCCAGTCTCAATTTAGACGACAATTTTTTATCGAAAAGCGCTTATGTCAGTGAACACACACTTTTATTATAGTATGTCCTCATTTGCTTTGTTTACGAGATATAGCTGGCCAAAATGACCCTTGCAGTGTGTGCTAACTTCAGTGCGACTGATGGTTGTTATCAGCTTGCATTGTGCGTAAATCTCAGTTTTAATTATTCTGCTGCAGCAAAATCTTGCTCTGGTGGCTTTTTGTCAAGAAAATGTGTTCTCAGATTTTATTTGCTTCTAGCGTGTGCGAAATTGGGCTGCTGCCGCCTTCTAAAGTGTGATTCCACGAGAGATCGAACGAACATGCCTGTCCGGTCGATATTTTTTTTTGCCTGGGTTTTTTATATATTATGTGGGCACATTCAAAGTGCACGGAACTGAAAGTTTTATTTCCAAGAAACGCTCCCAGCGTGCCACAAAATATTTGAAGGTGGCGGCGCCGACCTCCTGTTTTTGTTCAGTGCAATGTTTTCGGATTTCACGGCCGAATTTAACGCGAACTATAAATTATGTGTCGAAAATTTTTTGTTGGTTTTAATACGCATTACTTTGTCCGTGCTTTTTTATGCCGGCCTCCAAAGGAAAAAAAATGTGAAAAAAAGTGGCAAACCCGGTCCAAATCAACAAAGTTTGCTAAGTTTGATGCACCTTGGCGCCTTTCCTATTTCACACAGAAACTTCAAAAAAGTGCCAAGTATTTCAAGGAGCCTTCGCAACATTTATGCGGAAGATCGCTTTCCGACAGGCAGTGTAAAATAAGAAGAAAATAGTTAAAGAAGCGAGTTTTTTTCAAAAAAGTACATTTTCAAAAAAAAATTCAGGCCTCAATTTTGACTACATTTTTTTATCGAAGAGCGCTTATGTCAGTGAAAACACCATGTTAATATGTATGTCCTCATTTGCTTAGTTCATGAGATTTAACGGGCCAAAATTACCCTTGCTGTGTGCGCTCACTTCAGTGCGATTGATAGTTGTCATCAGCTTGCATCGCACGTAAATCTAGTTATAATTACTTTCCTGCAGTAAAACTTTGCTCTGGTGTCCTGTCGTCCAGAAAAATGTATTCTCAAACTTTAAATGTGTCTAGCGTGTGCGGGGATGGGCTGCCGCCACTCTCTAAAGGCCTAAGGCGTACGCAGTTTGCAGCTTACAACCTCAACTTACCCAGCCAGTATTCGCTAATCAGAACCACGCGAGACACCGCGAACACATGGTTTAGCTCACTTTGTAAAAACTCTCCTTGCACACAGAATAAAGCATCTCTATGCAGCGAAGGCCAACTTAATCTGTAACTAAATGCCACAATCAGCAGGCGCGCTGTTATGCAGTTGTTTTCTCACTGCCTGCTTGCTTCCCTTCCATTACGTGCATTGTACGCTCTAACCATCATCCCCATTCGACGCACACTGTGCCTAAACAACATTTGTAAAAAGTTAGCTCAATCATTTCCGAGCCGTTTATTAAATGCGAAGCATTTCTTAGCGAACTTCTGCGACTTTGAGCGTATCTATCTATCTATCTATCTATCTATCTATCTATCTATCTATCTATCTATCTATCTATCTATCTATCTATCTATCTATCTATCTATCTATCTATCTATCTATCTATCTATCTATCTATCTATCTATCTATCTATCTATCTATCTATCTATCTATCTATCTATCTATCTATCTATCTATCTATCTAGCCGCCTACGACTTTGTGCTCTCCTGGTCGCTTGCTTAATCGAATGTACACCGAAATTGGTATGGCGTAACATGACTGTATGACGAACATAAATGACAAGTCATAACACGAAAATCATGACACGTATGTCATGTGCAGCATGATATACATGCCACGCTCGTGGTGCGCTGGCGGCCGTTTCGCTAGATTGATATACACCAAAAATTGCTATCTTGCGACGTGACTGAGTAACGAACATAAATAACACGAGTTAAAATGAAAATCATGACACGCATGTCATGTACGGCATGACCTACGTGCCACGCTCATGGGGCGCTGGCAGCCGTTTCGCTAGATTTATATGCACCAAAATTGGTATCTTGCGATGTAACTGTGTCAAAAACATAAATAACACGAGTAACACGAGTTAACGTGAAAGTTATGACACACATGTCATGTACAGCATGACTTACGTGCCTCTCTCATGGGGCGCTGGAGGCCGTTTCGCTGGATTTATATGCACCAAAATTGGTATCTTGCGACGTGACTATGTAACGAACATAAAAACACGAGTTAACATGAAAATCATGACGCGCATGCCATGTACAGCATGACTTACGTGCCACGCTCATGGTGCCACGCTCATGGTGGTAGTGAGAAGTATTATCTCTGAACGAAAAAGGAAACAATGAGCATTGAATTGTCCTACCGAAATAAACAGTTAGCGTAGTTCCTCCATTAGACAGTCCGCTTCCATGACATTGATCGTCATTGTATGAGTCGTACAGTAACCCTGCGTAGATAGTTCTTGTAATTTTTGTGACAGAATAGTGAAGGCTACCACCTATATAGTACCTGTACATAGTTCTTGTGCACTTAGGTGCTGTACTTAATAATTATGCAGCGGAATTACCCTTCTTACTTGGTAGGAAATATTTGTGCAGTAGTGCTAAATATTCATTGTATGCAAACTGACTCTGGCCATTCCAACGATCAGTCGAAATATTTATGTACCAAATTGTCTTATATATATAATAAAGTTCCCTTTTTATTTGCTTTGATTTGATTTTAAGACCACGAAAATGCTGCCAAAGCAGGTTGAGAGATCCAGGACGCGATGAATAAAGATGGAAGTTGAGTTTTGCAAATTTATGGTATACGAAAAGAATGCTGATCGTTAGTGAAGAACGAGTTCGATTCCAGACAGTTAGCGAGATTTGTGAACATTGAATGCACTGATAATTAGTCACAACTACTTGTCAGACATGTGCGCGAGTAATCAAGCGGTGAATTTCTGAGGTCGCACTGAGAGAGTGGAACCACCTTTAAATGTTGCATTATTTCAGAGGTTTGCGTGAATTCAGTGATTGATGGAAGATATTAATATCATATATTTATACACGACATGGTTTTTGAAAAAAATCACTATTAATGTATTCGTAGCCAGCACAAGAGTGAAAAGCTCAATTATCTATCGATTTGGTAATTCTACGGACCTAAGAAAAACACGGGATGCATTCGCAACTTATCGTGTTGCTATGTATATTAGGAAGTTGAGTATTACGGTGCTTAGAAGACAGGCTAATAAATGAGTTAATAATAACAGACAGACACATGCGCTCGAAAACATTTCAAGATTAGTCGGTTAGTGCTTAAGTTACTTATTTGCCAAACTGTATGAATCATTGCCTTTCGTATACCTGAAGGTGTGCGAAATAAATAGTCGGCTTTCAGCATTTTTCAGATTTCTTGTATGGGTATCAGAAGCTGTGGTGTACATTGCTGAGCTGGAAGCAGAAGGTGATATCTTTGCTAATTTTAAGAAACACTTTTTTTACTGTTGGATGAGCGCTGTATACTACTGGAGCACGAGGAGGCTGAAGGATTTGAAGCCATTGCGCAATTAGGGATGTATTCCCCGGTTAATTTATGAACTGCGGACACAATCGAATTCCAGATAGATTGAACGGAACAAGTCCCAAAATTTGTACCAATCTTGTCATAGAAAGCATATACAGTGAAACCTCGGTGATACGAATCTCACGGGACCACCAAAAATATTCGTATCATCCGAAATTCGTATCACCAGAAAGCATGGAAAATTAGCATGCGACAAAAGGAAGCTGGCGTACATTTTCATTTATTGTTTTTCAGGGCCACAGCAACATCAGGAAGAACCCTGAATGATTGTCACTTAAGTTTGCACTCGTAAATATACGGCCCGTACGCACGTATTTCATTATTGAACCAGGTGCGTTGTGACCCGCGACAGCAGTAGCCCCTTCTAACTTTTAGTCTGTATTTTTGCATGACACCGGAGTACTGCAGCAAACGTAACGAAAGAAGCGCTTTGACGCGATGGATCAAGACCACACAAATACAGAACCACGGTCCTGTGTCATGATTTTGTTATCGCGGAGATGTTGGGGATGTTTTTTTTTTTTTGGAGATTTACGGCCGTGCCCGCACAAGTTCGACCTCAACGGCCGCGCATGCTGGCGTTGTGAGGCCTGACTCCTTCGCCAAGACCGTCTTCGCCTTCTTTCAGTCCTCGTCCACCTTTGATAGGATGTATGATGCAAGAGGCAGGTACCTATAAACGCAGTACAACGACAACGGCCTGCGTCGACGCGGTAAAAAAAAAAAAAGCATGGCACTAATTTCCTTCGTAATCTAAACGCGAAGGCAAACGGAGGCTCATAAGAGCCTCAGAGATTCACGCACACGACCTAGGAGGCTGTGACGCGTCTCTGAAGGTTTATTCTAAACTTAAAAACAGTGTTTATCTTACACCGTGAATCTGACAATGGGCGGTGCGGCGCGCATGCCCACGCCTGCGTTTCCGCGCTCGCACGTGCTTGACGCGTCTTCCGCGACAGCGCGGACACCACCTATTCGTACCTGGGCGGTAGCGTGCGTTCTTATCAAACGTCGCTGGTGAAAATCGGTTCGCAACAACCGTACTCCATTACATTGCAGGCCAATGGGCCTTGGCCGGGACCAACAAAAAATTCGTATCACCCCAAAAATTCGTATGAGCTATGATTGTATCACCGAGGTTTCACTGTAGTTCACTATTTATTAATGTGGGGTTAGCTTCTTGGTGTTTTGTGTTTTGAGGAGATGGGCGTTGCTTGTAAAGCTTAGAATGACCCGGTCGCTGATTCTTTTGCACTGAATGACGTGGCAGGCAAGGTCAGGATGTGTTGTATGTACCAAATCGAGAGTATTAGTGGCATGGCATATTTTGGAAGTTCCGGCCGCCTGAGTTACTAATCGCGTGATCAAAACCAGAACATCAATTTCAAAAGTAGACAGTCTATTCATAAAATGGAGAGAGGCGTTTCGGCGTGGTGTTGCAGGTTGTATCTAGAAAGTTAAGATCTTCCGACACAAAGAAAAGATAAGAAGGTACACGACAGATAACTACGTGGATATTGTCATACAATTTGTTAAATGCATAGACATGACCGATATGGCATGTACCTAGAATTAGTTTATGGTTGCTGTGGGGTAATACCAGCCAAGCAGTCTGTACAATGCGCTTAAGTAGCACGACGCTATCCCTTTCGAAACAGCAAGTATTCCGCCTCCTCCTCTACCGTCGGCGTAGTCGCACCAATAAAGAGTAAATGGGTGCGCATTATGATATATTTCGCGCTTAAGTATATGCGCGGGAAATCGTGTTTCAGTCAAGGCAATTTTTTCACACTGCCTGTACGTATTGCGGATGAAGGACTGAAAATACCTGTGGCTTTAATAAACAGTGTATATACTTCTGATGGTTACACTTGCAAGGATATGTCACTACCCCTCCCTTCTTGTTCTAGAGTAATACTTCGAAAGTGCTCTAGCTGCCACCACAAAAAAAAAAAAAAAACCTGAGTATCTTTCCCAATTTGCGCTATCTTTAGCAACTCCGGCAATTGTTTGATATTCACCAATTTCAATAATGTTTTCAATATATGTTCTCTTCGGTACCTTGATGATATGTGCCGAATTGTATAAAAGTAAGTCATTTAGTTCTTTAGAAAACGAATTTATAAATTGATAGCAAATTCCGAAATCATGCCTTTAAATGTGGGCCACCCTGTGTACGTAACGCATCGTTTTTACCGCTTTCCTACGCTGCCTCGTGCGGTAGGCGAACGTCGCGCGCGCTTTCTTCTTCGTTTGCCGCGGCTCGATGTCATCGATGCGGGGCTCGTCAGCAGCTTCACGCGCCGGCGGGTCGAAATCAAAAGGCAATGCTTCCGCGCTCAGAAAGCTGAACTCATCGCTGAACGTGTCGGTGGGAAGTTCAGACGAAGTGGCACAGATTGAATCTGAGTCGGAAAACATCGCCAGCTTGCATTTCTCGCGATAGAAAAATCACATGAGCTATGGCGGCGTGCAGTGTATTTCGTGACGTTATCGTCTACCCAGCATGAAGCAGCTCCCTATTTCGGTTTCGGTTTTGACAAATCGTTTATTGCTTATTTAATATTACTTACGTGCCTCTCAGCAAAATGAACCACCCCAGCTCTTACACTATTGTGAATACTATTTGAAAACGGCATTATCTCAATGTGTTCGAAATTGCGCCAGAGGTTCCCTTTAATTCAGCGGGAAATTCTGTGCCGTTCGGCCAGCATTAATAACAAGGCTTCTCAGATTTCTCAGGTTTCTTCATTTTCTGCCAAGGGAGTACCTGCGACGCTACCTTTAACGCACATTGCCTTGAAGTACATCAAATGCGTTTTTCCCAGTAATACACATAAATATGAAGGACAGACGCGCTCGGCAGATATAAACAGCGTCCAGAAATACGGACAAACGCCTATTACTTCTAATCATTACCTTTGAGATAGAAGCGTAAACATTAACTACACCTACACTAAACACGACCATCATATCAGCGAAATTCCAAATTGAGGGTGACGTCGATCTTTCTGTGAACAAAAAAAAAAAAAAAACGCAGTTGATAATTGCCATCAACACGCTCGAACACTTCATTGGGAATTTTTCAAGAAAGACCTGTTTCGCGTACGAAGATTTTCCCGTGAGCATCTTCCTTGATATTGTCTTTATAAGAGAATTCATCTTGGTAGTTTCCGTTCGACCACGACATCAGCCCAAGTTCTGCTGCGCTTATAAAATAGACTTGTAGAACTCAGTTTCCTACCCAAAATAATATTCATCGCCATATTCGCGTTAGCAATAACTAACCACCGGCTAGTACCTCATCTTCATGAATTGCAAGAACGCGTGAAATTCGTTGCAGTTGAGCAAAGGTACGTAAATGGTAAAAAAAATGCACTCACCGGCATGGACTACGTAAGAAGACGTACTGTGGCTCCGTACCTATGGCGTTGATGACTTGAGGACCCAACACTAGACACACCTGCAGGATTTGATAAAATCAGATACATTCCTCACGGTGCTTGAAGCTTAGCATGGCACAACAGTGAGATACCGCGGAAATGTGTGTAACTGTGTTTCTATACGTTTTTCGGGAGCTCACGGGTTATTAAGTCGCGGTCATCATCATCACCAACCTGTTGTGTGTCCACTGCTAGACGAAGGCGCCTTCCAATGATCTCAAGCTTACCCGGTCTTGAGCGAGCTGATTCCGTTTTGTTGCTTCGATTTTCTTTGATTTCATCACTCCACACAACTCTCTGCCGGCCTTGAGTACACTCCTCATCCCTTAGTATCCATTACATCTTTCTCACTGACCGTGCCCATTATTTACTCTTAATCTTTACAAATATATCAGCTATCCCTGTCTGTCCTCAGGTCTGCTCTGCTTTCCTCCTATCTGTCGATGTTACACCTATAATTTTTTCCTGACAAAACAAGCTACAAATGATTCACGAGTTAGGCTTAGTTTGGCGTGACCTTCTGTTCATGCCCATGTTTCTAATCCCGCATCGGTGGTACAGTGAACTAGAATATCTTTGTAGTGGCAAAAGCGAGGAGCTTCTCGTGAGGCTCAAAAAGCTGCCGCCGCCGGTGGCGCTGCAGTAGCTACCGCGAGGTGCTGCTGCGGGGAAACTAGTATTGCGTGGTACAACGCCGCAAACTTTTCTTTTTTCTACTGATGCATCGCTTGTGAAAACCATTTAGTTGCCGGGTGACAGTTTCAGCACTGCCGAAGGCTTTTTATTTTGTTCTTCTCAGCAAAGTGAACTACAGGAGTAATTTACCGGTCAGTTGTGGTGGTTGGTTGCAAAACTTTATTGAGGTCCTGCAAGGCGCGCGTCAGCGTGGTTCACTTTAAAACTTGCGCAAAAAAAACCATGTACAAATCACGCACTTTATTTATGAAAGAAATAGTACTTATGAAAGAACATGCTGCTGCGAATAGCCACAAAGTGTGTGATGATTTGACAAATCAAATAACTTTAACGCAATAGCGTTAAAGAGCTCGTTTCGCAGAAATTCCGATGTCAGCGGCGGCGACTTTGGCCGCGTGAGCAAAAATTCGAGGCAGATGAAAATAAAGAAAAGAGCCAGAGGGCGTTCGCGCTTTGGCTTTCCTTGCGGCACAGTTTAGGTCTCTTTAGCGTGCGTTTCATTTTTTTCATTCAGGTTCTGAGCAATGTCTTCATAAGTGTCTCTACTCATTGCACCTGCACAAAGCATACAATGCAAAGTCTATTACTTGAAAAATATTTCTTGCTTCAAGAAGGGAATTTTTCCGTACTTCTCAGTACCATTAAAATAGCAGCTTGCCACAATGTCAATCTGCTGATCTAAGGTGAAGCTCATCACTTTCTCATGAAAAATACCAAAAGGCTCCTTTCTTGTGCGTGTCGTGGCAAACACCAGGACATCCAGGTTTGGTGTGATAAGCTTCGTCCACAGCCTTGGAACATATGGTGAGTGGGCCAGTGCCTGCAGATCACCTGGTACGAAAGAATTCACTTCGTCGTTTTCGGAGGCCCTCGCGTTCGGCTCGAAATTTTGGTCTTCGACCAAGCTCGCTTCCTGCTCCTCGCGGCGAGACAACCGTACTTTCTCGGCCGATTCAGGCGAGGGAACACCGCGACGGTTTCTACGGTCTTGGCTTCACAAGTACTTTTGAAAGGTATGCAGGTAGGTCGGGTAAGAGCGTTGGCACCGCACCTGCTGCAAGAGCACGCCCGCCCGGGGGATTCGCACTTCGTTACCGCTGATAACATGTACGTAATCGCGAATAACAAAATGGGCAGCAAAGTGCTTTTCGCGCACCGCAGATGTCTCGGCTAGAGGTTTGTCCTTCCGTTTGAGGTTGCGCTCCCAATCCTTCCGGCGGTCTTCCTATTTTGGCACCGAAAACAACGAAATGTTTCGTCCGTTTTCTACGCGATGGCCAGGGTAGCCTGTACGGCAATTAACTCGGAGTGAAGCAATGCGTGTCCGGCTTTCTCTACTTATCCAATAGTATAAAGGGAGCCTCATTGACTCCGAAAGCACAAAATATGATTTAAAAAAAAAGAATCACCGCAACGCAAATATGCACTACAGCGGCCACTCGCGGGTCGAGCTGCGCCAAGCAGACCTTTGCACGTGTTGCGTCTCGTTTTCTCCTCGGGCTAGCGACAGCAGCGCCACACGCGGACAGCAGCTTTTTTGATCACAGCGGCTCCCACGGGTGCCCGCTTCGCTCTTGCCACTACAAACCTTCTAGAACACTGTATCGGTGGTGCTTCAGCCAGTTTATGATTTGGTGCAAGAAAAAGATGCTGTGGAGCAGATTCGGAGCAGAAGGTACTGTATTGCGACACAAGTTTGGAGCAGACAAACTTGCATTCGGGATCACTTGGAGTGGTGCAGGAGCATGACTCTGACATTTTGGTGCATATTTTTATAGTGCACAGATAGTAAATGCTGCTCGATTATAAACAAGGAGATCAGACCACGATTCAGACTGCAGCCATTAACGTGGCTGTCCTCACAAAATGTTGCCCAGTGCTGGCTTTACCCCAACATGCAAGATGCACATTGCAGTGAAGAATTAGTGACTAGCTGAGTATTGCATATAAGGCTTCCACTGGCGTAGCCGGGAAGAGGGAATTTTTTAATTTCGCATTTGTCTAATGCGCGCGCTTAATACAAGCACATCTACGGATATATATGAAGTATAGGGGTGTGCGAATAGTGACTCTTACAACCGAATCAAATACGAATCCAATACAAATACTATTCCAATAGTTTTTGAATTGTAAGGCAACAGTTCTCAAAGAGAGAGAGAGAGAGAGAGAAGTTAAGTGAAAGGCAGGGAGGTTAACAAGAAGTTTTTTGGTTTGCTACCCTGCACTGGGGAAGGAGTAAGAGAGGACAGCAGCCCTGGAATGGTAATGTAACCATTGCGATACAGAGCAAGCCCCCCCAAAAGCATTACGATTACTGTTAACCGACGAAATAGCACAGTTATATAAACTGACGCAAGCTCGTATACGGCAGCAACTGGAGTCTCAGAATTCAGAGGGGCACTTTGTCAACATATTTTACAAAAAACATACATAAATGTTAAACAAATTCGTGAGTCAACATTATCGCGAATGTGATGATGAAAATAGTGGACTGATGACTCTGTTACTTCGGCGACACGGGAGTTTTGAGCAAAAACGCCTTCATCCTGATATAAATCTAGCGCCCATAGTACCGTAATACCTTCGGGTGCATGCATCTTGGTAATTCTACGATTAAAACAACATACGCTACGCCTCTTTGTTCCAACGTTTCGTTCCTTTGAGGTTCTTTCATCGCTGCTTATTATTTGACAAATATTCGAAACATATTCGATATTTTGAATATTCACAATTCGATTCGAGTACCGAATCGGATAGAACGGTATTCAATTCGTTATTCGAAATTTTCGAATATTCGCACACCCCTAGTATGTATGGATTCCTTACCCCCGAAAAAAAAAAAATTCTGGCTACGCCACTGATGGTTTCAAGGAGTTACAGGTGTAAAAGCGTCATTCGGCCCAGCTTAAGCTGTTCGCTTTGATTCGCTGAAACTAAATATATCGAGAACGCTTGCAATGTAATCATTGTGAGGAATTTTTAAATCGCAGTGCGCTTATTACTTGTTATAACTGTTATAGAGACACTAGTTCGTGCGCCAGTTTCAGTTTCTATTCCGCTCATCGCCACTGTAGCGCTGTCGAACAGTCTACGGCGCAGCTTCACCAATGCACCGTACTTTGCATTTCTGCATCAGCCTATAACCATTCATTCCTCTATGGAAAATCATAAAAATTCCCTGCAGTGTCAACTGCTGGTGTTAAAATTTTTACCGGCCAGCGTTATTCTTCTCAGTCAACTCGAGTGTGCGCGTTACTAATTTCACCGCGTTTCTGCATGGCCCTCATCACTCTCGTCTTCGTGTGCAGGAGAATCGGTCTCGGTGGTGGCCCCGGATCTTCTAGCGGCGTGTCTTCGTACGCAACAATGCATAGCGCGGTGCTTCCTCTTGCGAGCTCGCGTTCCTAGTCCGTCCTGTCGGAGCAGCTCAACATTTTTTGACGCGTTTGGCTTCCATTAGACAACATGGTCTGCTAAATTGCGCTACACAGAATCCGTAAGAAAGCACGGCGCCCGCTTGCGGCAGGAAGGCCACCATGTGCTGCAGATTTCCGGTACAGAAAATGTAAGAAGCAATTTATTGGAACCAGACAAAACCACACTGACACGTCACTGGATGAGTGAAATACAACAAGTTATGTCAATTTCTACCGTCTGCTTTTATGTTGAATGTGAAGTTCAATAGCTTCTGTTTGCACACCTAAATCTCCAAATTTTTGCATTCATCTCAGGCGAATACAAGGAACGCGTTGCAACGTAAAACGATGCGAGTGAAATTTCGATGCAGGACCTCTTTGACAGCTCTGCTGTTAAAAGAAAAGCAGTAGGTCCGGTACGGCCACACCAAGCTTCGCTTGCCCCCATTTCCCCTACATGCCCTGCCACGGTGGTCTAGTGGTTATGGCTCTGGACTGCTAATCCGAAGGTAGCGGGATCGAATCCCGGCAGCGGCGGCTGCATTTTCGATGGATGCGAAAATGTTTGAGGCCCGTGTACTGAGATTGAGACGCCCTTTAAAGAAGCCCAGGTGGTCGAAATTACCGGAGTCTCCACTACGGCGTCCCTCAATATCATATCGTGGTTTTGGGATGTTAAACCCCAGATATTATTATTTCCCCGACAGGGCTATGGATGGATGAAAAAATTTTATTGATTCTCCAGCAGAATAACAGCCCGGAACCCGGCCTCCAGTGCTGGCACATGAAGGCCTTGCCTCTCCGCTGCTTTACGGAAAGGGCTCCTGAATTCTCTCACAACTCGTTTGAGACATCGCACTTTGCATTCCGTTAACGCCACACAGGTATCAAACAGTTTCTTTTAACTATTTGCCAAGGCAATATTTAGTGTTTTGACCTAAAGAACGACGTCAGGGTTGAATTTGAATCCATTTGTTAAGAGCAAATGATCTCGCTCTGAATTCCGTGAAGTAACAAGTTAGAAGTTCCAAAGTGAACTTGCGCCATTCTTAAGGCTTGAATGCAGGAGATACACAAAGGATTCCAAATAGCGATTTGGCTCCAACAGCGCTCGCCTGTGGTATGGACACTTTGCCGCTATCTCTTAGTTGAGCATTCGGTGCTCAACCTCGTCAAATATTTTAACTGCGGAGGAGTTTTCTGAACCACCCTGTCATCGTTTCATGTCTCGCGTTAGTGTCACGTAGGTCCTACGTTTGAGGCATATTAGCCGAGCAGGCAGCACATTTGGAACGCCAGCGTCGGTAGCTAGACAGAGATGTACTACAGAGAAAAGCGCAGGCGAAGCGGCAGTGCCTGGGGTTAGACAGACAGACAGACAGACAGACAGACAGACAGACAGACAGACAGACAGACAGACAGACAGACAGACAGACAGATAGATAGATAGATAGATAGATAGATAGATAGATAGATAGATAGATAGATAGATAGATAGATAGATAGATACCTTAATTAGTGAAAGGGAGGGCCGAAGGACACTGATGAGGAGATTTGGAGAATGGGTGGGTTGGTAGACACACACCAAATCACGCACGTTAAGCCGCTACTAACTCCGATGTAACAGGCTCATGAGGGGGTTCGAGCACGTCCTTTTGAAGCAAAAGCCTTTAATGCCTTATACTTGCGTCCGTGCGTCCGTCCGTGCCCTTGCACGGTGCCAGCTGTTGCCTCTCCCCCCCACACTCTCTCAGCAATCACGTGATTGCACAGCGGCGCATAGCAACGGTTGCGCGTTGCTACATCCAACGCGCGTTGCGCAACGCGGCGGCGGCGTCCAGCGGCGGCGTCCGTCGGCGGAGTCGAATGGTCACAGGCTTTCCCCGAATACACTTTGCAATTTACAAAGTGTCCTTCAATTTTAGTGCCTCTTCCGATTCGGGATGCCGAAAAATCACAGCATATCCACGGAGTGAATGATGATGAGTGGGCGAAGCTGCGGAGGTTCATCGGTAAACCGTGAATCTTCCGTGAATTCTGCCCAGTACATCATCACCGACGTGAGATCGGGCGCGTTTATACTAAAGGTTCGATGAGTTATGACGACTTGCAGCTCACTTTAATTTTACATGTATACGCTGTGAATTTTCATTGTTTAGAAAACCATTGCTTTAGAAAACATCTGGCGTCTTTCGTTAAGCAGCTGGCGTCTTTTCGTTTTGCTTTAGAAACATCTGGCGTTCTTTCGTTTTGCTTTTACAAAACATCTGGCGTCTTTCGTTGGTTTATTTCATCAATCAACGGCGTTTTGAACAAAATTTTTATTGTTTAATCACGCACAGGAGAAATCTCACCAGGCACTACCTTGGAGGTAAACAATGGCTGCTAATGGGAATGAGAGACAGAAGAAGTCGGCTTTTAGCTGACACTTACACTTCTACTTCTACTAACGTTTCCTACTGGAACATGCCAATGGCTGCTAATGGGGAATGAGAGACAGAAGAATTCGGCTTTTAGTTAACGCGCACGCTGCGAATTTTTTATTGTTCAACTACGCACAGGAAAAATCTCCCACCGGCACCACCTTGGAGGTCAAAGCGTAAGACTGGTTACGCACTACGACTACTACGACTACGACTACGAGGGACGAACGGGTGCCGCCTTAAGGAGCTTCGCCCCTAAAAAAAACAGGTAATGGCACCAAATGAAGTCATGCTACGCTTAGGCTAACACCATGGTGTCCGGGGCTATAAAATGTATCTCAGTTCTAAGGAACGTTCAAGAGAAACAAAGTCACCGGTTTTGAGTCGCTGGCGGTGGCTCGTTGACACGTGAGTCGTCGTTGACACGTTGACGGCGACGGCGCTCTTGGAGCGGACGATGGGTCAAGTCGTCGCAGAGGTGGTAGGAGGTAGCACCGTCAGGCGCAGGATGCAGACGACCTCCCTGCCCACGTACGCAACATGGAGGTTGGCGGCAGGCACTCGGACTCGTCCCGTGGCAGGCGACCGGCAGCAGGAACCCGCTCCCCCAACCGGGACGGCGAAGTCTGCTTCCCACGAATCGGGTCCAGCTGGTCGGACAGCGGGAACGCCTCGTACCGACGAATGCACGTTTCCGAGGACGTCTGGAGACCCTTCGACGCTGTCGGGCCCTTCGTGTTCGGCTCCGTAAGCCGACGACCCTGACCCTGGCACCAGCGCGTCCTTGTTCCGGGCTCTCCGAGTCCGACTGCTCGCATTCGAGCCCGTCGTCCTCTTCCTCCGTCTGACGTGCCACCATCTGATTGGTTCTCGTCCGATTTCCCTCGTCTGCTTACACGTGCCATTCCCCGCCGACGTCGTCCTTTTCAACGCGCCGCACGTGTCTGTTGTGTGCTGCCTCTGCCGTTTCACACCACCGCGTTTGCAGCACTCGCGACACCACAGCACAGCACCGAGTACACCGCACCGTCGTACCGGTCTTACACTCACTCATCACAAGAGTCCCCCCCCTCGATGAGTTTGTTTTCGTTAAAAAAAACTTAGGTCTTGATGAGTGATGCCTCACAAAGTAAAGCGTCTCGACATGCACCCATGGCGTAATGCTAAGCACATCTCCAGCATAGTGTCCACTACGCAGTTCAACTAAATGCACTTAAAGACAGAATAAACATTTAGAACAAATACCTTGGTATAATCCAACTCATTTCACACATAGGTAAAGTACTGCACGAAATATTTAAATGAAAAGTTCACAGGCGAGATCACGAAAATCCAAATATATACAGATATGTCAGTCCGTTGCCCAGAATCCTAACCCAGAAAAGCCACCGGTCATTGACCTTGACGCTTACGTGATAGCGTCCCACACGAGACGAACGGCATGCGCCTTCGACTTAATTCGACTTGCCGCAAAGCGCCAGAGACGCTTGGCAGCGTTTCCGCCCAGACGTCTGGCTGAAAAGCTCGACGACAGTACTTAGACGCCCTGCTGAATTAGCAGCCCCTAATGGGCGAATATCGCAATGCAAGTTGACGCGTCGCTTCCATGCGTGCCTCAGAGGCGTTCGAATGACTGCAATGGGAGCGTCAACACTTTTACCAGAGCGATCACATGGCCCTCTAAGGAATATTTCAGCGCAATTACCTTCTGCCTGCGAAGACGCCACAAGGGACGCGTCGGCTTTCTCATGGTTCAAAGAGCAAACGTCTGACCTTCTGTTCCTATGTCCTATAGATTTATTTGTCGGCTCTTGAACACTAACGGTCTTTCTAGCTAGGTGTTCCTGCATGAACACGTCATCGTACCTTGATGACTCCACTTGTGTATTTACTTTGTCCGCTTTATTATGTGCTTCTGCACTCTCTTTCGATTCTCTCCGACACGCTTCATTTCCACTAAGCCGAGAGGTGAAGCTGCCTGTATTCAACGGCAAGGTATTCGCATGGTCCTCCACCGTGCCCGTATCAGCTGATGCCGCAGCGTGGAGCACCCTTGGCGAATCTGCGTCGAACTCAGAGTCCGCTCTACGGCATTCGCCGTCTTGATTCTGAAGAACACTTAGTGTTCTTTCAATGGAATTGTTAAGAGGTACCCTTGCCTCTCCAATGCATGTGCTTTTCCTCTTAGAGTTTGTAAAGCACAACTCATCTTTAATTGAACTCCTCTGTTCCTTGCTACCGAAGCTGTGTTCTGCTTCGTGAAACTGAGCTAGGCTTGTCCTAGTTCCCTGGCTGCCCGTCTCTATTCCATCCTTAAGGCCGCCACCTGGCTCTAGCGAAAGTTTATGGTGAGATTCAGGGTCAGTCTTATTGATAGAGTCCAACTCATCCTTGCAACTACCGTTTCGAGAGCACACCTGAAACTAATATTCACTTAAGCTAACAGACGGCATATCATGGCTCTCTGTTTTTAGCCCCGTCTTTAAAGCATCTGCAAGCTTTAACTTCAGCAGAAGTGTTCTCTGCTCTAATTCCTTAATTTCTAACTCATCGATCCGCGCTCTCCTTTCTTCTTCCAGTTCTGCGGCCATCTCTGCGCGCGCTCGAGCTTCTTGCTTTTCGGACCACTCTTTCAACTCCGCGCCCTCTAACCCCATGCGCACGCACAACGCTACGAATTCTGCCAAACTCATCGCGGTGACTCTCTGCTCATGCAAATAAAAAAATTGGCTTCGACCTGTCTCGTCCTGTCGTAGCGGACGCCAATTTGTTACGCAGGTTTAGTGCTTTGAGCTTGTTTTATTGAGGCAAGGCCTCTGACCGGAAAAGGAAAGAAGCCATTTTCAAGCACACAAAAAATTAACATTATCGCACACACAGGAAAGAAGAGAAAACAAAAAAAAACAGGTAACGGTACCAAATAAAGTCATGCTACGCCTAGGCTAACGCCATGGTGTCCGGGGCTATAAAATGTATCTCAGCTCCAAGAAACGTTCAAGAGAAACAAAGTCACCGGTTTTGAGTCGCTGGCGGTGGCTCGGGCGGCGGAGTCGTCGCTGACACGTTGACGGCGACGGCGCTCGTGGAGCGGACGATGGGTCGAGTGGTCGCAGAGGTGGTAGCAGGTAGCACCGTCAGGCGCAGGATGCAGACGACCTCCCTGCCCACGTACGCAACATGGAGGTTGGCGGCAGGCACTCGGAGTCGTCCCGTGGCAGGCGACCGGCAGCAGGAAACCGCTCCCTCAACCGGGACGGCGAAGTCTGCTTCCCACGAATCGGGTCCAGCTGGTCGGACAGCGGGAACGCCTCGTACCGACGAATGCCCGTTTCCGAGGACGGCTGGAGACCCTTCGACGCTGTCAGGCCCTTCGTGTTCGGCTCCGTAAGCCGACGACACTGACCCTGGCACCAGCCCGTCCTTCTTCCGGGCTCTCCGAGTCCGACTGCTCGCATTCGAGCGCGTCGTCCTCTTCCTCCGTCTGCCGTGCCACCATCTGATTGGTTCTCGTCCGATTTCCCTCGTCTGCTTAAACGTGCCATTCCCCGCCGACGTCGCCCTTTTCAACGCACCGCACGTGTCTGTTGTGTGGTGCCTCTGTCGTGTCACACCACCGCGTTTGCAGCACACGCGACACCACAGCACAGCACCGAGTACACCGCACCGTCGTACCGGTCTTACACTCACTCATCACAGTGGTACCAGCTTCGCCTTCAAAAAACGGTTGCATTGAGGAAGTGTGCTTCAGAGAAATATAACAGGTATTTCAACACATTTAGTAGCTTTAGTAATGATGTCGCCAATAATTTGCGATTAACCTTTCGAAAACTTTCGAAAACATTTTGCAGACGATGGCGGAGAGTACGCGGGCGTGTCTAGGCATAGTTGCGCTTGATGCCAAATCAAACGCATTGATGTCTAATGCGCTTCATTAGTTATAACAAAGTTGTCGAAGTTATAACAAAGTTAACAATGTTATCGAAAATATATTGTAGACGATGGCGTAGAGTACGCGCGTGTATTTGGCATAGTAGCGCTTGATGTCTAATCAAACGCATTGATGTCTAATGCGTTTCATTAGCTGTAACCAAGTTATATACCGACTACACGTATGTATTTATACACTGTTATTTCCTGAGCGAGTAGCTGCTACTCTCTCACCTCTCCAAATCACCTCGCATACGTCTTGTGAGTGAGCTAATTATAACGAATAACGGAAAAAAGAAAGTTTAAGTACGCCCACCGTGAAGTTTATTTATACAAAGTGCGTAAAACGTAGCTGTTTTTCTTCAGAGTTAAACTAAGTCTCAAAGACGAATATTAGATTAGTCTGTCCCTTGGCCAATAAATGTTGCACAAATGTAACGCTACAAGACACACCATAAAAATCACTGTACATAAAGCAGGTACAGATTGATCGAGCATTCAATACCAGTATATAAACCTATCTGTTATTGCCTTATTTCTATCAAGATGAAAGGCCACCCTCTATTTTTAGTGGATGATCGGAACTCGGAACCTGACCAGGATGAAATGAATTTTATAGTAGATTCCACGAGGTTGTCCAACAAACACCGAAGAAGAATGCTCTGTGTATCCAAGGTTACTGCAACACTAAATTTGGCAAAAAAGAAACACCAAGTCTTGCAGGTCACTCTGCATATGAATCATCGCAATGAATCCGGCAATCACACGGTCAACCTTTGTTTCACGAACAAACGGTTTTATATGTAACTGTTCCTGTAAGATAATGCCACGCCCACTTCTTTTCTTGTTTTGATGTATTCGCGTTTGACCGGCAGGGACGGTTATCAACGCTCGACGCTGTCCGCGAAGCATTGTTCGAGAAGCTTCACGTGTATAGTAGATCGTTCTGTTAAGATTGCGCCCCGCACGCGAATGTTCCAGCTTTGTCTAGAGATAACGCCGCCACCAGCGATATTGCTGGAAAGTTCGATACCGCCTGTATAAAAGCCGACGCGATTTGCCGCTTGTCAGTTGATCGACGGACGACGCCCTGTTCGCCGCTATCATTGTACAGCGTGTATTGCTGTAGCTCTAGTTCTCATTTTCCGGCCACAAGTTCGGCCAAATAAACAGTTTCATCCTGCAAACGCCGACTGCTGTCTTCGTCGACGTCACGACCACGTGACGTCTGGTGGAGGTGCTGGATAACGATCCCTGTACCTCTCGAATCGTCGATGGCTTTCGCCATCGCCGATTCTTCCGAGCCAACACCGACGAACCAAGCTTCTCAACCAGTTTTCGACGTTAATGCTAGCCTTCCGAAGCATAAACAAGAACAGCTCAAAACCCTGCTCTTGAAATACAGGGACTGCTCTTCGTCATCGTCAAGAATCCGCCAGACCCCAGTCGCAAAACATCGCATCATAACAGAGGAAAATGCCAGGCCACTCCGGCAGAGTCCGTACAGAGTTTCAACGCGAGAACGCGAATCCATAAAGAGACAAGTCGACGAAATGCTACGCGACGACATCATCCAGCCGTCGAAGAGTCCATGGGCGTCACCCGTGGTGTTAGTGAAGAAGAAAGACGGAACCCTACGCTTCTGCGTCGATTATCGCCGCCTGAACAAAATCACGAAGAAGGACGTCTACCCTCTCCCACGGATAGACGACACCCTGGATCGACTCTACAACGCGAGGTACTTTTCGTCGATGGACCTCAAGACCGGCTATTGGCAAATCGAAGTCGACGAGAGAGACCGAGAGAAGACTGCCTTTATAACACCAGACGGCCTCTTCGAGTTCAAGCTTATGCCCTTTGGTCTTTGCTCGGCACCTGCGACGTTCCAGCGCGTTATGGACACCGTGCTGGCTGGATTGAAGTGGCAGACTTGCCTTGTGTACATGGACGACGTCATTGTGTTTGCCTCAAGCTTCGACGAACACCTCCGGCGCCTTGACACTGTACTACAAGCAATCAAGACTTCTGGCCTCACCTTGAAGCCTGAAAAGTGCCGCTTTGCATACGAGGAGCTGCTGTTTTTGGGTCACGTGATCAGCAAGGGTGGTGTTCGCCCAGACCCGCGGAAAACAGCTGCCATCGCTGCCTTCCCGCCGCCCCATCGACAAGAAAGCCGTGCGCCGTTTTCTCGGCCTGTGCGCCTACTACAGGCGCTTTGTCAAGGAATTTTCACGAATCGCCGAACCGCTAACTCACCTCACGAAGACCGACGTGCCATTCAAGTGGGAAAGGGCGCAAATCGAAGCATTTGAAGAACTGAAACGACGCCTTGAGATGCCTCCGATACTAGCACATTTCGACGAATACACCGATACGGAAATCCACACCGATGCAAGCAGCGTAGGACTCGGCGCCGTCCTTGTGCAGAAGACTGACGGGCAGGAAAGGGTCATCAGTTATGCTAGCCGGTCGCTATCAAAGGCAGAAACGAACTATTCCACAACAGAAAAGGAGTGCCTAGCGATCATCTGGGCTGCATCCAAGTTTCGCCCCTACCTCTACGGCAGGCCCTTCAAAGTTGTGAGCGACCACCACGCATTGTGTTGGCTAGCTAACTTGAAGGACCCTTCAGGTCGCCTCGCACGGTGGAGCCTACGACTTCAAGAATTCGACATTACCGTCGTTTACAAGTCCGGAAGGAAACACTCCGACGCTGACTGCCTGTCTCGCGCCCCCGTCGACCCACCGCCGCAGGACGACAAGGAGGACGACTCCTTCTTGGGAATCATAAGTGCCGACGACTTCGCCGAACGACAGCGAACGGATCCAGAACTCAGGGGCCTTGTGGAATGCCTCGAGGGCAGGACCACCGTTGTTCCGAAGGTATTCACGCGGGGATTGGCGTCATTTTTCTTGCGCAACGGTGTTCTCCTAAAGAAGAACTTCTCACCGCTTCGAGCCGATTGCCTTCTCGTGGTACCCTCGACATTGCGGCCAGAGGTCCTCCAGGCTCTGCACGACGACCCGACGGCTGGACACCTGGGTGTTTCTCGTACGCTAGCAAGAATACAGGAGAAGTACTACTGGCCGCGCCTTTCCGCCGACGTCACTCGTTACGTGAAGACCTGCCGGGACTGTCAGCGACGCAAGACACCGCCCACTAGGCCAGCCGGACTTCTGCAGCCTATCGAGCCACCTCGACGGCCGTTCCAGCAAATCGGGATGGACTTACTGGGGCCGTTCCCGACGTCCAATACCGGAAACAAATGGATCGTCGTAGCTACAGACTACCTCACCCGCTACGCCGAGACGAGGGCCCTGCCTAGAGGCAGTGCCGCCGAGGTAGCGAAGTTCTTCGTTGAGAACATCGTCCTGCGTCATGGCGCCCCAGAAGTTCTCATCACCGACAGAGGTACGGCGTTTACTGCTGACCTAACTCAGGCAATACTGAGATACAGCCAAACAAGCCACCGCCGGACCACAGCGTACCACCCACAGACAAATGGCCTGACCAAGCGGCTAAACAAGACCATCACCGACATGTTGGCCATGTATGTCGACGTCGAACACAAGACGTGGGATGCCATCCTTCCGTATGTGACCTTCGCATACAACACGGCCGTCCAAGAAATGACGCAGATGACGCCGTACAAGTTGGTCTACGGAAGGAGCCCGGCGACGACGCTCGACGCCATGCTACCCAACGTCACCGACGAAGAAAACCTCGATGCCGCCGCTTACCTACAACGTGCCGAAGAAGCTCGACAGCTCGCCCGCCTGCGCATCAAGACCCAGCAGCACAACGACAGCCGTCGCTGCAATCTTCGACGACGCTTCGCGGAATACCAGCGCGGCGACCGTGTTTGGGTCTGGACGCCGATACGCCGACGTGGGCTTAGCGAAAAACTCCTTCGGCGATACTTCGGTCCATACAAGGTTCTTCGACGCCTCGGCGCTCTTGACTACGAGGTGATCCCGGACGGCATTACGAACTCCCAGCGACGCCGCGCACGACCTGAAGTCGTCCATGTCGTGCGCCTTAAGCCGTTTTTTGCGCGTTAGCGAACCTAGGGACTCTATTTTTCTTCCTTTGTTATTGTAATTTATTTTTGTATGCACTTGTTTTTTTCTCTTCTATGTTCTTTTACAAGCATCGGGAAGATGCTTTTTGAGAGGGGGGCAATGCCACGCCCACTTCTTGTCTTGTTTTGATGTATTCGCGTTTGACCGGCAGGGACGGTTATCAACGCTCGACGCTGTCCGCGAAGCATTGTTCGAGAAGCTTCACGTCTATAGTAGATCGTTCTGTTAAGATTGCGCCCCGCACGCGAATGTTCCAGCTTTGTCTAGAGATAACGCCGCCACCAGCGATATTGCTGGAAAGTTCGATACCGCCTGTATAAAAGCCGACGCGATTGACCGCTTGTCAGTTGATCGACGGACGACGCCCTGTTCGCCGCTATCATTGTACAGCGTGTATTGCTGTAGCTCTAGTTCTCATTTTCCGGCTACAAGTTCGGCCAAATAAACAGTTTCATCGTGCAAACGCCGACTGCTGTCTTTGTCGACGTCACGACCACGTGACATTAAGGACGTCATTTGAACGTCCACAGGTGGTAATTGTAGAATTAAGACACGCGACATATTAGCAAATACCTGAAGGAAAAAAAAGCTCGATAATCAACTGTAGAAGATACTCCCTGGGACGACTTGTGGTACAGAACATAGGCGTGCACACGGGCGAGGGGGTTGGGGGGCGTTCCCCCTGATCACCCACCCTAGTAGCACCAATGTTGACACAACGTTGCTGCAAGAGCGAGAAAGTTGCCGCACCGTTGTAGCAACATTGCGTGCTACTAGGCTAAGAGGGTGGCCGCAAAGTCTGCCCTATACATTTAATTAGCCGGACCTGGTCGTCATTTTTTTAAAGAGACGGGTAAAGGGTACGCAGGTTTCTCACGATAATGGCGGCCGCAGGCCTTTGATGTTGCATTCCAAGAACTGTTTACCTTCAATCATTACCTTAGGTAAGCCAGGGACCAAAGGTAGGCCATCGTGAGAAGCACGTCGTCGCGTCATTTTCATTTTTTTCACCCATTATACAGCATGTTGTCTTTTGGTCTGGACCATAATACCCTGCGGATACAACAACGTTGCCGCCTGAAATAAAATTCCCGGTTTGTAATGGGTTCCTTAAACACCTGATGAGCTTTGGAGACATATGAAATATATTATTATCGAGAAAACCGAAAAGAACATTCTGAAAAAGCAAGAGAAACGAATATTCAGCAGCACTTGTGCTACGGGAAAATTGAGGTAAGCAATGCTTGAGACTACGTGCTCAAGGCAGCAAGTGCCTCAAACTCTTCTTCAAGTATGCCTTCGTTTGCAAGTCTTGAAGCCATGAAGTCTTGTTAAAAGTACTTTTCTTCAAGTCTGCCTTCTTTTCCAAGTCTTGAAACCTTAGAGTCTTCTTTAAGGCAGTTTTCTTTATGTCTGCCTTATTCTGCACGTCTTGAAGGCTTAAAATCATGTTCAAGGCAGGCTTCTCTTCAAGCCTCGCTTCATTTGCAAGTCTTGAAGCTTTCATGTTTTTCTCAAGGCAATGGCTGCCTTGAAGAAGACAAGATCACTTGTAGAAACGTTGGCTCAAGCGACATCGCGTGTTCCAGGTTTTTTCATATATTCATTAATACAGCAGAACCTCGTTAATGCGCTTCTGAGACAAAAAACGAGATGAAGAAAAGACGTAGTGTCCGGAAAAACGTACACATCGAATTCACTAAAACATTGCGCATTTTCGCTTCATAAAAATATCGCGAACGTTGGCACCGGGAAATCGTACGAAAGGTACTTGTGCGGAATGTGGAGCATGCTGCTGTTGCTAAGAGACGTTGCACGAGAATAGCGCTAGCAGAATGAATATGAAGACAACTGTGCTCTGGCAAGGTTGTTATAGGTCGCATGCGTATATTTGTTCTATATTCTGACATTGGTGCACTGAAAGAATGAAAATTAAGAAGAAAACATACCAGATCTCGGATGGTTTATAGCACGTGAAATGAAGCCTGATCTAGCCGCGCATGCGCAGAGCATTGTTGTGTGGCCGCCATGCTGCGCTCCTGGTGCTGGAAGGCACAATTCCCCGCGTTCATACTGAAGAAACATCGGGGTAGTACTGGTAGTACTACCGAGTTGTTGAGTGTAAGCCTCTGCACAGTTCATAGTAGAACACACGAATATGGCCGCCGAAGAAAACGGGGGAAGGAGACGAGACAATATTTGGAGACCTGATTTAGAGGACAGCTCCAACGAAGTGTCGGAAACAAACCAGGCAAGCACGGCTCAGGGAATCAACAGGTGGGTTTCTTATGAACATTTCTTCCTGATTATGTCGCGGAAAGGCACACTGTAGAGCGCATATCAACCATCATTGTGGCTTTGTTGCTTCGGCTCTTTGAAAGATAGCGATCCCGTGAATTGCATGAAACCAGGGCAAAAATACGCCTATTTGAGAGTGCAGCTACCAGCGACCCAAGGCAAGGATTACGGCCGTTTCTATTTACTTCTTCGGCATAGTGTCCTTCGTCTCTTGTCGTCACGTCAAGCTGCACTATGGGGCTTTGCATTGGCATAAATGCTGTGAGACCAGGACAGCACCTACACCACGAATGCGCCTCGAGCGTTAGAATAGAATCGAAGCCAATACAGCAAGGATATGAGCCAAGCGAGGATGTGTTCTTTAACCAAGTTTGTGTACACAAGAAGTAATAAACGTTCTCAAGGTATGCTCGGTGCCTAAGTGGCAACGTTGCCATCTTTCTCTAACAATTTCTTACATTAGGCTTTTCTGTTTCATTGCTCTTTGCCGTCATTTTATAAATACCGCCATTGCATCATGCTATCAGTTCAACATTAGTAAATCAAAACGAGCGAAGAGAGAGAGAGAGAATTTATTTGAAGGGCAGAGAGGTCGGCCTGAGCTAGTGCGCTCTAGCCTGCTACTCTGCACAGGGGAAAAGGGAAAGGGGAAAAAAGGAGTGATGAGGGGTGATGATGGGGAGAGGAAAGAGTTATGCGTATATACAATATTACAATAACCACGTGACTTAGTGGTTTCGCTATAGTCTTGTGTCCAGTTCTGTGCTCTTGAGAAAATCTATCACAGCCTTGATAGCAGTTGGTGACTTTGTATGGTCGCACATAGCTGACAAAATACCCGTCTCGCTTAGTGTTGCCACACCTATTCCTGCCAACGTTGAAGCAAGTGTATTACGTTGCGACACGTAAAGTGGGCAGTCACAAAATATATGTGCTGTTGTTTCATGTACGTGGCATCAAAACGAGCGAAAGTTTTCAGTTCTCCAGCACTTCTGCAATCCATTTGAATGACATTAAGGTAACTCTTGCTTGATCCACGGATCTGCTCGCGAACGAATGCGCGATCATTTTTATGCAGTGAAATCCTATCATAAAAATGTTTATTTCGCGAAGTCCTCTGGTATATTATCGTTTTCTTCTCTAAATAGGGACCTTTTTTTGAATTAGTCCGGCTGATTCTCTGTTATACCCCCCGGATTATCACGCCTGCTATCTTCTCAACATCTCTCTACGGTAGTCTCCCATTTATTGCCGTGTACTCATTATGTTTCGTTTATATTTGTACCAGCCAGAGGATTGCTGCACTGATTGAGCCTCCCACAGAGGGTGACCCCGAGCTTACGAGCTCGGGAACAGTGTTTCGGCAAATGAAAAGTTTATTCATCACCAGCCGCGGTGGTGTAGCGGTTATGGTGCTCGTCGGCTGACCCGAAGGTCGCGGGTTCAAATAATGGCCGCCGCGGCTGCACTTTCGATCGAGGCGAAAATGTTGAGTCCCGTGCGCATAGGTTTAGGTGCACATTACGAACCCCCGGTGGTCGAAATTTTCAGAGCCCTCCACTAGGGCGCCGTGAAACCTCAAAAACGATATGAATTAAATTTGTGCCGTGCTTGCTTCGTTATCCAATACTGTCACGTGGTTGTGACGTTGAAGAAGGCAGCAGTCGGCGGGATTAGGAAGAAACTCGTTATTTGGGCGAACTTGTGCCCAGGGAACGAAAAGTCAATCTACAAGCAATACACGATTTACACTGACAGCCACGAACAAAGCTTCGGCCGTCGGTAATCTCATCATTGGTGGAGCGCGTCTGTTATAAACCAGTTATCGAACCTTCCAGTGTTAACGCTGGTGCTTACGTAAGCTCTACAATAAACTTTACTGTTGGCGTCCTGCGTGTAATCTTAACAGCGTGATCTCAAATACTCGCGATGCTTCGCGCGCATCGCGGCGCGGTCTACGCTGAGCGCTGCTGAATTTTTTGTGGTTGAAACACGAATACATGAAAATAAAGCTTATAGACGCGCGTGGGAAGACAGATAGTCAACTGATAGATTCAGCTAAGCCACAGCTCGTTGCCGTAGGTCATAGCGCATAGTATCCCCTGCCGCCTTTTGATCTTTAGTTGCTTTTTACAAGGAACAGAGCATATTAAAGCCATAGGCGATCGCAGGGTTCTCTAATAGGAGTGGGGGGGGGGGAGGGTGTCACTGCTGCGCCCCCAGTACTCTGAATCTAGTTACAGCCGAGCGGAGATGAAAAAAATCACAGCATATCCACGGAGTGAATGATGATGAGTGGGCGAAGCTGCGGAGGTTCATCGGTAAACCGTGAATCTTCCGTGAATTCTGCCCAGTACATCATCACCGACGTGAGATCGGGCGCGTTTATACTAAAGGTTCGATGAGTTATGACGACTTGCAGCTCACTTTAATTTTACATGTACGCTGTGAATTTTCATTGTTTAGAAAACCATTGCTTTAGAAAACACCTTGCGTCTTTCGTTAAGCAGCTGGCGTCTTTTTCGTTTTGCTTTAGAAACATCTGGCGTTCTTTCGTTTTGTTTTTACAAAACATCTGGCGTCTTTCGTTGGTTTATTTCATCAATCAACGGCGTTTTGAACAAACTTTTTATTGTTTAATCACGCACAGGAGAAATCTCACCAGGCACTACCTTGGAGGTAAACAATGGCTGCTAATGGGAATGAGAGACAGAAGAAGTCGGCTTTTAGCTAACACTTACACTTCTACAGAGACAGAAGAATTCGGCTTTTAGTTAACGCGCACGCTGCGAATTTTTTATTGTTCAACAACGCACAGGAGAAATCTCCCACCGGTACCACCTTGGAGGTCAAAGGGTAAGACTTGTTACTCACTACTACGAGCACGACGAGGGACGAACGGGTGCCGCCTTAAGGAGCTTCGCCCCTAAAAAAAGCCAAGGATGCAAAAAGGAAATTATTGCATGGTCCCCGACCTCCCGAGGATAAGAGTCGGAATTAAACAGTTCATAGAATGATACATCAGGAGTCATCAGCCGCCATTATCTTCAAAAACCTGTTTGACCATAGCCCTGCACCTTCAACTATGACGAGACAGGACCGGCTGAGTAAAATTTGGCACCCTTCTTGAGGGATCGGAGGGCGGTCTGCTTCCCGCCCGCCCACTTGTGTGCATGTCTATGTCTACTGCCATCTCAGCTGCGCAAAAGAATACCAAATTTGCTGCTATTTCAAAAGAATGAGCTAAGACTTCAACGTATATGAATGTATTACTCGTTACTCTGCCTTGCAGATCGGACGTGCAACTACCACCGACTCAGACGCAAGAAGAAGCAAGACCGTTGCCTACAACAACAGGTGGTACTAGTCACACATCACTACCGGGCACAAGCAGTGCACCGATTCAGCAACAGGATGCCAGGTGAGTGTCAATAGAATTATTTTCATCGAAGCATATTGCACGGCGAGATGCTCACGCGTGCAGCAGGCTGATAATTTAGGACATTTTCTTTCGACACAAGTATAAAAAGGACCATGAAGGCATGGATGTGAACCAGCAAAGAACAGTGTCCCAATCTACACTGGTTAAATAGAAGGGGGAGTTTGTAAGGCAGAAGTGTAAAGAGAAGGGGAAGCACGCACCCATGACAGTCGGTCATTCTTGTGCGGTATACATCGTTATGATCGCCCTAGGCGGCGCAGTGCTTAGTGCTCTCGGCTGTTCACCTGTAGGTCGTGGTTTCGATCCTGGCCGACATATCGATGGAGGTGAAATGCAAGATGCCCGTGTAGTGTGCGATGTTCAAGAATGCACGTTCAAGAATGATGTTCAAGATGCACGTTCAAGAATACTTCATGGTTGAAATGTCCGGAACCCTCCACTAGAGCGTGGCTCAATCATATCGCTGTGTGGGGACTTAAAGCTCAAATATTAGTATATACACTATTATTAGTCTATAACCGGCTGCGGAAGTCTGCTGCTTTCAGCAATTTCAACAGTGACTTTATCCGTGATGACTATTCAGGACGACATTCTAAAGTGGCAGCTGCCGACAGCTATCCGTGGTCAAGGCTGTTGCGTGGTTAGTGCCGAGAGAGCACGGGCATGTATTGATGGACTGACACGTACGAGCTGCTTGCTCAGACTAAAGTACCCCTGCTCTTTATTAGATGGGAAGCATCGTATAGCGGAGTTCAATCCGGTGGTGGTGGTGTGCCGCGTGACCACCCTTACTGCGCATGTGCAAGCCCTCTCTACACACCTCATCTCCCTCTCCACTCCCCCTCTACCACCCCTCTCCACTTCCAATTTCCCCTCCCCTCTCCCACTTCCCCCCTCCCCTTACCCACCACCCCTTTCCCTCTCCTCATCTCCCCCTCCCCTCTCCTCCCCTCTTTCCCTCTCCCTATCCCCTCTCTCCACTCCCCCTCTGAAACGCGGGCTCTACATGCCGAATTGTTGTTGCGCATTGACTCACGTCCCCTTTAGGGGTGATTTTGTGCACGAACATATATAGACAGAAACGCACGTAAGTTAGACGGGGCGCCATACTGTGGCGGAAGCCTACGAACAATGCTGAACCATGCGGCCTCTATACCTCCACACTTGAAGCCTGAAGATCACACGGGAGGACTGAGGTAATTGAAGACACCAAAACTTTCACAAGTTCAAACGGTGCGGCGGAAGCACACACCGGCCGTAACTTGTTCACATCATACCATCGCTACGGTCCCTGGCTGCAGGGTACTGTTGCACGGACTGTCCAAGGGGGGCATTTATTCCATTGCGTTGGCAGGCTGAGGTTTCTGAAGGGGAACTTCCTGCGGTGGTGGTGACTGTGCCGCTGTAGGTGGTGGTTCCTCTCCGGAAGCAGTAGGTGCAAAGGGCACTAGGTGACGCCGCTTGGGCTGTTGGACGGCACCTCACTCCGTTTCAACCACAGAGATTCGTGGTCATTGCCCGTGCCTGAACCGTAGCCTGCCTTTGGTAAGTTCGCCCATAGACAAGTCGACCTTTTTGGAGTAGCGGCAGGGCTCCAGCTGTGTGATGCCTATTGCAGTAGTCTGTAAGCTACATCTATAGCGACGAGGTATTTCCTTAGCGACCAGATAGGACGTAGCTGGGAGGCTTGCTTTGGGGCTCTGGTTTTGAGATGTCACCCCCTGAACAGGTGGGCTGGGGTGAAGCCGTCGGTTCCTGGAGTATCCCGAGAGCTGTGCAGGGCTATAGGTGGATCCTTCGACTTGCGGAACAAGTCCTTGATAGTGCGAACCATACTCTCCGCCTCTCCGTTTGACCGTAGTGTAGACCACTGGTCGCATGGATGAAGCCGTACGATGATGCGAATGCCGCAAACTCTTGCTACCAGAGCGGGGGGCCGTTAGCTTAGTTAGTGCGTGACGGATATTTATTTAGAGACGTTTTTAGAGCGCCCAGTCGCAGGTTCGGTTTCAAAGAGCACCGAGCTAGGCAGCACTACTTCCGGTGGCCCGGTTAACGCAGCTGGCCACGTAACCACGCAAAATTGTGACGTGGGCGGCGCGCGAGAGCGGGTCCACAAGCTCGCACCAGGTCAAGTTGCGCCAGCTATGGAGGATTAGAAACAACCAACAAACGCGTAACCTATGTCCTCCGAGCATTCGGAAGCGCCCATCTCGACTCACTAAGCCTACAGCATCGATTATTCGACTATGGCTCTCAAACAACGGCGCCGAATCGGGACGAATACATTGCTGTCGAAGCTTAAGGACATAAATCTAAAGCAAATGGAAGCATCAGTTCGGAGCTTACACGTTACAGGGCGCACGGCGGCCACTTGATAGATTCGAAGTGGCCTACAACCACTTTTGGCTCTGCGGCCATGTTTTTCGGAGGCACGAATGCCTCGCCGGCGATGTTTGCCGGGCACGTTGGACAGCTCTCGCGCGTGCGGCACCGCGCCGTTGCGGCAGGCTTGCCGCTAGCGTGAGCGGGCCATAACATCTGCCAACGGGCACGACGAGCGAACAGCGGAAGAGAACACAACTAGCACACGCAAAGCCGCAGGCACGGAGGAAGAAATCGCAGGTAGCATGGCACAAGCGCAAGGGCACAACCAGTAACCAGCCACCAGCCGACACAAACTCGTGACGTAGTTTGTTTACGCATCCCCCGCGTTGCTGTCCGCGTCGCGAGGCGCTCGCATCTCGCTCAGTCGCGCGGCATGCACTTTAAAATTGATTTTAAATATGTTCTAGGCTATACTGGCCCTTGATATTTCGTAGACGTTGTGTATGGCTCCACATACATATATTTGACTCATTATCTCGCCTTCGAAATTTTGTGTCAGTGCTCCTTTAAATGCTGTCTTCTGCTCATGCTTCTGCACCAAACTCGCAGAATTGTTCAGTGAGGCTCTGATGAGTGCTGTGACGTCCGGGATGTGTGGCAAGAATCTGGCGGGAATATTCACCATTCCGAGCAGTCGTCTAACGCAGGGCTTCGTCCGTTTGAGATTCCACAGCGTTGATTACGTCTACCTACCCGGGATGTAGCCTGATTCCCGGTGCTGTGACGACGAATCCGAAGAAGAAGACTTCAGATACCCCAAACGACACTTGTACTGGTCAAATGGGATGCCTGCTTTTGTAAGGCGAAATAGCACCTGGCTGCGTGTGGCGTCATGTTCCTGGCGGGTGCGTCCAAAAACCAGAATGTCATCTGTCCTATTGGCGGCTCCTTCTTGGCCCTCCAATATTATTTCTATCTGTTTTTGGAAGTAGTCTAGCACGGAGGTGAAGCCAATGGGGAGACAGCAAAAGCAGTATCGGCCGTATGCAGTCATGAACGTCGCGAGCTCTTGGGAATTTCCAGAGAGCTTCACCTGGCGGAAGCTCGCACACCCGGAGGAGGGCCTTGTTCATTTGAGTCAATTCCACCCAGAGCCGGTAGTAACCATCGTCTTTCCAGACGAGCACGACTTTAGAGCACCATGGTGTTGGCTTGTCGACCCTGCGGATCACCCCCACGATCTCCAATTTTTCTAGCTCGCGGTGGACGACCTCAACCAGCTGGATAAGCATCGCTTGAGGGATGCATAGCTCGAAAGGCACGGCATCCGGCTTCAGACGCATGATGCACTCGACTGTGAGTGTGCCCAATTCATTTAAGAGCGCTGCGTGCAGCGTTGCTTTGAGAATCCTTCGAGAACTCCCACTGGAGGGCTTGGAGCGCTGGCAGTCCCAGAAGAGGCACAGCGAGAGACTGAATCTCGTAGAGGCGCTGACTGCTTGCTTCCCCTTGCCACTAAAGTAGTGCCAAGTACGAGCCCAGAACACGAAGTGAACGTCCTCTAGGGCAGCTGATCATAGTGTCGACTTGGTCGAGCTTGGCAGGCAACGTAGGTAAGCAGCTTGGAATGGCGAATACGACTGCTCCGGAGTCGACAGTGAACTTCGCTGTGCAGTTGTCAACAGTGACGCTGACAATACACATTACACACGTTGACAAAACTACAGGTTGATAAATTCACATGTGGACGGCTTGCGTGAACGCTCTGCTTGCGGTTGTGGCGAACGACGCTTAGCTACGGAGCGACGGTGAGAGGCGGACTTGGTAGCTTTTGTGGCGTCGAATTTGAGCTCGTGGCAGTGCCAGGTGCGGTTCTGGGTCAAGGCCTTTTCCTTGTTGGCTTCTCGGCATTTACGTGCCTGCGTCCACGCCTCCTTGAGTGTCAACCTTGCGTTTCGGCACCGCTGGTCCGAGAGACGGGAGTCACGGAGGCCGAAGACGGAGGCCGAAGGCCGGTCGCGTTCGAGCCTTTCCTTGGCAGGAGCTGACTGGTACATCGCTTCACTATCGTCCACAGTTCTGCGTAGTAAGTGTCGGCGCTTTCGTCTGATAGCTGAACAAGTCTGCGGAACCCCAACGACTCGCCAAGCTCGTTTGCCGGGTGCAGGAATTGCTCAGTGAAGCGGGCGCCAACGGCTTCGTCTGAGGCTCGTGACTGAGCCTCGAGCGAGAATGTTTCGGGAAGGGGGCGGGCCTCTGGGCTCACGCAGTACAGAAGCGGGCATACGTGCATGTCACCCGACGCTTGTATTAGTCCCAGTACCTTCGCTAGTCTGCGTAGCGGCTGAGCAATGTCATCCGAGTTGCCAGTTCGCGGAGTCGAACGGTGCCGGTGGCTTTAGGTTGAAGCCCTACAGTTCCGGTGGCTCGCTGATATGTACGGACATCGTGGTGCGGGTCTGTCGTGATGAGGCCTAAGGATGGGGCGTTATCTATTCGCTGCGGTCACCATGTCGCGTGGATAGTGCCGCAAGAGCACGGGCACGCAGTGATGGCCCGACACGCACGCTCTGCTTTCTCAGACAAAAGTACGCCTCCTCATTATTGGGCCAGAACATACATAGGCACACATGCACGCAAGTTGCAGGAGGCGTCACACGCCGGTGGCAGATGCGGAGAGGGGGAATTGAGAGGGGGAGGGGAAAGGGGAAAGGGTAGAGGTGATGTGGAGAGGGGGAGGGGAGAAGGGGAAAGGGAAGGCGAAGGGGAGGGGGAAAGGGGAGGGGAGAGGGGGAAGGGGAAGGGAGGAGAAATGGGAGGGCAGAGGAGGAGTGGAGAGGGGGAAAGGGAAATGATAGGGGAAAGGGAAGAGAGAGGAGATCTGGAGAGGGAAAGGGGAGAGGCAGTGGAGAGGGGAAGTGGAGAAGTTTTGCACATGCGCAGTAAGGGTGGTCACGCCGCACACCACCACCACCACCACCGGATTGAACTCCGCCATAAGATGCTTCACATCTAAAAACTTCGTGGGTCGAAATTTCCGGAGCCTCCACTACGACGTCCCTCATAATCATAGCATGGTTTCGGAACGTTAAACCACAACAATGATTATAATCGAGCAGATCTTCGAGGTCACGTAGAAAAGAAGACGTGGTTAAGAGCTGCTCCGCCAAGTGTCGCAACGGTGCCATCTGCTCACAAGAAATCCTTCTGCTCTTGAAATTCACGCAATAAATTCATTTTGGTCCTATATCCTGACTGTTGCTTAGTGTGGAAAACGAAGGCTGTTTTGTGCGGAAACGAATTATTTATTGCGAAACTTTAAGCAGTCATGACTAAGCAGCCACGCTCTGCTAGACCTGCCCAGCGCCGTTTTTCTGTACTTGCTATGCTTCAGGTAATAGCCGCTAATATTGACTTCTGCTGCTCTCTCCTGCAGTGTGGGTACACGATACTGTGGGTGATAATGGCGCGAGCTTTCAATGACGCTGATCAGTTCACTCTTGTGTAATTTGCTTTACAAGTCATGTCCACAAATGTGAACGCAGGTAGCGAAAAGGTTAAACATTACGTCGTGTTGTTAGTTCTTCAAGAAAAACTCTTGTTGCGAAAAATGTAATTACGGAAAATCTCACCGTTCTTTGCTCAACCGTCCTTTCGCAGCCACCCTGAAGGAATGTGCGAGGGTTCGAACCAGGAGCACGGAAGCGACGCTGACGGGGAGCCCCGCAATGCGTGTACATTCAGCGAGGAGGCTTACAGATGTGCGGAAGACTTGGCGAAACTCACGCACGTGAATATCAACAAGAGAAAACATCTATGCCATGAATGCAGAAAACGCTTCCTATATCCTTCTGACTTAAAAAGACATTACCGCACTCACAGCGGTGAAAAGCCTTATACGTGTGACGTGTGCCAACGTAAATTTGCTCGGGAAGGCCAACTCAAACAGCATCAGGTGACGCATACAAAGGAACAGCCGTTTTGTTGCGACCACTGTGGGGCTAAGTTCAAGCGAAAGGCAGCCATGACAAAGCATATCAACAAACAACACCCAGGAAACCGTGAAAGCGAGAGCGGAGGTGCAAAATAACTAACCCGAGAAGAAAATAGGAAGATGCCTCGACGTCGGTGCTGTACGCTTTTATCGCCACTGCAGCACCAAGGCTTGTCTGAACACTTCCAATGTAATCACTAGCCTCGTGACAAACACAAACGTGCTAATTTTAGTGTTTTCGACTACATATGAAGAAATCGATGATCAAACTATTTATGCTTGAACCAGAAGGAATCGCGTGCGTATCTTCAGATCGGTCTCCGGGCAATACACGCACTATCTTCCATATATTTTAGTGTTGTTTATCGCCAGTATTATGTGCCTTTCGATAGGAATAATCTCTCCAACGCTCCGCAAGGGCCGTAATTCGTTGCCAATTGGTTGTTCATGATCGTCAATTCCACGTTCGTCTGCTGTTTATGCGCTGTTTTGATTATCATTGATGATACGTTTGATCGTTACCAGAAAATAGGTTCTGTTGCGGGCACGTCATACCACAGTTCTGCGCATGCGTAGAGCAGATCTTTCCCCGCCGCCCCTCTCCCATTTATCTTGCTACTACGGCAATCACACACCCCCCTCCCCACCCAAAAGAAAATGCTTTATATGCTCGAGTAGTCTGTGCCTCATAACTGCTCCGGCCTGTAGGCCGTGGCTAATCATAGAAGCTCAATTCTAAGAAACCTTTATTTGTCATGATAGCTGCCGAGATGTATACACGTATGCGACCAGGCATTCACTCTGTGGTTGCGGTATTGCACTCCTGAGATAGAGGTCGCGGGTTCGATGCGAGCTGTGGTGTCGGGATCCCATTGCGCAAGGAATTACAGTATGAACTGTTTCTTATATATTAGTGCATGACGAACCTATTTCAGGTGGAAAAAAATCAAGCCGTAAACAGTCCTGCAGTATGTCATGCCCGAATTTTCTTGATCATGTTTGTTTCAACCGTGAGGCAAGCTTTGACAATTTAATAAATTTCTCAAAACCTGCTTCTTAGTGTTTACCGTGAGTTCACTGTGTGTGTCTCTTGGGAATCAATATCTTTCACAGTGAGAAATTTTTGTTCATGTAAATGAATGCCATGCCAAACTAACCTTACCAATGCAATACATGCGCGTGATTAACAGAAATATAGAGGAGCATACATAGCGCTCCAATAGGAAAATCGACTTGCTTCATCATGAGTGACCGTACGTGTCAGTAACATTAATTTAGGTAGATATGCATATGTCCTATGCATCGCTACATTTAGCATTGCATTTAACGGAGGAAGCAATCGTGAATTCATCGTTCTTTACGTTTAAAACAGGGTTACTTAAGGAAGTACATGACATATAAATCAAAAGGCTATTTCATTAACCTCGCAGCCCCATTGAAAATTGTAGCCCACGTCGAGGTAACCACTGCTGAATATTTCGCACTGCCCATTAGGCAATAAGGTTGTTGAAGTTACCGAAGAACTTTCGCTTCCAATCGCGTAGACTATGCGGGCGTGTCTGTGCACAGTAGAGCTACGCGATTAGGCTCACTGGCATAACGTCGGGTTGAGAGCACAAAGTAAATGACTTCGAATGCGTCTAAAATGGCTCTAAAGCTCGACCTCAAAAAGTCAGTCGTGAGCGCTGTGGGAACATCATATCAAATATTATATATAGATTATATATTGATTATCATGATATATCATTCTGATACATTGAATGTTACTACTTTCGGTAAGAGCATTGTATACATTGTGGTAGGATTCCTGAGATGTTTTCTCCAGTCAATGCTGCTGTGCGCGTGGCAAGACCTTAGTCAAGCTTTTCGACAATTCCCGCGTCCACCACTTCTTCGATAAATGTAATGGGTGTCAGTTTTCAAAACACGTATGAACCACAAAATTTGCGCAAGCCCATCTACTCAACACTGGTCTAATAAAGTGTCGAGAAATGGAGAATGCGCCAAAAATGCGCTTGCTGCTCAAATGGTTCCTGGAAATCGTGCCGAAACGACCATCGCATCCGACAAGCCACAGAAGATTGCGCATGCCGCAGCTCAATGGTAAACTTTAATGCATAATATACAATATAGCTGGGGTTTTAAATGCCAAAATAACAATATAGTTATTAGGCACGCCGAGGTGGAGGGCTACCAAAATTTCGGCTGTCACGTATTCTTTAACTCGTGCTGACATCCCACAGAACACGGGCATCTACCAATTTGCCCCCACCGATATGCCGCTGCCAAGGCCGGTGTAGAACCCATGACTTTAGGTTCAAAAACCGATTATCGTAACCGTAGTACCACCGTGGCGGACCAACTTTAAAGGAGAATACGCTGAATTCAAAATGAACTTTCTGTATGTTGGGCCTTTCTGTAGCTTTCATATAAATTCAGTGTAACATCTGTGCCGCGTGCAACATAGCTTAATTGCTCATCCACACTCACAAATTGGAGTGGCTCGATGATAAAACAAGTCATCAACCAACGGGGCCCTGGACTATAAACGTTTACGTAGTAATTTGCTTTGTTGTCCAGGCAGCGTTCCAAATTCAAGGCACTTAAATGCAAACTTTCGAAACAGCTTGAAGGGCTTACTTTAGAACACACATTACTTTACACATTACACTCATTACTCTAGAGAGGAAAATATTCGGGCGGTGATTCTAATTTCAAATAAAGCACGGCTTCTTGTAGATAACAACGACGATCGTACGCCTCACGGTGTCCCAAGTTATTTATTTTGCACAATATTACTTAGGGTCATTTACTTAGAACTCAGGTATTTCGTTGGGCGTAGTTTTGCAACGAAATATTCGATTTAAGTGCGGTTTCCGGCAGAACATTCCGGAAAGAACAAAATTTGATTACCGAGCCACTTTTTGGATGGGCAACGCAGAAACAAATTATAGGTAAGAAAGAAAAAGAAAAATCACTAAGTGCTTTACAAGGATGGATGCTTTGCGCCTATAAAACTTTGTTAAAAACTGATTGACATGTGGCATACCAAACGTGATTAGTAAAGGTATGTGACAAATATAATGCTTGTTAAGATGTTTCTTTCCTTGCACTCAGCGAATATACGTACTGGCGACAGTCACGACAAAGCAGGGGCTCTCAGCGCCAGCAGCGTTCTTTCAGGAGAAGCCAAAGAGGACGACCCACTTGAAGGCGCTCGAGAGCGCAACCCATTGCTAAGTTTCAAGGCTTCGCTACAGTATCCCCGGGTACGAAAAGGGAGCCGCCCGGCGAACTAACAGCTTGCTTGTCACTATGAGCGGGTCATAGTAGGCCTTGAGGCGCTCCACGTTGACAATGTCGCTCCGTCGACGGCGTGTGTCCGAAGATGGTTCGATGGTTTTGATCAGGTAGTTGACCGGGGATGTGCGCTCGACGACACGGTAGGGGCCTTCATATTTCGGCAGTAATATTGTAGAGAGGTCGGTTGCAGTTTTAGGGACCGAGAGCCATACGAGCGCTCTAGGGAGGTACGTGGGCTCAGAAGTTGTTGTGTCATCACGAATGCTTTCCTGCCGCTCTTGTTCGTGCGTCGTAAATGTCTTGGCAAGCCGTCGACACACTTCAGCAAGCCTCCTTGTGTCAAACAGGCGCACACTCACGTGTATCCGGCTTGCATGGAATTATCGTGTCAATGGTGTGCGACGGGTGCCTTGTGTACAGTAAGAAGGGTGACAACCAGTAGCGCTCTTAGGGGCGGTGTTATAGGCGTAGGTGACGAAGGGCAGAATGGCATCCCAATTCGTGTGATCGGTGGCGAGGCACATTGAGAGCATGTCGCCGAGCGTGCGGTTAAATCGTTCGGCTAGGCCATTCGTCTGCTGGTGGAAAACAGTGGTTTTGCCGTGAACGACATTGCACTCCTTGAGAATGGCTTCCACGACTTCCTACAAGAAGACACAGCCTCGATCGCTGAGAAGCTTCTGGGGTGGACCCTGAGGCAGTATATAGTGGTGTCGTAGGAAGGAGGCAACATCGTGCGCTGTAGCCGCTGGAACGGCGGCGTTTTCGGCGTACCGCGTTAGATGGTCAACAGCGACGATGGCCCAGCGCTTACCAGCCGACGTCAGAGGAAGTGGTCCATACAAATCGACGCCCACGCGCCTAACGGACGGTTAGGGCAAGGCAATGGTTGTAGACCGGCTTGCGACACGTGCGTTGAAGGTTTTCAGCGTTGGAAATCGAGGCCGGAGCGAACGAGCTTCAGTACGTACCGGTACATTCCTCGCCAGAAGTATCGTTGTGAAATGCGGTGGTAACCTTTGGATACCCCAGAGTGAGCACATTGCGGATCAGAGGGGAATGACTCGCAAATTTCAGGACGCAGACGGCGGGGTTTCACAAGTAACCACTGACGGCTGTCGGCGTTGTAATTGCGTCGGTGGAGTAGGTCGTCACGAATGGCGAAATGATGGGCTTGATGAGGCAACGCGCGAGTGGATGGTGTTGCCGACGGACCAGTGAGCAAGTCGATCAGCGAGGCGCTCGATTTATCCTTGCGCTGTTCGGTAGCGATGGTGTGAACGTCGATGGAAGAAACAGCAGTGAAATACTTAGCAGGGGTCATTGTCGTCAGGCAAGGCGGAGCGCGAGAGGGCATCGGCGTTAGCATGCTAGCGCCCGTTGCGGTACAGCACACGGATATCACAGTCTTGCACGCGAAGTGCCCTACGGGCGAGACGGCGTGAGGGATCCTTCAATGATGACAGCCAGCATAGTGCATGATTGTAAGTGATGACATCAATTGGGCGACCATGAAAATAAGGTCGGAACATTGTAAAGGCCCAGATGATGGCCAGGCACTCTTTTTCCGTGACGGTTTAATTGGTCTCGGCTCTAGTAAGCGCACGGCTTGCGTATGCCACGACATATTCGGGGAACTTTAGTTTGCGCTGCGCAAGAACAGCGCCGAGGCCTACACCACTGGCGTTCGTACGTACCTCCGTTAGGGCCGTAGGGTCGTAGTGGCGTAGTATGGGAGGAGATGTCAACAAACGACTGAACTTTGCAAATGTATCGTCGCACTGGGGCGACCATGAGTTTAGGGGCCCGTTACTTCCAAGGACCTTCGTCAGCGGCGATATGATGGTGGCAAAGTTTGGTAGGAAGCTTCGAATATATGAACACAGTCCTGCAAAACTGCGCATTTATTTGACGGACGTACGTTTGGGAAATTAGGCCACGGCCCGAAGTTTGGCCGGATCGTGAAGCATTCCGTCCTTGGACATGACGCAGCCTAGTATTGTCAGCTGCCGTGCTGCAAAGTGGCACTTCTTCAGATGCAGATGGAGGCAGGCGTTGGTCAAACGTGTCAGCTGTCCAGCACCATAACCATTAGACCACCAGTGCGGGTTGAAGTTAACCTAGCGGTCCCCAGTAGCTGACCCAATGGTGGCGGGTTTGGTCCCAATGGTTGTATTTCGGTGGAGGCGAAATGTTAGAGTTCCGTGTACTTAGATTTAGGTGTACGTGCAAGAAACCCAAGTGGTCGAAATTTTCGGACACCTCGAATATGGCGTGCCTCATTATCATACCGTGATCGCGGCGCGTAAAATTCCAAAAAAATATTATTTTACCCACTGGTGGCACCCAATAGTATAACCGATTGCATCACCAAATGTGGCGCAGGCTTTCACCTGCAAGTGTCTGAGGAAATGTAACACGCTGCCTAATTGCTTTCTTTTTTTGGGGAAGCTAAACGCAGAAATTTTGGTCTGTCTGTCTGTCTGTCTGTCTGTAACACGATTCAGCTGCACGGCCAAAGTTTTAGCACTTGCTGAACGCCCAGCCATCTTAAACTGGTAGCTGCGTTTATGCTTTTGAACATTTTCGATCAAAACGCAAATAATACGCATATCTGAGGCGCAACATCAATAGGTAAGTATTAGATGGTGTGTTCCTTTACTAGAAAATATATTGATACGTAATTCTAAACACCCTAGTGTTTCTTAGGCTGCGCTGAAACGGCGCAGAAACGTGGTGCAGAAAAAAAACGCCCGGCAGAAGAATATTTTCTCAGTCGATTATGCAAGCCGTCAAAACTGTCTACACATACCTATAAATATATTACCTCTTGCAATGTTTCCATAACAAAATAAATGTGGATATTGTTACGGCGAACCACGCAGATGAAGATGTTAATGACAGCGCACTGTCACGTGGACACTGTAATTAATTCAGGCAAAAGCCTTAGATGCCTCATCAAACGCGAAGATTGACCGCCGACGTGAACAAGAGTTATACACAAAATCATCGTCACGAGATGACGTCACCATGTGACGCCATCATGAAGTAACGTCGCATCGCATGAGGTGATTACATGACATAGTCGCTTAATCAAAGGTGGGCTGATCACAGAGTCAGTGCAATACCAGGTTCGGAGCAGAAAGCTTGCACAGCGTCCGATCCTGGAGGCAGTGCAAAATCACGTTAGGCGCAGAAAGCGCAGAATGCGAGCCGCGGTGTTCGCATTTAAATGTAGACGAAATTACGGGGCGTACTTGCACTTATACTTACGTGCATGATAAATGCACCCCTAGTGGACAAAGTGAATTCGTATATTAGAGCACTGTACTATAGGGCATGCCTACAATACGCAGAGTGTATTTGTTCCTCAGCGCAAGATTTCAGAACCTAATAAACTTCTTAAAATCACATTGTTATCGTTTCCCATGATTTCATTGACGATTTGCCTGGCGAGATTATTGTTTAATAGCGATGAATACAATTACATAAATGAATATCGCGCCAAAACGACTTGACGCATGGTAGCCGTGCAATTATTATGGCTAAAGAGATATTCGTATTGCCTTGACGAAGGAAATGCTCATTCCTATATCATTAGTGATCGTTAGTGTAAGTTACGGTTACATTGGTTGTGCACGTATACGACTTCTATGCGTCTTTAAAATTGGCGTTCGCTTAATGTTAACTGTGCCTGGTGGTACCGCCTTCGCCTTTAAAAAACGGTTCCATTGAGGAAGTGTGCTTCAGAGAAACAAAACAGGTATTTCAACACCTTTAGTAGCTTTAGTAATGATCTCGCCAATAATTTGCGATCAACCTTTCGAAAACTTTCGAAAACATTTTGCAGACGATGGCGGAGAGTACGCGGGCGTGTCTAGGCATAGTTGCGCTTGATGCCAAATCAAACGCATTGATGTCTAATGCGTTTCATTAGTTATAACAAAGTTATCGAAGTTATAACAAAGTTAACAAAATTATCGAAAATATTTTGTAGACGACGGCGTAGAGTACGCACGCGTATTTGGCATAGTAGCGCTTCATGTCTAATCAAACGCATTCATGTCTAATGCGTTTCATTAGTTGTAACCAAGTCATACACTGACTACACGTATGTATTTAGTCACTGTTATTTCCTGAGCGAGTAGCTGCTACTGTCACCCCTCCAAATCACTTCGCATACGTCTTGTGAGTGAGCTAATTATAACGAATAACAGAAAAAAGAAAGTTTAAGTACGCCCACCGTGAAGTTTATTTATACAAAGTGCGTAAAACGTAGCTGTTTTTCTTCAGAGTTAAACTAAGTCTCAAAGACGAATATTAGATTAGTCTGCCCCTTGGCCAATAAATGTTGCACAAATGTAACGCTACAAGACACACCATAAAAATCACTGTACATAAAACAGGTACAGCTTGATCGAGCATTCAATACCAGTATATAAACCTATCTGTTATTGCCTTATTTCTATCAGGATGAAAGGCCACCCTCTATTTTTAGTGGATGATCGGAACTCGGAACCTGACCAGGATGACAGGAATTTTATAGTAGATTCCACGAGGTTGTCCAACAAACACGAAGAAGAATGCTCTATGTATCCAAGGCTACTGAAACACTAAATTTGGCAAAAAAGAAACACCAAGTGTTGCAGGTCAATCTGCATATGGGTCATCGCAATGAATCCGGCAATCACACGGTCAACCTTTGTTTCACGAACGAACGGTTTTATATGTAACTGTTCCTGCAAGATAAGGACGTCATTTGAACATCCACAGGTGGTAATTGTAGAATTAGGACACACGACATATTAGCAAATACCTCAAGGGAAAAAAAAGCTCGATAATCAACTGTAGAAGATACTCCCTGGGACGACTTGTGGTACAGAACATAGGCGTGCACACGGGCGAGGGGGTTGGGGGGCTTTCCCCCTGATTACCCACCCTAGTAGCACCAAATGTTGACACAACGTTGCTGCAAGAGCGAGAAAGTTGCCGCACCGTTGCTGCAACATCGCGTGCTACTAGGGCAAGAGGGTGGCCGCAAAGTCTGCCCTATACATTTAATTAGCCGGACCTGGTCGTCATTTTTTAAAGAGCCGGGTATAGGGTACGCACGTTTCTCACGATAATGGTGGCCGCAGGCCTTTGATGTTGCGTTCCAAGAACTGTTTACTTTCCATCTTTGCCTTGGTAAGCCAGGGACCAAAGGTAGGCCATCGTGAGAAGCACGTCGTCGCGTCATTTTCATTTTTTTCACCCATTATACAGCATGTTGTCTTTTGGGCTGGGCCATAATACCCTGCGGATACCACAACGTTGCCGCCTGAAATAAAATTCCCGGTTTGTAATGGGTTCCTTAAACACCTGATGGGCTTTGGAGACATATGAAATATATTATTATCGAGAAAACCGAAAAGAACATTCTGAAAAAGCAAGAGAAACGAATATTCAGCAGCACTTGTGCTACGGGAAAATTGAGGTAAGCAAAGCTTGAGACTACGTGCTCAAGGCAGCAAGTGCCTCAAACTCTTCTTCAAGTATGCCTTCGTTTGCAATTCTTGAAGCCATGAAGTCTTGTTAAAAGTACTTTTCTTCAAGTCTGCTTTCTTTTCCAAGTCTTGAAACCTTAGAGTTTTCTTTAGGGCAGTTTTCTTTAGGTGCGCCTTATTCTGCAAGTCTTGAAGGCCTAAAATCATGTTCAAGGCAGGCTTCTCTTCAAGCCTCTCTTCATTTGCAAGTCTTGAAGCTTTCAAGTTTCTCTCAAGGCAATGGCTGCCTTGAAGAAGACAAGACCACTTGTAGAAACGTTGGCTCAAGCGACGTCGCGTGTTCCAGGTTTTTTCATATATTCAATAATACAGCAGAACCTCGTTAATGCGCTTCTGAGACAAAAAACGAGATGAAGAAAAGACGTAGTGTCCGGAAAAACGTACACACCGAATTCACTAAAACATTGCGCAGTTTCGCTTCATAAAAATATCGCCAACGTTGGCGCCGGGAAATCCTACGAAATGGGAACGAATCACCGAGGTTCCACTCAATGACTCAGCACGTCATTGTGGCCTACGTTGCATATTGTCGCATAGTCAAGTCAGGGATAGAAAGCCAGAAGGAAATGATAATACTACTACACCACACGGAAAGGTATTTCTGCGGAATGTGGAGCATGCAGCTGTTGCTAAGAGACGTTGCACGAGAATAGCGCTAGCATAATGAATATGAAGATAACTGTGCTTTGGCAAGGTTGTTATCGGTCGCATGCGTATATTTGTTCTTTATTCTGACATTGGTGCACTGAAAGAATGACAATTTAGAAGAAACATGCCAGATCTCGGATGGTTTATAGCACGTGAAATGGAGCCTGATCTAGCCGCGCATGCGCACAGCATTGTTGTGTGGCCGCCATGCTGCGCTCCTGGTGCTGGAAGGCACAATTCCCTGCGTTCATACTGAAGAAACATCGGGGTAGTACTGGTAGGACTACCGAGTTGTTGAGTGTAAGCCTCTGCACAGTTCATAGCAGAACACACGAATATGCCCGACGAAGAAAACGGGAGAAGGAGGCGAGACAATATTTGGAGACCTTATTTAGAGGACCGCTCCAACGAAGTGCCGGAAACAAACCAGGCAAGCACGACTCAGGGAGTCAACAGGTGGGTTTCTTATGAACATTTCTTTCTGATTATGTCGCGAAAAGGCACACTGTAGAGCGCATATCAACCATCATTGTGGCTTTGTTGCTTCGGCTCTTTGAAAGATAGCAATCCCGTGAATTGCATGAAAGCAGGGCAAAAGTACGCCTATTTGCGAGTGCAGCTACCAGAGACCCAAGGCAAGGATTACGGTCGTTTCTATTTACTTCTTCGGCATGGTGTCCTTCGTCTCTTGTCGTCACGTCAAGCTGCACTATGGGGCTTCGCATTGGCATAAATGCTGTGAGACCAGGACAGCACCTACACCACGAATGCGCCTCGAGCGTTAGAATAGAATCGAAGCCAATACAGCAAGGATATGAGCCAAGCGAGGATGTGTTCTTTAACCAAGTTTGTGTACACAATTAGTAATCAACGTTTTCTTGGTATCCTCGGCGCCTAAGTGGCAACGTTGCCATCATTCTCTAACAATTTCTTACATTAGGCTTTTCTGTTTCATTGCTCTTTGCCGTCATTTTATAAATACCGCCACTGCATCATGCTATCAGTTCAACATTTAGTAAATCAAAACGAGCGAAAGTTTTCAGTTCTCCAGCACTTCCGCGATCCATTTGAATGGCATTAATGCCGAAAGTTGGGCGAGTTGGTAATAGTTCATGATTATATATAAAGCAGCGCACGACGACAGGCACAAAAGGAACGAAAGGGACACCGCTGCACTCTCAACTAGTTTATTTCGCAGAAAAACATGGTTGATATACAACAAGACGGTGTACCACGTGCTACAATGACGTTCAAGCTACATCATATTTTCTAAAAAGCACACTTCGCAATCGCTCAAAGTTATCGATGCTTGGCTAATGCAGTAATCGTTTCTTTTTGCGATGTGGAAGGCCTCGATCACTTCCCTGGTCACCTGATCTCTGTGACTGGAAAGTGTTTCAGTCTCAGAAAACAGCGGGGAGCAGCCACACTCCGAACAATGCCGCCTTATGTGTGAGTACGCATTATTAGCTAATGCTCTCTTGTGCTCCGTCAACCTTGTATTTATGCAACCGCCAGTTTGGCCGATGTACATCTTCCCGCATGACATGAGCAAACAGTATACTACTGCAGTCCTGCACTCAACAAACGGAAAAACGTGCTTGACAGAGCACCGAAATTCCTGGACTGAGGGAGCCTCCCACCAAGGGTGACCACGAGCTTACGAGCTCGGGAACATTGTTTCGGCAAATGAAAAGTTTATTTCATCATCACCAGCCGCGGTGGTGTAGCGGTTATGGTGCTCGTCTGCTGACCCGAAGGTCGCGGGTTCAAATAATGGCCACCGCGGCTGCACTTTCGATCGAGGCGAAAATGTTGAGTCCCGTGCGCATAGTTTTAGGTGCACATTAACGAACCCCCGGTGGTCGAAATTTCTGGAGCCCTCCACTAGGGCGCCGTGAAACCTCAACAACGAAACGAATTAAATTTGTGCCGTGCTTGCTTCGTTATCCAATACTGTCACGTGGTTGTGATGTTGAAGAAGGCAGCAGTCGGCGGGATTAGGAAGAAACTCGTTATTTGGGCGAACTTGTGCCCAGGGTACGAAAAGTCAATCTACAAGCAATACACGATTTACACTGACAGCCACGAACAAAGCTTCGGCCGTCGGTAATCTCATCATTGGTGGAGCGCGTCTGTTATAAACCAGTTATCGAACCTTCCAGTGTTAACGCTGGTGCTTACGTAAGCTCTAGAATAAACTTCACTGTTGATGTCGTGCGTGTAATCTTTATAGCATGATCTGAAAAAATCGCGAAGCTTCTCACGCATTGAGGCGCGGTCTCCGAGCGTTGCTAACAGTTCTGGTGGCGGAAACCCGAATACATGAAAATAAATTTATAAACCCGCGCGGGAATACAGATACGAGCTATAGCGTAGGTGAATCTATCAGTTCTGATAGATTCAGCTACGCCATAGCTCGTTGCCGTAGGTCATAGCCCATAGTATCCCCTACCGCCTTTTTATCTTCAGTTGCTTTTTACAAGGAAGAGAGCTTATTAAAGCCATAGGCGTCCGCAGGGTTCTCTAATAGGAGTGGGGGATGGGGGAGGGTGTCACTGCAGCGCCCCCAGCACTCTGAATCTAGTTACAGCAGAGTTACAGCAGAAAAGCCAAGGATGCAAAAAGGGAACTATTGCATGGTCCCCGAACTCCCGAGGATAAGAGTCGGAATTAAACAGTTCATAGAATGATACATCAGGAGTCATCAGCCGTCAATATCTTCAAAAACCTGTTTGACCATAGCCCTGCACCTTCAACTATGACGGGACAGGACGGGCTGAGTAAAATATGGCGCCCTTCTTGAGGGATGGGAGGGCGGTCTGCTTCCCGCCCGCCCACTCGTGTGCATGTCTATGTCTACTGCCATCTCTGCGCTAAAGAATACCAAATGTGCTGTTCTTTCAAAAGAAATTGAGCTAAGCCTTCAACTTATAAGAATGTATTACTCGTTACTGTGCCGTGCAGTTCGGACGCGCGACTACCACCGACTGAGACGCAAGAAGAAGCAAGACCGTTGCTCACAACAACAGGTGGTAGTAGTCACACATCACTACCGGGCACAAGCAGTGCACCAATTCAGCAACAGAATGCGAGGTGAGTGTGAATAGAATTATTTCCATCGAAGCAATTTGCACGGCGAGATGCTTACGCGTGCAGCAGGTTGATAATTTACGACATTTTGTTTCGACACAAGTATGGGAAGCACCAGGGAGGCATGCATGTTAACCAGCAAAGAACAGTGTCCCAATCAACACTGGATAAATAGAAGGGGGAGGTTGTAAGGCAGAAGTGTAAAGAGTAGGGGAAGCACGCATACATGACAGTCGGTCATTCTTGCGTGGTATACATCGTTATGATCGCCCTACGTGGTGCATTGCTTAGTGTTCTCGCCTGTTGACCCGAAGGGCGTGGGTCCGATCCTGGCCGATATATCGATGGAGGTGAAATGCAAGAGGCCCGTGTACTGTACGATGTCGGTGCACGTTCAAGAACACTTCATGGCTGAAATGTTCAGAACCCTCCACTAGAGCGTGGCTTAATCATATCGCCGTGTTGACACTTAAAGCTCAGATATTAGTATATACAACGTTATTAGTCTATAACCGGCTGCGCAAATCTGCCGCCTTCAGCAATTTCAGCGGTGACTTCATCCTCGATGACTATTCAGGACGACATCCTAACGTGGCGGCTGCCGACATCGATCCGTGGTCAAGGCTGTTGCGTTGTTAGTGCCGCGGGAGCACGGGCATGCAGTGATGGACCGACACGTACGAGCTGCTTGATCAGACGATTGTACCCCTGCTCTTTATTGGGCACGAACATATATAGGCACAAACGCACGTAAGTTAGACGGGGCGCCATACTCTGGCGGAAGCCTAAGAACAATGCTGAACCAATGGCGACGTCTACACAATCCCCCCTTGAAGCCTGAAGGTCAGACGGGAGGACTGAGGAAGCCGAACACAACAAAACTTTCACAACTTCAAACGGTGCGGCGGAAGCACACACCGGCCGTAACTTGTTTGCATCATACCATCGCTACGGTCCCTTGCTGCAGGGTACTGTTGCACGGACTGTCCGAGGGGGACATTTATTTAGCTGCGTTGGCAGGCTGAGGTTTCTGAAGCGGAACTTCCTGAGGTGGTGGTGGTGGTTCTTCTCCGGAAGCAATACGTGCAAAAGGCTCTAGGTGACGCCAGTTGGGCTGTTGGACGCCACCTCACTCCGTTTCAACCACATATATTCATGGTCCTTGTTCCTGGCTGATGACCGTAACCTGCTCTTAGTAAGTTCGCCCCTAGACAAGTTGACCTTTTTGGAGTAGCGGCAGGTCTCGAGCTCCGTGATGCCTATAGCCATTGTTTGCCTTTTTCCACTCGTAAGCTACATCATTGGCGACGACGTCTTTTATTAGCCACTAGATAGGACGTATCTGGGAGTCTTGCTTTGTGGCTCTGGTTTTTAGTTGTCACCACTCAACAGCTGGGCTGGGGTAAAGCCGTCAATTCCTGGAGCATCCCAATTGCTGAGCAGGGCTATAGGTGGATCCTTCGACTTGCGGAACAAGTCCTTCATAGTGCGAACCACACTCTCCGCCTCACCGTTTGAGCGTAATGTGGACCACTGATCGCATGGATGAAGCCGTACGATGCTGCGAATGGCGCAAACTCTTGCTACCCGAGTGGTGGGTCGTTACCTGACCTGACCTCTTGTATGCTTCTATGGTGGACACAGATGCCTTTGAGAGCGTCGATGAGTGCCTGAGCTGTCGTGATCCTCACGGAACCTTCAGCAATTGTCCACAACTAAGATGGACGTCTGGCAGTTGAGGTAGAACAATTCCATTCCAAGTATTTCCCAGTTAAGACCTTGGGGACCCGCTAGGGGACCTGCAAGGTTCACGCGGGTCGATGCGCACCGTTCGCAGTTGGTGACGAGAGACGCGATGTCTTCCGAGATTCCGCGCCACCAAACTGACTTCCGAGCTATTGCTTTGGTCCTGTTAATACCGTGATGACGTTCGTGCAACAGCGTCAAGACCGCCGCCTTGAGGGACGATGGGATGACTATCAGGATGCCTTTGGGCAGACAACCATCACATACTGAGAGCTTGTCTACCGCTGAATTGTACTTTTAGAGCTGCAGTGTCATCTTGAACTTTTGTGGGCAACCATGCTAGCAGGATGAGGTGAGGGTCTTGTACTCGCCATAGCAGCGTTGTGCTGATGGTAAGTCTTTCGGGCTGCGTAGCGAAACCGAAGACCTGTGCTGCAAACAGTTCTTCTTTGCCCAAGGAAGTGGATGCCTTGGGTGTGATGCGTTGTAAGTTATGTGGGATGCCGTGTCGATGGAAGGACGCATCCCAACATAAACGTAACAGTTACAACTGTTTATCTGCGAAGTAGCAGTAGCGGGGCGAGCATACCGACGGTGCGCTCAGTCGGGTAGCGAGGGAAGGAAGGATCACTTCCGAGCTTGGCCGCTTGGTTTGATAGCCACCGTCGGTGACGTAAGCCTCCGGTGACGTTGCGGTGGCGCTGTCCCTTATCGGAGGCATGGTGTAGCTGCAGCCGTGTCACGCCGGGCTAGATAGTGACGAGGCGGAGGCTGCGCCGGTTTGTGCGCAGTGTGTTGCCACATCACCCCCCCCCCCCCCGCGGTGTGCAGAGCCCTCAGTAGAAATCTGGGAGGCGTACCATACGTCCAGAGCGTGTCGTGACCGGAGCGGGCTGCGACGTCGGCGGCTGTGGATAGGTGCCTGTGGGTGGAGTGGCGCTGCCCGGATCGTTCGCAGCGATGTATGCGGGCTTTAGCCGGTCTCCCTTTTGTCTCCCTTTTGCGCAAGCAGGATCGCCTCGTTTTCCTGGGTGATTTTAACGCCCCTCATACAAGCTGGGGATACACGCGCGACACACCAAAAGGGAGACTTTTAGAAAAAGCTGTAGAGAATCACGGGCTCCATCTCATTACACTCCCCGCAGTCCCTACGCGGTTGGGAAACAGTGTCAGTGTCGACACTTCTCCCGACTTAACATTTACGTTAAACTCACCTGAAACCACCTGGACTAATCTCGACGAAACCTTAGGCAGTGACCACTACATCATTAGGGTGTCCATAGCTTCGCCAAAGGTCCGTCGTACTACTGGCCAGGTGATGATAACGGACTGGTCTAAATACAGACAAATCCCCCTACCACCAAACACCTTTAAGGGTGCTAAAGCATGGGCCAGTTACTTTCGTGATGCGCATGGGTCCGTTTCGAAACGCATTGCCCTTACATCGGAAACACCGGTTGTGGACCGGCATCTCCTTCATATGTGGGAAAGTAGACGCAGCCTAATTAAACGATGGAAGCGCCAGCGCCTCAGTCGCAGGCGTCTCAAAATAGCCGAAGTTTCGGAGCGCGCCAAAGAATATGCTCGCAAACACGAGACGGAAAGCTGGGTGCAGTTCTGTGACTCGATGAGGGATACGTTAAGCACGGCGAAGACATGGGCTATTTTGCGAAGCTTGCTTGACCCTGGCAGCACGAAATCTACGGCATCCCGGACGATCCGGAGATTGGTGGGGGATCTCACAGGCACGGAAGAACAGCTCTTGAAAATCCTCCGTGCGAAATACGTTGGTGACGCCGGTGGTCCGCCATACACGCTTGGATACGAGGGCGCGCCAAATGCAGCGCTGGACGAGCCTATCACAAGGGCTGAACGTTTTGCTGCGGCACAATCTGCTAAATCCAACACAGCACCGGGACCCGATCGCGTTACTAACGCTATGTTACGAAACCTTAGTGATGATTGCTTGGATGAATTAGTCCGATATTTTAATGAGCACATTTGGGAAACTGGTATTCTTCCGCCAGAATGGAAAGAAGCCTCAATCGTACTAAACCCCAAGCATGGCAAAACACCCACCTTACAGACGCTGCGTCCGATTTCTCTTACATCTTGTCTCGGCAAGCTCTTCGAGAAAGTCATTCACACCCGCCTATCACACTATCTCGAGGATCTCGGTTTTTTCGCTACCCACATGTATGGTTACCGCCACGGCCTTTCAACAAAGGACGTTTTCCTCCGGCTTCGGGACGAAGTACTACGCGACATTCCCTCGGGCACGGAACACATCTTGGTTGCTCTTGACCTAAAAAGCGCGTTTGATACCATAGGCCACGACCTCATCTTGCAGGAGTTCATCTCCTCCAACTGTGGGGAACGGATATATCGCTATATCCGTTCTTTCCTCACCGATCGAACTGCAACAATAGGCTTAGGCGACATTAGATCATCGGCTTTTCACATGCCCAATAGGGGTACGCCTCAAGGGGCCATATTATCTCCTTTACTCTTTAATATTGGGATGGCCCGCCTTGCCCGACAGCTCGAGTCTATACCAGACTTGGACTACGCCTTATACGCCGATGATATAACCCTTTGGGCGGCCCGAGGCTCTCTGGGCCACAAGGAAACTACTCTCCAAGGAGCAGCGCAGACAGTGACCTCTTCACGGAGAGCTGCGGTATGAGCTGCTCCCCGGAAAAATCAGAATTCATTCGGGTACATGGTAGGGGTTACCGAGGTAAACCACCATTTGCACTTAAGGTAGGTGACCCTCCGATACGAGAGGTGCCGCGAACACGTATACTTGGTCTTTGGGTACAGGAAAATAGGCACGCTGACCACACCCTTAAAACTCTTCGCACGACTGTCAAACAAATCGCGCGCATGGTCCACAGAGTCATGCACCATCGCAAAGGTTTCAGAGAGGCGGACACTCTCCGCATAATCAATGCCTTTGTCATTAGTAGGTTAACGTACAGTCTCCCCTACCAAGAACTCAGTAAGGCTGAGATTGAACAAGCGGATACCCTCATTCGTACCGCCTACAAGGCTGCCCTCGGTCTACCAAACGAAACATTCACAGATCGGCTTCTTGCCTTGGGGATCTACAATACCTTCGAGGAGCTTAGGGCCGCAGTCCTCATTTCGCAGTGAGAAAGACTTAGCCTCACGCTCTCGGGTAGGGAAATCTTACGTGGCTTAGGATATCCTGTACGGCCTCAATACAGTGACGAGGATCTGGTACCCCTTTCCGCTTGTATTCGTGTGCAACTCTATATTGCTCCTATACCGAAAAACATGATTCCCTTGTACCACCGAGGGCGTCGCAACGCCAGAGCCAGGCAACTCAACAAACAATTCGGAACGGACCCAGACACGATTTACACAGACGCAGCCCGCTGCGGCACGCATGACTTTTCGCTGGCCGCTGTTGGCTCGGTACGAAGCCCGGGTTTATTCACCTGCGCTTCAGCCAAGACGAGCTCGGCGAACACGGCGGAAGCCCTGGCGGTAGCTCTCGCCATCAAAACCAAAGACGTTATGGGGCAGCGATCTTATATCCACACGTACTCGCAAATAGCGTGTCGTTATTTCACTAACGGCCGTGTACCTGCGTGCGTCGCCCGCTTCTTAGGTGCAACACTAGGCCAGGAACATTGCATCATATGGTGCCCCGGACATATAGCAGAAACGGGTAACGATAGAGCGGACGGTGCAGCTCGAGCTATTACTCACCGAGCGACTGTCCCTCGTCCCGATACCCGTCTGCTTCTCCAGGCTCCCCACACTCCTCGGGATATCCTAGAACACCAGCGTCGACAACGACGGCGATACTCCCCGCCCCACTCTCGGCTAGGTGTTAAAGAAGCGCATGAGTGGCGCCGCCTGCAGACAAATACATACCCGCATCTGCGTTTAAAACATGCCATTCACCCAACCGCATACGCGGGCGCTTGCCCGTGGTGTGGAGGACAGCCAACTCTTTCTCACATTACTTGGGAATGTGAATTAAGGCCCCCAAAAATTAACTCGCCTCAGATTCCGGCGCAAAAATTCAGGACGGAGCAGTGGGAGACCCTGCTCGCCAGCGAGGAAAAGGAGGCCCAAGTGGCTCTCCTGTACCAGGCGCGGCGGGCTGCTGAGGCCAGTGGAGCCCTGTACTAGGGGCCCCACCCACCTGCTTCTCAAACCCCTCTTCTTTTTTAATAAACGTTTTTCAATTCAATTCAATTCTTCGATACGGTCGCCATGTCACGTGGATAGTGCCGCAAGAGCACGGACACGCCGTTATCGACCGACACGTACGCTCTGCTTGCTCAGACGAAAGTACCCCTCCTTATGATTGGGCCCGAACATAAATAGGTACACATGCACGCAAGTTACAGGAGGCGCCACACGCTGGTGACAGATGCACCGTAAGAAATTTCATGGGTCGAAAATTCCGGAGCCTCAACTACGGCATTCCTCATAATCATAGCTTTGTTTCAGAATGTTAAAGCACAACAATTATTATCATGGAGCAGATATCAGAGGCCATGTAGAAAAGACGTTGCTGAGAGCTACTTCGCCAGGTGTCGCAAAGATGCTATCTGCTCACAAGAAATTCGTCTGTTCTTTAAGTACACGCAAAAAAAATTCATATTGGTCATTTATCCTGACAGTTGCTTAGTGTGGAAAACGAAGGCTGCTTTGTGCGGAAACAAAATATTTATTTTGAAACTTTAAGCAGTTTAAGCTAAGCGTCCGCGCTCTGCGCAACCTGCACCCCACCGTTTTTCTGTATTTGCATAACAGCTGCTAATATTGACTTCTGCTGCTCCCTCCTGCAGTGTGTGTAGGGGACACTGCGGGCGATAATGGCGCGAGTTTTCATTGACACTGAAAAGTTCACTATTGTGTAATTTGCTTAAGTCATGTGTACAAATGTGAACGCCTGTAGGGAAGAAGTTAAACATTACCTCGTGCTGTGAAGGTTTGAAGAACTCTTGTCGCGAAAAATGTAATTACAAAAAATTTCGCGGATGTTTGCTCAACCATTCTTTCGCAGCCACCCTGAAGGAAGTGGGGAGGGTTCAAACTAGCAGCATGGAAGCGAGGCTGAAGAGGAGCCCCGCAATGCGTGTACATTCTACGAGGAGGCCTTGAGATGTATGCCGTCAATGCAGCAAATGCTTCCTAAGGAATGAACATTTAAAATACATTACCGCACTCACACCGGTGAAAAGCCTTATACGTGCGAGGTGTGCCACCGTAAATTTGGTCAGAAGGGCCACCTCACACAGCATCTTATGACACATACAGATGAAAAGCCGTTTTGTTGCGACTGCTGTAAGGCTACGTTCAAGCGAAATTCACGCCTGCAAAGGCACATCAACAAACTACATCCAAAAGACCGTGAAAGCGAGAGCGGAGCTACAAAATAACTAACCCCGGAAGAAAATCTGAAGGCGTCTCGATGACAGTGTTGTACGCTTTCCTTGCCACTACAGCACCTCAGCTTGTATGAACACTTCCGAAATAACCACTAACCTCGTGACAAACGCAAACGTGCTAATTTTAGTCTTTCCGACTACAGATGAAAAAACAGCTGATCAAAATATTTATGCTTGTAATCACAAGGAATCGCGTGGGTATCTTGTGATCAGTCTCCTCGCAATACACACACCGTTTTCCAGATATTTTAGTGTTCTTTATCATCAGCATTCTGTGCATTTCGATAGGAAGAGGCGCTTCGGGACTCCGCAAGGGCCGTAATTCAATGACTGTTGGTTGTTCATGATCGTCAATGCCACGTTCGTCTGTTGTTTATGCGTTGTTTTAATTATAATTGATGATACGTTTGATCGTTACCAGAAAATATGTTTTCTTGTGGCCACGTCATACCGGAGTTCTGCGCATGCGTAGTGGAGTTCTTTCCCCGCCGCCCCTCCCCCATTGATCTTTCTACTGCGGCAACGACCCCCCCCCCCCCCCAAAAAAAAAACACGATTTGTTATGTTCGTGCAGTCTGTGCCTCGTAACTGCTCCGGCCCGTGGGCGTGGCGATCATACAAGCTCAATCCTAAGAAACCTTTATTTGTCATGATAGCTGCCGAAATATGTACATGTATGCGGCCAGGCATTCACTCTGTGGTTGCGGTATTGCATTCCTGAGATAGAGGTCGGGGGTTCGATGCGAGCCGTGGTGTCAGGCATCCCACTGCGCAAGGAATTACAATATGAACTGTTTCCTATATATCAGTGCATGATGAACTTATATCAGGTGAAAAAATTCAATTGCAGACAGTCCTGGTGTATGGCTTGCCTATAATTTCTTGATCGTGTTTCTCTGGCAATTTATTAAATTTCTCAAAACCTGTTTCTTAGTGTTTACCGTGAGTTCACTGTGTGTGTCTCTTGGGAATGAATATCTTTGAAATTGAGAAATTTTGGTTTATGTAAATGAATATCGTGCCAAACTAACCTTACGAATGAAATACATTGGCGTGAATAACAGACATATAGAGGAGCGCACATGGCGTTTCAATAGAAAAATCGGCTTCCTTCATCATTAGTGACCGTGCGAGTCAGTAACATTACTTTAGGCTTTAGGTATATATGCATATGTGCTCTATGCATCACTACATTTAGAATTGACTTTAATGGAGGAAGTGATCGTGAATTCATCGTTCTTTACATTTAAAACAGTGTTACTTAAGGAAGTAAATGTCATATAAATCAAAAAATCACAGCATATCCACGGGGTGAATGATGATGAGTGGGGCGAAGCTACGGAGGGAATCATCAGTAAACCGTGAAACTCTTCCGTGAAATGCGCCCAGTACATAATATAAAGAGTGTGAAACATCGTGTATATATTAAACATCAAACTTTTATTGTACTGTTGGTTTACGTGGTCCCTTCATTATCACTTGTGATCGGTGAAATGCAAGGAAGAAGTCCGCTCCCGAGCGAAAGAGCGCCAAGAGCGACCGCATTCCCCGCTCGCCCTGTGCGAATTAAAGGCAAGGCTAGAGGGAAGACAGGGCGCGCGTTCCACGACGCGAGGTCGGTAGCATGCCCAACGAAAGCCAACGGAACGCGATCGTGCAAGTGCTCCGGCTTCGCATCGCCTCATGGTTCCATTTAGCGTCCCAAAACCAAACATATTGCTCAAGGTGTGCCTTGCGTTTTTCGTAGAAATAATTTCTTTATCATGTACATTAAGACGAAAAGTTGAAAGCTCACTAGAGTGTATCGCCCGCAAAGTATGTCTTTTAGTGTGATTTAACTCTCGTACGGCAGGGTTCTCGCACCGTTGCCGGTCCACCTCGCCCGTTGACGATCGGGCGAGGTGGCTACATGCAACTACTACTACTACACTTTAAGAAAAACATCTGGCGTTCTTTCGTTCTGCTTTTACAAAACATCTGGCGTCTTTCGTTGGTTTATTTCATCAATCAACGGCGTTTTGAACAAAATTTTTATTGTTTAATCACGCACAGGAGAAATCTCACCAGGCACTACCTTGGAGGTAAACAATGGCTGCTAATGGCAATGAGATACAGAAGAAGTCGGCTTTTAGCTAACACTTACACTTCTACTTCTACTAACGTTTCCTACTGGAACATGCCAATGGCTGCTAATGGGGAATGAGAGACAGAAGAATTCGGCTTTTAGTTAACGCGCACGCTGCGAATTTTTTATTGTTCAACAACGCACAGGAGAAATCTCCCACCGGCACCACCTTGGAGGTCAAAGCGTAAGACTAGTTACTCACTACTACGACCACGACGACTACGAGGGACGAACGGGTGCCGCCTTAAGGAGCTTCGCCCCTAAAAGTTATTTCATTAAAATTGCACCCCCATTAAAAATTGTAGCCCACGTCGAGGTGACCACTGCTGAATATTTCGCACGGCCCAGTAAGCATTAAGGCTGTTGAAGTTACCGAAGAACTTTCGCTTCCAATCGCGTAGACTATGCAGCCCTGTCTGTGCACAGTAGAGCTACGCAATTAGGCTCACTGGCATAACGTCACGTTGACAGCACAAAGTAAAAGAATTGGAATGCGTCTAAAATGGCTCTAAAACTCGACCTCAGAAAGTCAGTCGTGAGCGTTGTGGGAACATCATATCAAAGATGATATATAGAGTATATAGTGATTATCATGATATGATATATGAATCTTATACATTGAATGTTACTACTTTCGGTAAGAGCATTGTATACATTGTGGTAGGATTCTCGAGATGTTTTCTCCAGTCAATGCTGCTGTACGCGTGGCCAGACCTTAGTCAAGCTTTTCGACAATTCCCGCGTCCACCACTTCTTCGATAAATGTAATGGGTGTCAGTTTTCAAAACACGTATGAACCACAAAATTTGCGCAAGCCCATCTACTCAACACTGGTCTAATAAAGTGTCGAGAAATGGAGAATGCGCCAAAAATGCGCTTGCTGCTCAAATGGTTCCTGGAAATCGTGCCGTAACGTCCATCGCATCCGACAAACAAGCCACAGAAGATTGCGTATGCCGCAGCTCAATGGTAAACTTTAATGCATAATATACAATATAGCTGGGGTTTTAAATGCTAAAATAACAATATAGTTATTAGGCACGCCGAAGTAGAGGGCTACCGAAATTTCGGCTATCACGTTTTCTTCAACGCGCGCTGACATCCTACAGAACACGGGCATCTACCAATTTGCCTTCACCGATATGCCACTGCCAAGGCTGGTATCGAACCTGCGACTTTCGGGTGAGTAGCCGAGCATCGTGACCGTAGTACCACCGTGGCGGACCAACTTTAAAGGAGAATACGCTGAATTCAAACTGAACTTTCTGTACGTTGCGCCTTTCTGTGGCTTTCAGATAAATTCAGTGCCGTGTGCTACATAGCTTAGCTGCTCATCCACACTCACAGAGTAGAGTGGCTCCATGACAAAACAAGTGATTAAACACCGGGGTCCTCAACTCTAAGCGTTTGCGTATAAATTTGCTTTGTTGTCCAGGCAGCGTTCCAAATTCAAGGCACATAAATGCAAAATTTCGAAACAGCTGGAAGAGCTTACTTTAGGACACACATAACTTCACATTACACTCATTACTCTAGAACACACAAAAGAGAGGAAACTATTCGTGCGGTGAATCTAATTTAAAATAAAGCAGGCTTCTTTGTGATAACAACGACGGTCGTACGCCTCACGGTGTCCCAAGTAATTTATATTGCACAATTCACTTAGAACTCAGGTATTTCGTTGGGGTGTAGTTTTGCAACAAAATATCTGATTTAAATGCGGTTTGCGGCAGAACATTCCGGAAAGAACAAAATTTCGTGACTGAGCCACTTTCTGGAAGGGCAACGCAGAAACAAATTATAAATAAGAAAAAAAAAACGAAAAACCATTAAAGGGTTTACAAGGATGGGTGACTGGCGCCTATAAAACATTGTTAAAAACTGGTTGACATGTGGCATACGAAACGTGATTAGTAAAGATATGTGACAATTATAATGGCAACATCTTAAACATCGCGCGCTGTAGCCGCTGGAACGGCGGCGGTTTCGGCGTACCGCGTTAGATTGTCAACAGCGACGATGACCCAGTGGTTACCAGCCGACGTCAGAGGAAGTGGTCCATACAAATCGACGCCCACGCGCCCAAACGCTCGGTTAGGGCAAGGTAATGATGGTGGGAGCAATCGAGGCGGGAGCGAACGAAGTTCAGCACGTAGCGGTACATCCCTCGCCAGAAGTATCGTTGTGAAATGCGGTGGTAAGCTTTCGATACACCAGAGTGCGCTCATTGCGGATCATATATAGTGGAAGGGCTCGCATATTTCAGAGCGCAGATTGCGGCGTATCACAAGTAGCCGCTGGCGGCCGTCGGCGTTGTAATTGCGTCGTTGGAGTAGGTCGTCACGAATGGCGAAATGGTGGGCTTGATTAGGCAACGTGCGAGTGGATGGTGTTGCCGACGTTCCAGTGAGCAAGTCGATCAGCAAGGCGCTCGATTTATCTTTGCGCTGTTCGGTAGCGGTGGTGTGAACGTCGATGCAAGAAAGAGCAATGTAAGATACCGAGCAGGGGTCATTAACGTCAAGAAAGCGGGAGCGCGAGAGGGCATTGGCGTTAGCCTGCTAGCGTCCGTTGCGGTACAGCACACGGATATAGGCGCCATGACGACAGCCATGACGACAGCCTGCATAGTACATGATTGTCAGTGATGACGTCAAATGGGGGACCATACAAATAAGGTCAGAACTGTGTAACGGCCCAGATGATGGCCAGGCACTCTTTTTACGTGACGGTGTAATAGGTCTCGGCTCTAGTAAGCGCACGGCTTGCGTATGCCACGACATATTCGGGGAACCCTGGTTTGCGCTGCGCAAGAACAGCGCCGAGGCCTACACCGCTGGCGTGCGTATGTACCTCCGCAGGGTCGTAGTGGCGTAGTATGTATGGGAGGAGACGTCAACAAACGGCGGAGCTTTGCGAACCCATCGTCGCAGTCGGGCGACCATGAATTTAGGGGCCCGTTACTTCCAAGGAGCTTCGACAGCGGCGATATTGATGGTGGTAAAGTTTCGTATGAAGCGTCAAAAATCTGAACACAGTACTACAAAACTGCGCATTTCTTTGGCGGACGTAGGTTTGGGAAATTCGGCCACGGCCCGAAGCTTGGCCGGATTGGGAAGGATTCAGTCCTTGGACATGACGTAGCCTAGGATTGTCAGCTGTCGTGCTGCAACTCGGCACTTCTTCACATTCAGTTGGAGGCAGGCGTTGGTCAAAGGTGTCAACAGTCGAAAAAAACGTGTCAGCAGTCGAGCGCCATAACCACTAGACCACCGCGGTGGGTTGCAGTTAACCTAGCGGTCCTCGGCAGCTGACCCAAAAGTCGCGCCTGTGGTCACAGTGGTTGTATTTCGGTGGAGGCGAAATGCTAGAGTTCCGTGTACTTAGATTTAGGTGTACGTGAAAGAAGCCCAGGTGGTCGAAATTTTTGGACCCCTCCACTACGGCGTGCCTCATTATCATACTGCGATCGCGGCGCGTAAAACCCCAGATATTATTTTACCCACTGGTGGTACCCAATCGTATAACCCATTGCATCAACAAGTGTGGCGCAGGCTTTCACCTGCATGTGTCACAGGAACTGTAACGCGCTGCTAATGTCTGGTTTTTGAGGGAACTTAAACGCAAAATTTTCTGTCTGTCTGTCTGTCTTGCATTCGCTGAACGCCCAGCCATCTTGAACTGGTAGCTGTGTTTACACTTGTGAACATTGTCGATCAAAAAGCAAATATTACCTTTACTACAAAATACATAGATACGTAATTCTAAAGACCCCAGTGTTTCTTAGGCTGCGCTCAAAGGGCGCAGGTACGCCATAAAGGCAAAAAAAAAACGGCCGGCAGAAGACTATTTTCTCAGTCGATTACGTATGCCGTTAGAACCATCTCCCCATACCTTTAAATAATAACTCTTGCAATGTTTAAATAATAAAATAAATATGGATATTGTTACGGTGAACCACGCAGATGAAGCTCTGCGTGGATCTGCGTGATCTGCAACGCGGACACTGTAATTAATTCAGGCAAAAGCCTTAGATGCCTCTTCAAACGCGAAAATCGACGCCAGCGTGAACACGAGTGATACACAAAATCATCACCACAGAATGACGTCACCGTGTGACGCCGTCATGAAGTAACAGGTCGGCGTCACATCGCATGGCGTGATCACATGACATAGTCGCTTTTTTAAAGTGAGCTGATCACGGAGGCAGTCCAAGACCAAGTTAGGAGCAGAAAGCTTGCAATGCCTCCGATCCTGGAGGCAGTGCATAATCACGTTAGGCGCAGAAAGCGCAAAATGCGAGCCATGGTGTACGCATTTAAAGGTGGACGAAATTACGGGGCGTACGTGTACTTTTACTTACGTGCATAATAAATGTACCTCTAGTGGACAAAGTGAGTCCGTATATTAGAGCACTGTACTATAGGGCATGCCTACAATACGCAGAGTGTATTTGTTCCTCAGCGCAAGATTTCAGAACCTAATAAACTTCTTAAAATCACATTGTTATCGTTTCCCATGATTTCATTGACGATTTGCCTGGCGAGATTATTGTTTAATAGCGATGAATACAATTACATAAATGAATATCGCGCCAAAACGACTTGACGCATGGTAGCCGTGCAATTATTATGGCTAAAGAGATATTCGTATTGCCTTGACGAAGGAAATGCTCATTCCTATATCATTAGTGATCGTTAGTGTAAGTTACGGTTACATTGGTTGTGCACGTATACGACTTCTATGCGTCTTTATAATCAGCGTTCACGTAGGAATTACTGCTCCTGGAGGTACCGCCTTCGCCTTTAAAGGGCCCCTCACCAGGCCACATAGCAAATTTTAGTTTGACGCTGGAAGTTGTTGTGTGTCGAATGAAGAGCAGTATGCCGCAAGAATTTTTCAAATCGGTTCATTACGAGCTGAGAAAAACAATAATTTGTAGCGGCGCGAAACCATGATGCGAGGAGGCGAGTTTCAAACCCTTGCCACTCGCCCCGTGTAGCCTTCGCAAGCCATATCCCTTCCCTGCCCTCTTCACTTGACACATACGCATGCATACGTCATGCGCATGCATGATCACGTGCGCATGACGTGCCCGAGCCAGCCTGAGCACGCGAGCGGCGTTGCACGGCCGCTACCTTTGTTTTTATGTAGCGGCCGTGGGCGTTTTGTCGGCGTTCTCTGTGGTGTACTGCCTGTTTCTGCGGGACGAGAATGAAAGTTGAGACATTTTTACGGGCACGAGATTGGCGGTATCATGAGCCAGTGCCGCACGTTTACTTGGACGCGGTAGAATAAATTAGCATAATGAGTGCTCGAACGCGCCAGAACATTACTTTTGTTTCCAGGGCTGGCGTCTGCTCGATGCGCTAACCGTGGGGGCACGAACGCATGGGAAAGGGAGGCGCATTAGCCCCGCATCTCGCTGCAATTCACGAAAAAAAAAATGAAAAAGACGCACACATTCCCTTTGTGTGTCTCATTATTTCTCTCAAGTTTTATTAGTCTATTCAAGCAATAAATTACACAAACTACACATGTCGTGTCAAATAATTATCGCAGTGTCACGGGCTACTGTTGGCAACGTCAGAGCACAGTCGTCTACGTAGAGGAGCGACGTCACAGCACTACCATCTACGTAGGGCCATTTTCTCATGTACGTCATCCCCTCATTCTCTAAAGCGCGCGCCCGCGAGAGGAAGGGCAAGCAGCGTTCACCTTGAAATTTGGCCCATTTCCGCGGCGCGTAGCGTTGCAAATTTTGGCAGACGGGATCGTGAACGCTCAGTGTATGCATTGCGCTCGTTAGCTCAAAATTGTCAAACCTGGTGAGGGGCCCTTTAAAAGAGGGTAGCAATGAATAAGTGTGGTTCAGTGAAACCTAACACGTATTTCATTACCTATAGTAGCTGTAGTAATGATCTCGCTAATATTTTCCGTTTAAATTATTGAAAACATTTTGCAGACGATGGCGTAGAGTACGTGGGCGTGTCTAGGCATAGTAGCGCTTGATGTCTAATCAAGCGCATTGATGTCTAATGCGCTTTATTAGTTGTAACCAAGTTACACATTGAATACACGTATGTATTAAATCACTTATATTCTGAGCGAGTATCTGCTACTCTCTCACCCCTCCAGATGACCTTGCATACGTCTCCTGAGTGAGCTAATTATAACTATTAACGAAAAAAGAAATTATAAATACGCCCACCGTGGATTTTATTTCTGCAAAGTTTGTAAAATGTAGTCGTTTTCTTCATAGTTGTTTATCTGAAGGGTTAGACTAACCTACTATTACTCTTTCAGACTTAGTCTCAAAGTGAAATAGTAGGTTAGACTGCCCCTTGTCTTATAAATGTTGCACAAATGTAACGCCACAAGACACAACGAAAAAATCACTGTATATAAAACAGCAACAGCTTGGTCAAGCATTCAATGCCGGTGTATAACCCTATCCGTAATGGCCTTATTTCTATCAGTATAAAAGGCCACCCTCTATCTTTAGTGGATGATCGGACCTCGGAACCTGACCAGGATGAAAATAATGTTATAGTAGATTCGATGAGGTTCTCCAAAAACACCGAAGAAGAATGTTCTATGTATCCAAGGTTACTCCAACACTAAATTCGACAAACAAGAAACTCCAGGTCTTACAGGTCAATCTCCTTATGGATAATCGCAATGAATCCGGCAATCACACTGTCAACCTTTGCTGCACCACCAAACGGTTTTATATGTGGCTGTTCCTGCAATATGAAGCCACATCATTTGAATGTCCACAGGTGGTTATTGTAGAATTAAGGTAGACGACATATTAGCAATTACCAGAAGGAAAAAAAGCTCGATAATCAACTTTAGAAGACACTCCCTGGGACGACTTGTGGTACAGAACATAGGCGTGCACACGGGTTAGGGGGTGGGGGCGCTTTCCCCCTAATCACCGACCCTAGTAGCATTAAATGTTCACACAACGTCGCTGCAACATTGCGTGCTACTAGGGTGAGAGGGTGGCCGCATAGTCTGCCCCATACTTTAAGTTGGACCTGGTCGTCATTTTTCAAAGAGCCGGGTTATAGCTTCGCGGGTTTTTGACATTCATGGCGGCAGAAGGCTTTGATGTTGCATTCCAAGAACTGTTTACTTCCCCTATCTACTCCCGGAAAACCTGGGACCAAGGGCAGGCCATCGTCAGAAGCACGTCGTCGCAAAATTTTCATTTTTTTTTATCCGTTGTAAAGCATGTCGTCTTTTGGGCTGGACCACAATACCTTGCGGATACCACAACGTCGCCGCCTGAAACAAAATTTCCTGTTTGTATTTAGTTACTTGGAGGCCTGGTCGTTTTGGACATATATAACAATATTATTACCGAGGAAACCGAAAAGAACATTCAGAAAAACCAAAAGAAAACGAAATTCCGGAGCTCTTGTGCTATCGGGAAAATTGGGGAAAGCAAAGCTTGAGTCTTCATGCTTCAAGGCAGGAAGTGCCTCCAAGTCTTCTACAAGTCGGCCTTCTTTTGCAAGTCTTGACACCTTGATGTCTTCTTCAAGGTACTGTTCTTAAAGTCTGCTTTTTTTGAGAAGTCTTGAAGCCTTAAAGTCTGCTTCAAGGCAGTCTTCAAGTCTGCCTTGCTGTGCTAGTCTTGAAGCCTTAGTCTTCTTCAGGGCAGAGTTCTCTTCAAGTCTTCTGCCTTCGTTTGTAAGTCTTGAAGCTTGCAAGTCTTTCTCAAGGCAATGCCTGCCTTAAGGGTGAAAGACCACTTGCGGAAACGTTGGCGCCAGCTATATCCCCTGTTAAAGGATTTTTCATATGTTCATTAATACAGCAGAACCTCGTGAATGCGCTTCTGAGAGAAAAAACGAGGGGGAAAAAACATATTATCCGGAAAAACGTACTAACCGAATTCACTAAAACATCGCGGAGCTTCCCTTCATAAAAATATCGCGAACTTTGGCAACGGAAAATTGTACGAAAGGGGAACGCATCCCCGAGGTTTCAATCATAATAACTGAGCACGTCATTGTGCGCCCTCTTACCATTGAGGTCTATGTTGCGTATTGTCGCAGTCAGCCTACTTGGACAGAAAGCCAGAAGTAAAATATAATACTCCTACGCCCACACGGAAAGTTATTTGTGCGGAATGTGCAGCATGCTGCTGTTGCTAAGAGACGTTGCACGAGATTAGCGCTAGCAGAATGAATATGAAGACGACTGCGCTCTGGCAAGGTTTTTATGAGCGGCATGCGTATATTTGTTCTATGTTCTCGCAATGGTGCACTGAAATGGTTCTCGCAATGGTGCCAGCTCTCGGACGGTTTATGCACGTGAAGTGAAGCCTCATCTAGCCGCGCATGCGCACGGCAATGCTGTGGGGCCGCTAGGCTGCGCTCGTGGTGCTGGAAGGCACAATTCCCCGCGTTCATACTGAACAAGCATCGGGGTAGTACTACCGAGTTGTTGAATGTAAGCCTCTGCCCTGTTCATAGCAGAACACACGAATATGACCGACGAAGAAAAAGGGGGAAGAATGCGAGACACTATCTGGAGACCTTATTTAGAGGACAGCTCTAACGAAGTGCCGGAAACAAACCAGGCAAGCACGGCTCAGGGAACCAACAGGTGGGTTTGTAACGAATATTTCTTCCTGATTATGTCGCGGAAGGGCACACCCTAGAGAGCATATCAACCATCATTGCGGTTTTGTTGCTTCGGCTTTTTGAAAGATAGTGATCCCGTGAATTGCATGATACCAGGCCCCACGAACGTGTACGTGCGAGTACAGGTACCAGACACGCAAGGCAAGGATTACGGTCGCCTCTATTTATTTTTACGGCTTCTTGCATTCGCATTGGCATAAATGCTGTGAGAGCAGGACAGCGCCTACACCACGAATGCGCCTCGAGCGTGAGAATAGAAGAGAAGCGAATACAGCAAGGAAATGAGCTAAGCGACGATGTGTTCAATAACCAAGGTTGTGTACATAAGCAGTAATCAGCGTTCTTAGAGTAGGTTTTTCTGTTTCATTGCTCTGTGCCGTCATATTAAAAATATCGCCACGGCATCGTGCTATCAGCGCAACATTTAGTAAATTAACATACGAGCGAAAGTTTTCAATTGCTCTGCGCTTCAGCGACCATTGGAATGACGTTAAGGGCAATAGTGCTTGATTTTGCAACCATGGAGCAGATCACGAACGAACGCGCAACTATTTGTGAGCAGTGAAATCATGATGTCATAAACGTGCTTAGTTCGCGAAGTCCTCTGGTAGATTTTTTTTTTAATAGTCACCTTTTTTCTTTATTATTTGGCTGATTCTCTGTTATACCCCCAGATTATCACCCCTATTATTTTCTCTTCTGCTCTCTACGATAGTCTCCCATTTATTGCTCTGTACTCATTATGTTTCGTTTAAATTTGTACCACCCACCGTGGTGGTCTAGTGGTTATGGTGCTCGACTGCTCACCCGAAGGTTGTGGGTTCGAATACCGGCTGCGGCGGCCGCATTTTAGATCGAGGCGACAATGCTTGAGGCCCGTGTACCTAGGTTTAGGTGGACGCTAACAAAAGCCCATGTGGTCAAAATTTCCGGAGCCCTCCTGTGGGGCGTCATTAAACCTCAACAGTGAAATGAATTAAATTTGTACCGTGCTTGCTTCGTTACCCAATGCTGTCACATGGTTATAACGTTGAAGAAGGCAGCAGTCGGCGTGATTAAGACGAAACTCTTTATTTGGGTGAATTTGCGCGCGGGAACTAAGTCAATCTACAAGCAATAAACGCTTTACACTGACAGCCGCGAACAAAGCTTCGGTCGTTGGTAATCTGATCATCCGCGGAGCGCGCCGTCTTTAATAAAGCAGTTATCGAACCTTCCAGCGTGATCGCTGGTGCTTGCCTAAGCTCTAGAATAAACTTCACTGTTCGCATCCTGCTGCGGGCTGAGGCATTTATTTTATGCTTTTGTTTAGGCCTAAATGTAATTTCTGTTGGCGTCCTGCGTGTAGTCGTAACAGAATGATCTGAAATAATCACGAAGCTTCTCACGCATTGCGGCGTGGTCTGCGCCGAGCGTTGCTAATAGTTTTTATGGCCGAAAGCAGAACACATCGAAATAAAGTTTATAAACGGGCGTGGCAATAATGATACTCAACTGATAATGTCGCTGGTTTCAGTTGGATATTTCACAAGCGTTTCCCGCGATTTTAGTTTATTATTGCGAATATTCATCGCGCATTTCTGTAGTTTACGTTATCTTAGAACCTGTCTGTTGTAACTTCGTCTTCACCAACCTAGCAGACGAACGTTTTATCATCATCGTGATTGCTCCTCGCGAGCTGCCGCTCACTCGAGGGCACGAAGCCATCTTTTCTTTTTCTTCAAGTTGCATTGAAAGCGTTCGTTCCGACGTGCCGTCTATTTTTCTACACGACAGTCTGGTAGCCGCCGGACCTTGAGGTCCACCACACTGTCAGTTTATTTGCGCTGGCTGTGAGCATTGTTAGCCTTGGGACAGGAGACATTGGATGACCGATAATCCGGGCCCGTAATGTGCTACGCACTTGAAACTGTTGTTGCAAAAAACATAAATACGGAAAATCTCACGAATAGTTTCTCAAACGCTCCCTCGCAGTCACCCTAATGGATTAGGGGAAGCCTTGAGGCAGAAACATGGGAACAGTGCTGACGAGGGGCGCCACAAGGCGTGTAGTCTGCAAGCTTCCTTGCAGATCTGTGGAAGGCTCAGTGAGGCACACCGGAAAGAAACTCAACAATGGAAATCATCTATTGCATGAACGCGGCGAAAGGTTTTTCTTGCAATTACCAAATCCATTACCCCACTCATGCTCGCAAAAAGCCATACACGTGCAAACTGTGCCAACGTAACTTTTCTTATAAGTACAGTCTTAAAGAGCATGAGGTGATGCATACAGAAGAACAGCCGTTTTGTTGCGGCCACGGCAGGGTTAAGTTAAAGAGAAAAATAGACCTGAGCAAGCAAGGTACCTTTAATGTGGACGGCGTGTATGAATAGCCGCCCACGGGAAAGGCTATTGTTTGTGTAAGTGCACGTACAACACGTAAAAAGACTTCGTACAACGAAGTCGTTGTACCGCCACCCTAACACACACAGAACGCAATGCTTCCAAAGATATAAGCATTGACGACGCCACATGCACGGCGCAGTAGCCCCTGGAAATTTCTCCGGCTCATGCTTTTGTTTTTCTTTTTTTCTTTTTCTCCCCCCCCCCCTTTTTTTTTCTTCTCTCTGTATGTCTTTCTTGCTTCCTTTCTCGTTTTTTGTACAAGACTGTATAAATATGAGTGCAAGCAACATGTACATTAATTCCTGATGAAGGCCATGTTCTGGCCGAAACTGTCGAAATAAACACTTCCGTTGTTACTTTCACTCACGGATGATCCACTTCACTATATATATATATATATATATATATATATATATATGCACGCCAAGAGCTTTTTATGGTGTTCAATGATGACTCTAAGCCGCAGAAAACCTTGGTGAATCAAGACCGGTAAATCCCACTTTCCGGGAGGACAATAAATATGTGGGACTGTCTTCGTAATGTCAAATTCATTTGCGCGCAGACAAGTTTCAGCTGTTCGTGCGTACTTCAGAAGTTAACGTTTTCTCGCATGTTCGAGATGCTGCTGATATGTATCTTATCGACCTTTTGAGACAAAAACCACAAGAACGCGAACACCGGGTTTTATTCCAGTATCGCCCACCAAGAAACTCATTTTTTGGTTGTCTCGCTGGTTCACTACGAATGGCTACGAAGAACTGCGCGAAAAACTGGGACAAGTAAGACACACGAACAAGCGCAGACTTGAAGTTTATTAAAGAAACACAAATAGAAAGAACGGATACAAAAACCACGTGAACGATTAGATGTAGGCGCTTAGATAATTTATCTCTAGCTTGTGCAACGGAGAGGTTTTTGTATCCGTTCTCTATATTTGTTTTGTTCAATAAATTTGCAGTTGCTAGTATGTCCTTGTGCGTGTGTTTTATATGTGCGACTTTTTCGCGTAGTTCTTCGTAGTCATGGATTACCAACTCGAGCAGCGATTAGTCCTTCTGAATGACTACGAACGAAAGCATTCACGAGAATTCGCCTTGTCGAATTTGTACCAAAAACTGTGCTGCTCAGAGGCCGTGTCCATGAACGCTGTGGGTTTCACGCAAAGCCAAAAGTGTTAAGGAATGTAGTGTACGTATCAAAATAAACAAGGAACAGCTCAAACATCTGTGTATTCACGTGCTCTCATCTCAAGCACAATGCTCATATTGAGTTTGCAGCTCTGCGCTTTTCTTTATTGACATGCAGCCGCAGCCTTGGTCACCGTCCTGTGAACAGCACGGGTGGCAGCGGTGCCACAAAGAAAAGCGCAAGTAAGGCTGCCGCAAAAGAAGAATTAGCCAGTTTGGGCGTTGGTTTAAGGTGAGCACTCGCTGGAAAATTTTCTTCCTAGTATAACTACTATAAATAACAGGCGAAGCATTCCTAGGAACAGCACCCTGAAATGTCAATGGCAGATAAGCTGCGGAGCTCCGTACGAGACATAAGATATATTCTCTAGCTAAGGGCACGATACCATGCCGCCGCTGCGGTTCACTAGTTACGGCGCACCGCTGCTGACCCGAAAGACGCGGGTTCGATCCTGGCCACGGTGGTCATATTTTGATGGAGGCGAAATGCTAACGGTGCGCGTAGAGTGCGATGTCAATGCACGCCAAGGGCACCCCAGATTGTGGATGTGATCCGGAGCCTTTGACTGCGAGGTTTCCAACAGTCTGAGACGTTTTAGAAACTTCAAGCCCAACAACCAACCACAGATATACAGGGTGTTTTACATAACTACACTCTTAAAAAAAATGGAGTGACCCTCTCTCCTTTAAGGGAGAAACGGCGACGTCACCAATGTTCGTCCTCAAATGGAGGAACCTTTCCTCCCTTTTCAATGGAGAAACAGTTTCCTCCCCCGTCAAAATCAAGATGGCTGACGCCAAGCCAGTGAAGCGAGCAATAGATTTAGGCCTAGCGAGTGCATCGTTCTCGACTGATAAAGGGTATGCGGCACTGGTAATCACAAAAAACTGTCCCGCTGAGCTTAATATCGAACGATATGACAATAAAATCAAGCAGGCAAACCTGTAGTGACGAAAACCTCGCTAAACGGAACGACGGAACTCGTACGTTTCGCTCGGCCAGCGAGACGGCGTTCACTTTAAAAGAGACGGATACTGCAAAGGGGCTCTCACCCGGAGACTGCACGTTAGGCTTGCTGTCTTTAATTGTCGAAGCATCACACGGTGTAGTGCCGTTGTCCACGCGTTTCCAAAATGTACATTCTGTAGCATCAAAACAATCCCGGCGCAGCAGAGCATAATTTAGATAGATAGATGTTCAACTTCATATAAGTAGGTGGAGCTGTGAAAGCGCCGCAGCCGTGAAATAGGTGGTAGCTGGCGCCATCTAGAAGGGTTAAACGATACTAAAAAAAAGTTTCTGACTGAGGCGGGCTACGTTGATACTAGACAATGGCATTTCGGCAAGGTGGCCCCATTCATGGATTACTCAAGGACACCGGAAGGTTAACAAACACTTTATTAATACGCACACGTTGACTAGGCAGACACATAGTACACACACTCAATTCAATACGTACACAACTCATTCGCATGTATAAAGCCTATGACATGAACAAAATTCACTACAGACGCGTAGGTACACACGTGTTTACTTTTTTTTTCTTTATGGTACACACGTGTTTACGCATACCCCTCAATGAAGCACAGGCCCTTATATAGTCACTGAATTACAGTGGATCATGGTGGCACAAGCGATGCGTCGTTTTCTTGAACACTTTACCATTTCATGGCTGCATCACAATATACGCAGACATTATTGATTTGTAGCTATGGCTTAGCCAAGCGCACCCGTTAATCTAAAGCCGCATAACATTGAACGATATAATTACAGAATTGATTAAGTTAGTGCAAAAACGACCACATTGACAACCGTTCATACCATTCCGACGACATTTCAAAGCAGGGCCAAGGTAGGGCCATCTTCCGACAGCGGCCACAGATGAAATTTCTCTCTCTGATTTATTTATTTTCAATAGTTACTGTGGGAGGGCGCCACATCGGCAACATGCAGTTCAGATTCTAATAATAATATCTGGGGTTTAACGTCCCAAAACCACGATTTGATTATGAGAGACGCCGTAGTGGAGGGCTCCGGAAATTTCGACCACCTGGGGTTCTTTAACGTGCACCTAAATCTAAGTACACGGAGTTCAGATTCTGTCGCCTTCGTCGCGTCGACTTCGTTGAGTGGTTTGGCGTTGATATTTGTTCACATTCGATTTATGCGTTGACCACAAGTATGACGATGGGCCATGGATTCGTTCAACTGCTAGCGCTTCAATGGCAATGCTTCTGATGCGGTACGGCCGTCTCATTTGTGTATACGTACGTTACAACGCGTGCCGTGCGAAGAAACAAGACAAGATGGCCTCGCACCGGACGGTGGTCTTTCGAGAGCGATGTCAGTGGCTCTAGGCGTCGCGGCAGCTCGATTACTTCAGTAGAGAAACTGGCGCTACACCGCGCGAATTATGGAAAAGAACGCTACCCGCACTACGTGTTCTGTAATATTTCAGTACGCTGTACCTACATGCTGCTCTGCTACTGTTACGTCACGGTATTCGCCTGGCGTGTGAAATTGCGGTCATTGTGCGACAGCTGTGTAGTTGTCGTTGTGGCGGTGGTTTGTCTTGCGTTGGATTTGGAATAGTCTTTTCACAAAGGTGAGTGAGAGCGTTAGCCATTACCTCCTGTGCATAGCTGTCATTAGAAGCGCAGTTAGTGTTGAGTTTCGCATGCCAAAGCAAAATCCTGAGAACGAGAGATACATACTGCACGCGTGCATAAGTCCGTCCTAATTTTCAGTGATGGCATGCGTATTCCAAAACGCATAGGATTGAGAATTTTGGCTTAATTGGCAGAAGTCATTGATTTATTTTTCAGATATGTGCAATTATGATGCAGGTTAACGTTAAAATGCGGCCACGGCGGCCACATTTAAATGGGGGCGAAAGGCAAAGAACACCCATGTGCTTATGTTCGGGTGCACGTTAAAGAACCCCAGTTGATCGAAATTAATTCGTAGTCCCACACTACGGCTTGCCTCATAATCATACGGTGGTTTCGACACGTCAAACTCCAGCAATTATATGCTATCATACTTTCACGCATGCACTGTCCAGTGGTATCACGTTTGCTAAAATGTTGTAAAAATTAACTTTCATGCTTCTTTATATTGCTTGCTGTATTGATAAGTGCTATAAGTGCTGTGGAAAACTAAAAACGCGTTCTCTTGCCAAGTATGTTAACGCCGAAAACAATTGAATTATTGGTGTCCAGTCTAAGGTGTTCATTAAAACAAGACTGTTTTGTGAAGCGGGACTTATTGTATTTATGACAAAGCAGATCGTGCGCAAACGTATACAAACAACACGAGACACACGGAAGTATGCGGCGCATCGCGCACACGCCGAGCCTATAAAAAAAGAAGAAAACAACGCCACACACGTTACTCAACGCATAGAACAAAAACAATGAACGTCACTCGTGTGTTGCTCGCATCAATCCTAGGTACAAGTAACGGCACGCGACGGGCCGAGATCGGTAGCACTGGATAGTCTGGTCTGAGGCTGCCGAGTGAACGCGAAAGGGCGGCCGCTCTCCGCAGCACGGAATCACAGTGTAACTCGGCGTGCGCATGCGCGCTGACGCAAGTCACGTGGTTGAGGAGAAAAGTTTCTCCCTTGGCGCTTGCCGCAAGAGGGCGCGACGAGTAAATCGTCCGCAAAGGAGAAAGTCGCTGCTCCGAAGGAGGAACGGAGCCCGTTGCTCCATTCTCGCTCCCCCTTTTTTTAGAGTGTGGAACCAAATATTTTTAAAAAGGGTAATGGTTAACTGCAACTGAAAGAAACGAATCATATGTTGTTAGCCGTCATTTCTCGCTCGTTAGGGTGTTTATTATATTGCGCTTAGTTATTAAAATCGAGTATGTCCAAATTTTTAATATTCACTTGAGCGCCAAGCGCGTTTCCTTACGTCGTGGAAGGCATTCGAGAGTGACCGGCAGCCTACATAAATGCCGCGCGGTATTTTGGGCAGCTTTCAAACAAAACAGGCGAAATATCATGAAAAAACTACGTGTCTGCGCTCGTGCGCAACCGCACTGCAATGCTCTCAAACAGGCTTCGCGCGAAACAACCGGCGCATGCACCTTGGCTAAATGGGCGGGCTCGACTCAAGGCACCGGCTTGCGAGTGCGTCCGCATATTTGAATGCCGTACATGGCAAGGTAGCGCCGTTGTCCTTGATCAGCGATACGCTGACGATCCGAGCGCACGCCGGTTTCACCGAAAGCTTGATTGATAGCTCTGCAGTACGGCAGCGCATGAGCGTGGTCACGTGCTTTTTTTGTATTTTTTGGGATTTCTTTAAACGCCGGAAAGAAATCGCCACACAGCATGCAAGTTGCAACAAACATTTGACCGGTTGTTTTGGATTGCCCTCTAGAATTTACCGAAGCATACTTGGGCCTAGATTTAATATTAGTTATTTTTTATATCGCGTCTTAGTTAATTCATTAAGCGTTATATAAGAATACTCAAAGGAGCGCCGCATGACGGCAGCACATATATTGTTTCTCTCATTCACCTGCAGTTGCGCACTTAACCCTTTGTTGGACAGCAGTACATATACGTCCCACTTCTTATTCCTCGTTTTCGGTCTTGGAGCTCCTTAAGAGAGCTCGCGCTACCGCATCCAAACCCCTAACGGTATCTATTGAGCATACCGGAACAATACTTACGCCATTTCGTGGTATTTCTACTTGGTGTAAGAACGTAACAAGTCCAGAGCACTCTTTCGTGCCCGCATTTCATTTTTCGTGTGTTTTTCTGGCCTATCATAGTCAAAATAAAGTTATCAGATGAACCAATTTTCTCCTTCTTCCACTACAGTAACCACTTAGCGAAAACTATCATCTGTTCATTGTGATGTTTAAGCATGAATAGATAAACTGAACGTAATTTACAAAAAGAATTAAACATCATCTCCCACTACGGGCAACCATGGCGGGATGCGAAATCCTCGCGGGGGTGCGCATCAAGTTTCCGTTTTTCTTATGTGACTTATGAGACGGTGGTTGTGGAGGCGTTTGAATTACCGCTTGCCGACGCTGACGTTTAGTTTCGGCTTCCCGAGCCTTCCTCTGCTCCGCGGCGGTGGCGCTGCCGCGGCAACTAGCGCCGACGTTGACGTTGTTCATGGCGTTTCTCACACCGTTGCGCAGAGAGAGAATGACGGAGGCACAGCGAACGCGCGCTTTCGAAGCCTCGCTGCTACGAGATTCGCTTGCCGGCGTTGCCGTTTACGTTCACCTTCGTGAGCGTCCATAGCGCCGTTGCGAAGGAGAGTGCAACTGCTTGCCGGCGTTGCCGTTTACGTTCAGCTCCGTGAGCGTCCATAGCGCCGTTGCGAAGGAGAGTGCAACGGGAGCGAGAGCGCGCCGCACTATATACTAGCGCACAGCTGTGGCGGATAGAGAGAAACGGGAGAGGAGAAACGAAGCGGAGTTAGCGCTCACGCCACCTCCTCCCACCTGCTCACACGAGGAGAGAGGGGGAGAGTTGGCGCATGCGCAGTATGGGTGCTGACACCGCAGAACGAACACTGCCCCGAGCATAAGTTGCTTTCGTATCTAAAAGCAGAGTGACTCACGTGCTCCATGCTAGGCTTATCGTGCAAGACAATAGTGTGCAGACTGCTCGGTCCGCACAGATTTCCTCCCTTTACAGCGGAGGTGTACAGCGTTTCGTTATGTCTTGTGGCGACACCAGAAAACTACCAGCAACATGAGCCGGCACGCCCTGTCTTTGTCCTCCTCATCTCTTGCATCGCTCCCAGAACACGTGCGCCCATTTGTTTCGCGTGAGATGCGGTAACATTGATGAGTGAGAAAAAGAGTACAGAGGGAGAGAGAGAGAGAGAAACGTTTATTAGGTGGCCAGTAAGTGAATGTGGGAGGGTCCCTTATTCCAGGAACCCTCTGGCCTGGACCGCCTGTCGGGCCCGCGCGACGATTTGGCGCTGGTCGACCAGGTCCGGCTTCGATATCGCAGCCTCTCACGCTTCACTAAGGAGGTTCGGGGTGCATCTCTTGCTGCTGTTTGTAGGTCTGGGTTGCTGCCTTTGCATTGCAGCACAAGGTGCGCTAGGGTGTCTGCCACATTACAGTGTGGGCAAGTAGTCTTATGACGTTGGTTTTAGGTGATGCAATAGAACGCCGTGAGTAAATGTGTTGCTTTGAAGTCGTCTGTAGGCCCCGCCACGAAGGTCTAGTGGTTATGGCGCTCGACTGCTGACCCGAAGGTCGCGGGATCGAATCCCGGCCGCGGCGGCTGCATTTTCGATGGAGGCGAAAATGTTTGAGGCCTGTGTACTTAGATTTAGGTGCACGTTAAGGAACCCCAGGTGGTCAAAATTTCCGGAGCCCTCCACTACGGCGTCTCTCATAATCATATCGTGGTTTTGGGACGTTAAACCCCAGATATTATTTGAAGTCGTCTGTAGTCCGTGCCTTCGTCTCTTGAAAGTTTGGGATGGGGGAGGGTAGATTCTCCGTTCAAGACGATAGTGTTGTAGCAATTCGTGGTAGGTTAAGGGCACTGATTCGGTTTCTTCTGCTGGTGTTCTTGTGTGGGGTGTTCTTGTGTGCCTCGAATTTCGTGTGGGGAAGCCCGGTTGATGCATTCGCGGGCCGCGGCGTGTGCCGCTTCATTCCCCTCGAGGCCCTCGTGACTCGGAACCCAGACAATGCAGGTGTAGGGAGGAGGAGTGTCGATGCTTTTCAGTATCTTTTTCGCTCTTGTGGAGGTCCTTCCTTTCAGGTAGTTGCGTGCAGCTGTTTGGGAGTCGGTAAAGACCACTATGGGATCCTCGCTCGTTTGGGTGGCGATTGCTATAGCGGCCTCTTCGGCTGTATCCGCGTGTTTGGCCAGAATAGACGCCGTCGCCAGTGCCGTCCCCTTATGGTCTGTGACGCAAACCGCGAAGGCGCTACGCCCCGGATACTTGGCAGCGTCCACGTATCGTACCTGCGGGTAATTACGGTGGTTGTTCCTGACGTTGTTTACCCTGACGAGCCGCCTTCTTCGGTGATGTCCAGGGTGCATGTTGTGGGGGATCCGCTGAACTTCCAGGCATTCTCGGAGCTGAGACGGTATCTTGCCCTTATGTTTGTCGTTCGTCGGGTTCTAGGATGGTTCCGTATCCTGTGCGTCGGAGCACTGCACGGCCAGTGGGTGAGAGCTTGAGTCTCTCGACCTGGCTGATGAGGTGTGCTTCGGCGAGTTCTTCCCATGTGTTTTGAACACCCATGCGAAGCAAGCGGTCCGTTGAAGCATTTGCTGGCAGTCCTAGGGCAAGCTTCGTGGCCTTTCTTATAAGTAAATTTAGTTTTTGTTTCTCCGCTGTCTTTAGATTGACATAAGGGGTTCCGTATGTTATGCGGCTATAAAGAAGGGCTTGTACCATTCGCGAGGTGTCATGTTCTTTGAAGCCACTGCGGCGGTTGGCCACCCGTCGGATGAGGTGAGTAAGCAGTGCGACTGTGTTGTGCAGCCGAGGTAGGGTAGCAGAGCCAGACCCGTCCTTATGAATATGGAGTCCAAGGACTCGAAGCGAGTCAACTTGCGGTATTTGGATGCCTTGTAGAAAGACTTGTGGGTCCGGAGCATCATAACTTGGTGGTCTGCCCCGTGTGCGTGCCCCGAGGACTAACAGTTAAGATTTTTCCGGAGCGCACTGAAGACCACATGTCTTGAGGTATCGGTCAATGATGTTTACCGCCTCCTGAAGGCGGTCCTCCTGTTCGCCCGTGCTTGTGCCTCTCGTCCACAGAGTGATATCATCATCATATAACGCATGATGTAACCCTGCGACAGTGTCCAGGAGACGGGGAAGCTTGAGGAGGGCCACGTTGAAAAGGAGTGGTGAGACCACCGAACCTTGTGGCATACCTTTGTTAGGCAAATGAAAAGGCTTGCTCCGGATGTTGACAATTTCCACCGTGGCCGTACGGTTGGTGAGGAAAGCGAGCATGTGAGCGTATGTTTTGGCGCTGCAGCCGATATATTCTAAATTACGGAGAATGGCTCACATTGTCGAAGGCGCCCTTTACGTCCAGAGCTAGAATTGATGACTTGCTGTGTTCGCTCAAACGGAGAAGGATTTCTTCCTTTAACTGTAAGAGTACGTCTTGTGTGGAGAGCATATGACGAAAGCCGAACATGGTGTTCGGAAAGTGACCGTTTTCCTCGAGGTGTGCGGTAAGCCGCTCATGGACCATGTGTTCAAATAGTTTCCCGGCGCAGGACGTAAGGGAAACGGGGCGGAGATATGCGATGCAAATCGGCTTATTTAGCTTGGGTACCATGGTCACCTCTGAGTGCTTCCAGGCTGTTGGTAGCTCGCCTTTAATCCAGCAGTCATTAGATTACCGAAGGAGCGCCGTCAACGCCAGAGGTGGTAGCTGTCTTAGGTGCTTGTTGGTGACTCTGCTTTTGCCTGGACTTGTACTGCGCGTCAGCTTAGCGAGGGCCTCATGTAATTCAGCCTGCGTGAAAGGCCGATCCAGCTCTTTGTTCGGTGCTCCTTGGCACTACCTGGAGGTTGGAATGTTGTTGGAGGTAGCTTGCAGGTTATCGGAGTCACGTAACTTGGTCTCAAGTTCTTGCAGTAGCTGCTCCTCTGTGCCGTCATAGCTATGGTTGAGCCGTTGAATTGTATGCTTTCGTTTGGTTTTGGTGTGGGCGTCGTCGATCAGGGCTCGAAGAATGTGCCAGGTCTTCTTTGTGCTCAGTGTCCCTTGAAGTTGGTTGCTAAAGGACCACCAGATCTGGCTTGCTAGCTGTTCGGCGTACTCCTGTGCCTGCATTGTAAGTATGGCAATTCTATGCTTGAGCTTTCGTTGAGCTTTTGCATCGCCATCGTTTGAGAAGTGATCGCCGAGCCTCCCAAAGGTGAAGAAGATGATTATCAACAGCCGGATTGTCCTCGCCTAGTTTTATCATCTTGGTATGGCCGTCAGCAACACATACGACCTCGCTGAGCAAGGCTTCAATGTCATCAATGGTCGAGTTGTCGTGAAGTTCTTTCCTGTACGCGTTCCAGTCCGTAAGTCGCGCCTTTCCTCTCTTGGGCGAACGGTGAGCTTATTCGACATCGATTTGAATGATGTGGTGATTGCTGCCTAGTGTGTCCGGGAGTCTTGTCCTCGTTGCCCTTTGCACCTCTCGAGTGAACGTGAGATCAGGATTAGTATCTCTCGACACGCTGTTGCCCACTCGTGTTGTTTGGGAGCAAGTCATTCCATAGCGTCAAACCGTGTTGCTGTCCGGCGTCGTGAACAAGTGCCCCTTTCTTGGTGGTGGTATGGTAGCCCCTGGCTGCGTGTGGGGCGTTGAAATCTCCCACGATGACCACCGATCGCATTTAACCCTCTTGCGAAGTTCGCGGATGAAGAGGTCGTAGTGGTGGAGCTGCTTTCGTGTCGGGCTGTCGACGTTAGCTAGGTATAGGCTCTGTTGAGTTTGCCGAGTCGGGATTACCTCCACCATGGAGTGTTCAATACAAGTGTCCTCAATCTCATGAGCTTGAGCGGGTATTGTCTTCTTGACTAAAATCGCGGTGCGGGGCGTGTGTGTGAGAGTATTGTAGCCAGGAAGTTTGATTTTTTGTGTTGGTTTCCTGTAACGCGATCATATAGAGATAAAACGAAAAGCAGAGAACTGGAGAGAAAGGAAAAAATTAAAAAAATAGGAGGCCTGAGGTCGAGTACAGAGAGAAATAGAGATAGAAATAAAGAATCGTAGAAAGAAAGGAAGAGAGATAGATAGAGAGAAAGAATGAGAAGAGAAAGACAGAAAGGCACACACAGAAATAGAGAAACAAATACATAAAATGAAATGGACACATTAACGACAAAGAAGACCAAGCATAGCCGTGTATAGTGTAGCAGATCAAGTGGTGGGAAAGGGACGTGAGGTGGAGGAGAAGCATAGAGGGTAAATGATAGCAAAGCCTTATATTGTATGGTATAGCAAGGGTTCGGTAAGGGTAGTAAGGCTGAGGATGAGGAAAGCGAGAAGGGCAACGCCACCAGCTCCGCTCCTTCCTTAGTCTTTACACCACTAGCGCGTAGCTGCCCCCATTTTTTTTAAACATAGAAGAGGTGTCTGACTACTGATGAAGGACTTGAGCTATACTGGAGCTTGTGAGAGAACTCTAACAATAGTGATGACGTGAAGTGCTGTTCCGAATGAGGATCGGTTCTCCGGAAACACTCAGCAGCTGAACTTGACTGGCTTAGGGCGGCTGTGCTGCTGTTGCACAGCACTTAGCAAAAAAAAGAAGCGCGAACGAATTACATGTGCATTGTGCAATGTTCGGCTGCGTGCAAGTTGCTTCGCACCATTTCACCAGAAAGTGTAAACTGTCTCAAGTGGACAGCGGGGCATATGAGTCGCACTTGCTGAAAGTGGCCTAAGGGGACAATGAGACGTATAGGTCCCACTTTTTTGTTCGCCATAAAACACGTCTCAACTTTCGGATTGCATTTATTGGAAACAAGAAGTGATAAATAACTCACCAAAACGTTTTTAACGCGACAACATTTGTTCCCTCATTGGGTCCACCAAAGGGTTAAAAATATAATTCGTCAAAGTTAGTGAAACATACTCTATACAACCTAACGATAGCAATGGCGTACGTACGTTTGTTTTACCGCTGTCTGTATTACAACGAGAGTGCAAAAGACAAATTCTAAACCGACATTTGAAGAACGATGCTCGTGCAATATTGTTTGAAGTACAGAGCATGAGGCCCACGCGCTCGTTTGCCTGCAGGATTCCAGCTGGCTCGGGGAGCGTCCAACACGGCTCTGACGATGGCGCAACAACCTCTTACGGTATGTGTGCCGAAGCTTCGGTCACGTTTAGAGCATGTTTGGCAGCGGAAGAAGCCGGAGGATGAAAACATCATGCCTTACGAAATCCAGAAATATTAGTACGGATACTGTGTTGCACAGTAAAAGATGGCAACACGATCCTTTTAGAGCTTATAATGGCCAAACCTGATGCTTAACAGAGCTTTTGGGGACACGGGTAAGTAAAGCCAGCATAGCTCAGTGTCACTGAACGATATTTAGATGTCTAGGCTATGTCTTTCGGAGTTATGCCATGTCTTTCGGAGGCCATTTCTTTCGGAGTTACTTTCGGAGTACAGGGCAAGATTTATCCCTACTCAAATGTACCCTACGCCATTGCAATAATTTCAATTGTTTCCTTACGGAATCGATATACTTTCCGTATATCTGCCATATATTTCTGTAAAAATCGTATGGATACGTATGCAATTGTTGGAATAGAATACGGGCCCTTTCAGTAGACAGAAGCTTGAAGAGTCAAGAGCTCGATGAGATTCTTCAACAGGAAATCTCGCGAGAGGGCACGTTTCGACCAGTGGTCTTATCTTCCCCAAGACAGCAACTGGTTTCCTTAGCAGTGTGGACATAGTCCTTGCACTCTAAACAGTTGCACGAAATTCCCAACCGCGTAGATGAAATGATTTCAGTAGAAAAAAGACGCTATGTAGTCATCGAAGTATCACCCATTATTCCTGACCAAGTCGCGCAGGTGTTCTGTACAATTGCGAGGCTGTCAATACTACTACGGGCAGGTGTCACTGCTGCGACAGGATTTACACACCCTGAGCCCTTGAGGAAGTAGCTGGGCCTACACTCAAATTTACGTTTTATGTATTTGCCGTCTCAGCACTTCCATAAAGCGTTCAGCTGAAAACCGCGCAGATACTTCTGAAGATAACTCATCCGTAAGGCGGCGGATACATTTCCTCGGACTGATTGAAGAAGGGATGAATCACCACTTTTTTATTTCAGTGTCTGAGCAACCGACCATAACCGGAAGCAGCCTTTTCACAATTCCGACGTCCTGCAGCGGCGGCTCTTATTCGATTGCCAGTACAAGCAGCGCGGTCTTGGACGACACCATGCGGCCACACGACACGGGGTGAGCACAAATGTTGCAGCATTCTTATCAATGAAAGCAACTCACGCTGGCGGCACTGACGAGGCTTTACGGTTTTCGCATGCCTGTCAGAAGAATGGAGTGTGTGTAAATATTTATATACACACACTCCACACACGCACACACACACACACACACACACACACACACACATATATATATATATATATATATATATATATATATATATATAGGAAAGAAGTGGAAATTGTTAAGGGCTCGTTTTCCTTTGTTATACACAAGATTAATGAGCACTAACAGACAATAATGCCAAGAAAGGTATTGGGGACGTTATTAGTAGTAAATGTAATGAAAATGTGAAGAAAGAAAAATGGACGAAAAGAGCTTGCCGCGAGCACGGACCGAACCTGCGACCTTCGAATAACGCGTCCGATGCTCTGCCATCTGAGCTACCGTGGCGGCCATCCCCCCGTTTCCTTTATGGGGTATATATGTGTATTTAAACGTGGGATCGTCAGTCAGCGCCGCCAGTAGCCATGACGGCGAGTGTGGAACACTCTTTTTCTGCCTGTTAGCGTCACGTAGCACGCGAACTTATTACGAGCTGGCAGCTGACCAATAATCCCTCGAATACCACCTGAAAGCATCAAGTCTGCCAGCATGAGACCCTCGCCATCAATGAAGGAAAGAAGTTGAAATTGTTAAGAGCTCGTTTTCCATTGTTATACACAATATTAATTGGCACTAAGGGTTAAATCATGATCATGGGCGTCAGTCGTCGGTACGGAGATGTCCCACTAGGCGTCAACGTGAGTGAGATGCGTCCACATCAAGCAGTGCTATATCTGCCAAACAGCAGACATTGTACAAGCTCTCATATACCAATGCACTATAAACAATAAGCTACTTCTGTGACGACACGTTTCACTTTCGTGTTATACCGATTCCTATGACGGAGGGATTAGCCATCATTTTTTTTCGGCTCACTGCGCTTCATCTTGTGTCTTCACATCATCATCATCATCATCATCATCATCATCACCAGCATGTTTACGCCCACTGCAGGGCAAAGGCCTCTCTCATGTTCCGCCAATCAACCCGGGCCTGTGCTTTCTGCTGCTACGTTATACCTACAAACTTCTTAATCTCATCTACCCACCTAACCTTCTGTCTCCCCCTCACGCGTTTGCCATCTCTTCCAGTCAGTTACCCTTAATGACCACCGGTTATCCTGCCGACGTGCTACGTGCCCGGCCCATATCCATTTCTTCTTCTTGATTTCAACTATGATGTCCTTAACCCCCGTTTGTTCCCTGACCCACTCTGCTCTCTTCCTGTCTCTTAAGGTTACACCTATCATTTTCCTTTCCATCGCTCGCTGCGTCGTCCTCAGTTTAAGTTGAACCCTCTTTGTAAGTCTCCAGGCTTCTGCTCCATAGGTAAGTACCGGTAAGATGCAGCTGCTATATACCTTCCTCTTGAGGGATAGTGGTAGATTACCATTCATGTTTTGATAACGCTTGCCGAATGAGCCCCATCCCATCCTTATTCTTCTAGGTATTTCACTCTCATGGTTGGGCTGCGCGGTTACTACCTGTCCTTAGTAGACGTACTCATTTACAACTTCCAGTGTCTCGCCACCTATTGCAAAGCGCTGTTCTCTGCCAAGATTGTTCCTCTAGATTGTTCCTCTAGAAACGCCAGAGGGGAGTTACCGGTAGAATTTACAGAACGCAATAATTTACGGATCTTGAATACCTTCTACAGAAAACGGGCTACTCGTAAGTGGACGTGGAGGAGTCCTAATGGCGAAACTAAAAATGAAATAGACTTCATAATGTGCGACTATCCGGGTATTGTACAGGACGTGGAAGTAGTTAACAAGATCCGATGCAGTGACCATAGAATGGTAAGATCTAGAATTCAACTACAAGTGAGGAAGGAACGGCAGAAACTGATGCGCAAGAAGCCGATTAATGAACTAGCTCTGAGAGGGAAAGCACAGGGATTCAGAGTTTCACTTCAGAGTAGGCACGCGGCTTTAACCGAGGAAACCGACCTTAGCGTTGACGCAACGAATGATAATCTGACTAGTATCATTAAGGAGTGTGCAGTGGAAGTCGGGGTACAGTCGTTAGACAGGACACTGGTAAGCTATCCCAAGAGACGAGAAATCTCATTAAGAAACGTCAAACAATGAAAGCCTCAAATGCAAGGGACAAAACAGAGCTGGCGGAGCTTTCGAAGTTAATCAATAGGCGTAAATTAGCCGACATAAGAAGGTATAATATGGAGAGAATTGAGCATGCTCTAAAGAACGGAAGAAGCGTCAAAGCTACGAAGACAAAACTGTGCATAGGCAAAAATCAGATGTATGCATTAAGGGACAATGAAGGCAAGGTCACAACCAATTTGGATAAAATAGTTGAGGTAGCGGAAGAGTTCTAAAGAGCAGCAGCCTGAGTACAGCAGCCGACACAGTCAGGATGACAACGTAAGAAGCAGTAATAGTCCAGGGGAATCAGACATCCCACCAGTATTGACAGGAGAAGTAGAGAAAGCCCTAAAGGGAATGCAAAGAGGCAAAGCAGCTGGTGAGGATCAGGTAACATCAGACCTGTTGAAAGACGGTGGAGAGATTACGTTAGTAAAACTGGCCACCCTGTATACGAAGTGTCTCTCGACGGGGAGGATACCAGAATCCAGGTAGAATGCCAACATCATCGTGATCCATAAGAAAGGGGACGTCAAGGACCTGAAGAATTACAGGCCCATGAGCTTACTGTCCGTTGTCTACAAGCTAATAAATGCGAAGCATTTCTTAGCGAACTTTGCGACTTTGAGCGTATCTATCTATCTATCTATCTATCTATCTATCTATCTATCTATCTATCTATCTATCTATCTATCTATCTATCTATCTATCTATCTATCTATCTATCTATCTATCTATCTATCTATCTATCTATCTATCTATCTATCTATCTATCTAGCCGCCTACGACTTTGTGCTCTCCTGGTCGCTTGGTTCATCGCATGTGCACCAAAATTGGTATGGCGTAACATGACTCTATGACGAACATAAATGACAAGTTATAACTTGAAAATCATGACACGTATGTCACGTACAGCATGATTTACATGCTACGCTCATGGTGCGCTGGCGGCCGTTTCGCTATCTTGATATACACCAAAATTGGTATTGCGCGACGTGACTGTGTGACGAACATAAAAACACGAGTTAACATGACAATCATGACATGCATGTCATGTACAGCATGACTTACGTGCCACGCTCATGGGGCGCTGGCGGCGGTTTCGCTAGATTTATATACACCAAAATTGGTATCTTGTGACGTGACTGTGTAACGAACATAAATAACACGAGTTAACATGACAATCATGACACGCATGTCATGTATAGCATGAATTACGTGCCACGCTCAGCTCAATTACGTGCCACGTCGACGAAGACAGCAGTCGGCGTTTGCAGAATGAAACTGTTTATTTGGCCGAACTTGTGGCCGGGAAAATGAGAGTCAAACTACAGCAATACACGCTGTACAATGATAGCGGCGAACAAGGCGTCGTCCGTCGATCAACTGACAAGCGGTCAAGCGCGTCGGCTTTTATACAGGCGCTATCGAACTTTCCAGCGATATCGCTGGTGGCGGCGTTATCTCTCGACAAAGCTGGAACATTCGCGTGCGGCGCGAAATCTTAACAAAACGATCTACTACAATCGAGAAGCTTCTCGAACACTGTTTCGCGGACAGCCTCGAGCGTTGATAACCGTCCTTGCTGGTCAAACCCAAAAAACATAAAATAAAACAAGTGGGCGTGGCATTGCCCCCCTCTGAAAAAGCATCGTCCCGATGCTTGTGAAAGATCAAAGACGAGAGAAAGAAAAAAAAAACAAGTGCATACATAAATAAATTACAATAACAAAGGTAAAAGTAGAGTCCCCAAGTTCGCTAACGTGCAAAAAACGGCTTAAGGCGCACGACATGAACGACTTCAGGTCGTGCGCGGCGTCGCTGGGAGTTCGTAATGCCGTCCGGGATGACCTCGTAGTCAAGAGCGCCGAGACGTCGAAGAACCTTGTATGGTCCGAAGTATCGCCGAAGGAGTTTTTCGCTAAGCCCACGTCGGCGTATCGGCGTCCAGACCCAGACACGGTCACCGGGCTGGTATTCCACGAAGCGTCGTCGAAGATTGTAGCGACGGCTGTCGGTGTGCTGCTGGGCCTTGATGCGCAGGCGGGCGAGCTGTCGAGCTTCCTCGGCACGTTGTAAGTAAGCGGCGGCATCGAGGTTTTCTTCGTCGGTGACGTTCGGTAGCATGGCGTCGAGCGTCGTCGCCGGGCTCCTTCCGTGGACCAACTTGTACGGCGTCATCTGCGTCGTTTCTTGGACGGCCGTGTTGTAAGCGAAGGTCACATACGGAAGGACGGCGTCCCACGTCTTGTGCTCAACGTCGACGTACATGGCGAGCATGTCGGCGATGGTCTTATTTAGACGCTCGGTGAGGCCATTGGTCTGCGGGTGGTAGGCGGTGGTGCGGCGGTGGCTCGTCTCGCTGTACTTCAAGATCGCCTGAGTTAGGTCCGCAGTAAAGGCGGTACCTCTGTCTGTGATGAGGACCTCTGGGGCGCCATGACGCAAGACGATGTTCTCCACGAAGAACTTGGCTACCTGGGCGGCACTCCCTTTGGGCAAGGCCTTTGTCTCGGCGTAGCGGGTGAGGTAGTCAGTCGCTACGACGATCCACTTGTTGCCGGAAGTCGACGTCGGGAACGGCCCCAGTAGGTCCATCCCGATTTGCTGGAACGGCCGGTGAGGTGGATCGATTGGCTGCAGAAGTCCCGCTAGCCTAGTCGGCGGTGTCTTCCGTCGCTGGCAATCTCGGCAAGTCTTAACGTAGTGGGCGACGTCGGCAGCAAGGCGTGGCCAGTAGAATTTTTCCTGTACTATGGCGAGCGTGCGGGAAACACCGAGGTGTCCAGCCGTCGGGTCGTCGTGTAGGGCCTGGAGGACTTCTGGTCGCAATGATGAGGGCACGACGAGAAGGTAGTCGGTTCGAAGTGGCGAGAAGTTCTTCTTCAGGAAAACGCCGTTCCGTAAGAAAAACGACGGCAGTCCTCGCTTGAATACCTTCGGAACCACGGCGGTCTTGCACTCGAGGTACTCAATAAGGCCCCCCAGTTCCGCGTCGGCCCGTTGGCTTTCGGCGAAGTCGTCGGCACTTATAGTTCCGAGGAAGCAGTCATCGTCGTCGTCTTGCGGCGGCGCGTCGACGGGGGCACGAGACAGGCAGTCGGCGTCGGAGTGTTTTCGTCCAGAATTGTACACGACGGTAATATCGAATTCTTGAAGCCTCAGACTCCATCGTGCGAGACGACCTGAAGGGTCCTTCAAGTTAGCTAGCGAACATAAGGCGTGATGGTCACTGACAACTTTGAAGGGCCTGCCATAGAGGTAGGGTCGAAACTTTGACGTAGCCCAGAGAATGGCAAGGCATTCCTTTTCTGTTGTGGAATAGTTTGCTTCTGCCTTGGATAGTGACCGGCTAGCATAACTGATAACCCTTTCAAGCCCGTCAGCCTTTTGCACAAGGACGGCACCGAGTCCTACGCTGCTTGCGTCGGTGTGTATTTCCGTATCGGCGCAATCGTCGAAATGCGCAAGTATGGGTGGCGTCTGCAGGCGTCGTTTAAGTTCTTGAAAGGCTTGCACTTGCGTCGTTTCCCACCTGAATTCCACGTTATTCTTCGTGAGAAGCGTCAGCGGCTCGGCGATCCGTGAAAAGTTTTTGACGAAGCGTCGGTAATAGGCACATAAGCCGAGAAATCGGCGCACGGCCTTCTTGTCGGTGGGTGGCGCAAAGTCGGCGATGGCAGCTGTTTTCCGCGGGTCTGGGCGCACTCCAGACTTGCTGATCACATGACCCAAAAACAAGAGCTCGTCATACGCGAATCTGCACTTTTCTGGCTTCAGGGTCAGTCCAGAGGCCTTGATTGCTTGAAGTACTGCCTCAAGCCGCCGGAGATGCTTGTCGAAGGTCGAGGAAAACACGACGACGTCGTCCAATACACAAGGCACGTCTGCCACTTCAATCCAGCCAGTACAGTGTCCATGACACGCTGGAACGTCGCAGGTGCCGAGCAAAGACCGAAAGGCATGACCTTGAACTCAAAGAGGCCGTCTGGTGTTATAAAGGCAGTCTTTTCTCGGTCTCTCTCGTCGACTTCGACTTGCCAGTAGCCGGTCTTGAGGTCCATCGACGAAAAGTGCGTCGCGTTGTGAAGTCGATCCAGGGTGTCGTCTATTCGTGGGAGGGGGTACACGTCCTTCGTGATTTTGTTCAGGCGCCGGTAATCAACGCAGAAGCGCAGTGTCCCATCCTTCTTCTTCACTAACACCACGGGTGACGCCCACGGACTCTTGGACGGCTGGATGATGTTGTCGCATAGCATCTCGTCGACTTGTTTCTTTATCGCGTCGCGCTCTCGAGTAGAATTTCTGTATGGGCTCTGACGGAGTGGTCGAGAATTTTCTTCTGTTATAATGCGGTGCTTCGCAAGGGGCGTTTGTCGGACCCGCGATGACGACGAGAAACAGTCCTTGTATTGCAAGAGCAGGGTTTTGAGCTGGTCTTGTTTGGCCTTCGGAAGGCTCGGGTTGACGTCAAAATCCGGTTCGGGACCTCTATTCATCGAAGCAGGTTCGGCAGCATCGAAGAGGGCGAAAGCATCGCTGGCGGCTACACATTCGTCGATGTAGGCAACCGTCGTACCAAAGTTCAGGTGCCTATATTCGTAGCTGAAGTTTGTCAGCACTACTTTTGCTTTACCGTCACGCAGCTCGGCTATACCTCGTGCGACGCAAATTTGACGGTTCAGGAGTAGGTGCTGATCGCCCTCGATGACGCCTTCAAGGTTCGCAGGTTTTTCGGTGCCGACGGAAATAATGACGCTGGAGCGCGGCGGAATGGTCACCTGCTCTTCTATCACATTCAATGCATGGTTGCCTGGCATCGCGTGGGGCGGGAGCGCTTTGTCTGAGTTCAGTGTTATCGACTCAGACCTCAGGTCGATGACGGCGCCGTGGTCACTTAGGAAGTCCATTCCCAGTATCACATCCCTGGAGCAGTTTTGTAGAATTACAAAGCTCGCAGGATAAGTCCGGTTATTGATGGTGACTCGTGCCGTGCAGACACCAATCGGCGTTATCAGATGGCCTCCAGCGGTCCGGATCTCGGGGCCTTCACAAGCAGTCCTAACTTTCTTCAACTGTTCTGCGAACGGCCCACTGATGACGGAATAGTCGGCTCCAGTATCGACGAGAGCGGTGATGTTGTGGCCGTCGATCAGAACGTCGAGGTCGCTAGTCCGCCGTCTTGCGTTGCGGTTACGTCGCGGCGTCGGGTCACGGCTGCGTCGGTTTGCACCGCTGCTTCCGCGTTGCGTCGTCAAGTCTGCTTCCGGTCGCAAAGTTTCGTCTTCAGGACGTCGTTCGGCGTGCGGCGGGGGCTCGGAACTTCGTCGCGGCGTCGTCGTCGACGGCGGAGGATCTTCAGCATTTCGTCGTTCAGCAACCGCACCTCCATCGGTTGCTGCCCTTAGTTTTCCGGATACGGGCTAGGCGACCGGCCCCGGTTTGGGCCAGTGTACGGCCGGCGGTGCGGTGAGATGTAGCGGCCGGGCGACGGCGAGCGGGAAGGTCGTCGTTCTTGCCACTGTGTTCCGGTGAGGTAGTCGTTGATGTCGCGCGGCCGTTCGCCTGGCTGCGGGCGCGGCGCGTTGATAGCGAATCCGCGTAGTCCCATCTGTCGGTACTGGCAGCGGCGGTACGTGTGGTCGGCCTCTCCGCAGTGGTAGCAGAGCGGGCGGTTGTCGGGGGCACGCCAGACATCGGTCTTCCTCGGGGTGTTGCGCTGGCCGACAGGTGGTCGGTAGGGCGTCGGTGGCGGCGGCGGCGTCTGGCGACGGTACTGCGGCGGTGTGGCGTCTTGGCGGGGGCGTGGAGGAGGAGCATGACGGCGGGCTGCAGCAGCATAGCTAATAGCTTGCGGCTGCGGCTCTGCTAGCTGAGGCATGCCGAGTGAATGCTGGATCTCCTGGCGCACGACGTCGGTGATGGACTCTACTTGAGGATGCGACGGAGGTAGAATTTTTCGCAACTCCTCTTGCACGATTGCTCGAATCGTCTCACGCAAGTCGGCGGGTCCTAGGGCTTGAACGTCGGCGTAGCTTGTAGCCGAGAAGCTGCGGTTGTATTGCCACGTTCGCATCTCAAGCGTTTTTTCGATCGTGGAAGCCTCCGATGCAAATTCAGCGACCGTCTTCGGCGGGTTCCTTATCAATCCAGCGAAAAGTTCCTGTTTGACACCCCGCATGAGGAACCTCACTTTCTTCTCTTCGGGCATACTTGGGTCGGCGTGTCGAAACAGGCGATTCATCTCTTCCGTGTAGATGGCAATATTTTCATTGGGCAGCTGCACACGGGTCTCCAGCATAGCCGCGGCCCGTTCCTTGCGGACCACGCTCGTGAACGTGCTGAGGAACGTCGTCCGAAAGAGATCCCATGTTTGTAGGGTGGATTCTCGGTTCTCGAACCACGTCCTCGCGGCGTCTTCTAGGTAGAAGTATACGTGGCGCAGCTTGTCCTCGCAGTTCCAGTTATTAAATGTTGAGACCCTTTCAAAGGTCTCGAGCCAAGTCTCGGGGTCTTCACATGGCGAACCACGGAACGTCGGCGGCTCCCTGGGTGGCTGCACCACGATCGCCGTAGGGGGCACTGCGTCAGTCATCGTCTCGGCGGTCGATGTGACGGTCTTCGGCTGCCTGGCGTTTTCGGGAAGGAGCCCGTACTCTGGTTCAACGTTACTAGAACAAACTCAGTTTAAAAGCTCCGCCGGAGAGGCGGTCCGCGTGGCGGTCGCGAGAACTAGTGGCGTTGCAGTCACGTCTAGCTCCCGCGGCTGGCGCTTGTTGTGATCGGCGCAGCCGATGTACGAGCGCACGTGGGTTACAGCGTCGTCTGCGCTTTGTTAGCTCGTCATTTTTGCGACTGTTCTTGACCAGGCTTAGCGTCTTGTACGAAGATACGCGCATGATGTACGGAGCGTAACGAGGACGAAGAGATTCACGGCGCGGTATGCAGACTTGTTTTGCGCCGGGCTGCAAGAACGGCTACCGCAACGACGACTCCGCTTCACGACACTTCTTCGGACCTCCAAAAGACCCCACGCCATTCAAGCTTTGCATGGCAAAGATAGAAAGCTTACTGCGAAAGGCAAGGTCTGTGTCGTTCATTTTGAGAGTGACGACATTGTAAAGCACTACCGTCGTGTCGTTGCGGGACAAGAAGTTTTGATCCCACGTGGAAAGTGGGAACTCGCGTCCGGTGCCGTGCCGCGCTTGTTCGCAGCACTTCCACCCCACATTTCAAAGCCAAAATGTTCGGGGTTTAGGCGCATATCCCCCCCAAAACGCACGGCGTCCCGAGAAAGCCCGGTGCCCAGTTTGGAGGAGCCGCCAGAAATATAACAGCAAAACGATAGGCAGGCGATTACCTACGCTACCGAGACTGAGAGTTGCATCACACTGACATTCGATCAGTTGTCAGCTGTCGCTATGCGTTCAAAGCAGTGGATTTTCGAGAGATTTTACGACGAGCTATCGAACAAGATGTGCGGAATATTTTACACTCGCCGGCTAGGGAACAGGCTGCGCAGCGCAAAAATTTGACACGGTACACATAGAAAAGACGAGGACCAGCGCTGGTCAATCCCACAGTTTGCTTCGGGAACGGAGACTTACTTGTGCAAAAGATAATTGTAGTTGACGAGCAGTTTAACTGCTTTGTGAACGGCTACAGCACGAAACGCAAACGGCTGTCGTACAGTGTAAGAAGTGCTGCGGGCATGAAACATCTGCTCGGTGAAGTTGAAAAACTGAAGTTGAATACTGACGACTCTTCTAGCGACAGAGTACGCGCGAATAACTGCTCGATGCTCACATCACGGCCGATCTGTTCGATTTGTTTAAGGCACCGTAGAAGGATGCGACGTATAAAGATGAGACACCGAAAATACAACTATCCGCCCAAAAAATTGCTCAGAGACGACATCTATTCGATATAATCGCACACTGAGCTTTCATTTACCGAGTTCTCGTAAAATTTTCCGATTTTATGTCAGTATCCCTTTAACCGTCACAAAAGCGTGTCTTGTAAACATTGCAAAGCATTGGTGATGTTTTTCGAGAAAGTTTTCTTCAATAAATTGTAGACAACACGAGTACTGTTTTTCTAGAACGTTGTTGTATCTCGAGTAAGTACGCTTCTTTGTATACTATAAAGGCTTTTACAAACGTGTTGGGTTGTTCTTGGTCTAGATAAGACGGCAGCGGCTAAAATTGTGGTGGTAGTTATAAAAATTACGCTGAAAACCCTCATTCGCTTAAAAACTCCTATGCTTGGAAGTTAAGCGCAACGTAGACAGCTCAAATATTGTCACAGGGTCGTGACGTCGCTGAAGGCAGCAGTCAGCAGGTCCGAGATAAAACTCTTTACTTGGCCGAACTTGTGGCCGGGAAACAAAGTCAAACTACAGCAATAGACTGATAGCGGCGAACAGAGCGTCGATCAACTGACAAGCAGTCAAGGGCGTCGGCTTTTATACAGGCGCTATCGAACTTTCCAGCAATATCGCTGGTGGCGGCGTTATCTCTCGACAAAGCTGGAACATTCGCGTGCGGCGCGCAATCTTACCAAAACGATCTACTGCAATCGCGAAGCTTCTGGAACACTGCTTCGCGGACAGCGTTGATAACCGTCCTTGCTGGTCAAACCCGAATACATGAAAATAAAACAAGTGGGCGTGGCAATATAGACCGAACATCGAGTCTTAGCCAATCAATGAACAACGCACGCGGGCCAATGCACACAGACGACCTTATGCATATCCACCTAAGTATCCACCTAACTAGTACAATAAGAAAGTTGCCGCGCAGTTGCCGCGAGCAACTGCGCGGCAGACCGCAGCGTTATGCCGTTGCAGCAGACGACGCGCCGATAGTGGCGCAAGACGGAACTGCAGCGCCGCTAGTTCTCGCGACCGCCGTTCGGACCACCCTCCTCCGCTGGCGGAGATACGGAGCTTTGAAACTGAGTTTGTTCTAGTAACGTTGCTCTGGTTGTTGTCCCTTCTGCCGGAGGCTGGTTCGAGGATTCGGGTTGTCCTTAGAGTCGTCTTCTTCGCGGCTTGGGCTTGGGTCAGCGCTCCGCGGTGGTGTCCGGATCATGAAGCAGCACCTCCATCAGATGTCACGTGGTCGTGACGTCGACGAAGACAGCAGTCGGCGTTTGCAGAATGAAACTGTTTATTTGGCCAAACTTGTGGCCGGGAAAATGAGTCAAACTACAGCAATACACGCTGTACAATGATAGCGGCGAACAAGGCGTCGTCCGTCGATCAACTGACAAGCAGTCAAGCGCGTCGGCTTTTATACAGGCGCTATCGAATTTCCAGCGATATCGCTGGTGGCGGCGTTATCTCTCGACAAAGCTGGAACATTCGCGTGCGGCGCGAAATCTTAACAAAACGATCTACTACAATCGAGAAGCTTCTCGAACACTGTTTCGCGGACAGCCTCGGCGTTGATAACCGTCCTTGCTGGTCAAACCCAAAAAACATAAAATAAAACAAGAAGTGGGCGTGGCAATAGCATGAATTACGTGCCACGCTCATGGGGCGCTGGCGGCGGTTTCGCTAGATTTATATACACCAAAATTGGTATCTTGTGACCTGACTGTGTAACGAACACAAATAACACGAGTTAACATGAAAATCATGACACGCATGTCATGTACAGCATGACTTACGTGCCACGCTCATGGGGCGCTGGCGGCAGTTTCGCTAGATTTATATACACCAAAATTGGTATCTTGTGACGTGACTGTGTGACGAACACAAAAACACGAGTTAACATGACAATCATGACACGCATGTCATGTACAGCATGACTTACGTGCCACGCTAATGGGGCGCTGGCGGCGGTTCGCTCGATTTATATACACCAAAATTGGTATCTTGTGACCTGACTGTGTAACGAACACAAATAACACGAGTTAACATGAAAATCATGACACGCATGTCATGTACAGCATGACTTACGTGCCACGCTCATGGGGCGCTGGCGGCGGTTTCGCTAGATTTATATACACCAAAATTGGTATCTTGTGACGTGACTGTGTGACGAACATAAAAACACGAATTAACATGACAATCACGACACGCATGTCATGTACAGCATGACTTACGTGCCACGCTCATGGGGCGCTGGCGGCGGCTTCGCTAGCTTGATCTACCCCGAAATTGGTATTGCGCGACGTGACTGCGTAACGAACATAAATAACACGAGTTAACATGAAAATCATGACACGCATGTCATGTACAGCATGACTTACGTGCCACGATCATGGCGCGCTGGCGGCCGTTTCGCTAGCTTGATGCACCCCGGAATTGGTTTTGAGCGATGTGACTGTGTGACGAACATAAAAACACGAGTTAACATGAAAGTCATGACATGTATGTCATCTACAGCATGACTTGCGTGCCACGCTCATGGGGCGCTGGCGGCCGTTTCTCTAGGTTGATCGACCCCGATGTTGGTATTCCGTGACGTTACTCTGTGACGAACATAAATAATAGGAGTTAACATGAAAACCATGACACGCATTTTCCTCAATGACATACAAGACGATGTATGCAAGCTCTTTGCTGGCTGCTTCGCATTACATCGATTCCCACAATGCGTGCGATCTGCCGGCCTTTTTTTTACAAAAGTAATTGCTAACAGAATTAATGCGACGTTAGAGTTCAATCAACCAAGGGACCAGGCAGGATTTCGTACAGGCTTCTCAACAATAGACGATATTCATACTATCAACCAGGTATTAGAGAAATGCGCGGCATACAACCAACCCCATTACATAGCCTTCATAGATTACGAGAAGGCATTTGATTCGGTGGAGACATCAGCAGTCATGCAGGCACTCTGGAATCAGGGCATCGACGAAGCCTATATAAACATAATGGAAGAAATCTACAGTGGATCCACAGCCACTATAGTCCTCCATAGAGAAAGCGGCAGAATCCCAATAAAGAAGGGCGTACGGCAGGGAGACACGATCTCTCCAATGCTATTCACCGCGTGTTTACAGGAGGTTTTCAGGGCCCTAGATTGGGAAGAATTAAGGATAAGAGTTAATGGAGAGTATCTCAGTAACCTGCGATTCGCTGATGACATTGCATTGATGAGTAACGCGGGAGACGAATTACAGCTGATGATTACTGAACTGGATACGGAAAGTAGAAGAATAGGTCTGAAAATATGCATAAAACTAAAGTAATGTGGAACAATCTTCACATCTATGCGCGCCTTTAAATGTAAACCGGCGCTAGGGGGCTTTGCATGCGCATAAATGCTGTGACACTAGGACAACACTTACACCCCGAACATGGCTCGAGCGTTAGAATAGAATAGGAGCCAATACAGCAAGGTAACAAGCCAAGCGACCATGTGACCGCTAATAAAATTTGTGGACACAAGTTTGTGATCAACGTTCTCTTGGTGTCCACGGCGGTGCCGTCTCTGTCTAATAATTTGAGGGGCGAAGCTCCTTAAAGCGGCACCCGTTCGTCCCTCGTAGTTGTCGTAGTCGTAGTGCGTAGCCAGTCGTAACGCTAGTACGAGATCTTGACCTCTAAGGTGGTGCCGGTGGGAGATTTTTCCTGTGCGTCGTTGAACAATAAAAAATTCGTGTACGCGTTAACTAAAAGCCGAATTCTTCTGTCTCTCATTCCCATTAGCAGCCATTGTTTACCTCCAAGGTAGTGCCTGGTGAGATTTCTCCTGTGCGTGATTAAACAATAAAAAATTTGTTGAAAACGCCGTTGATTGATGAAATAAACCAACGAAAGACGCCAGATGTTTTGTAAATGCAAAACGAAAGAACGCCAGATGTTTCTAAAGCAAAACGAAAAGACGCCAGCTGCTTAACGAAAGACGCCAGATGTTTTCTAAAGCAATGGTTTTCTAAAGAATGAAAATTCACAGCGTACATGTAAAATTAAAGTGAGCTGCAAGTCGTCATAACTCATCGAACCTTTAGTATAAACGCGCCCGATCTCACGTCGGTGATGATGTACTGGGCAGAATTCACGGAAGATTCACGGTTTACCGATGAACCTCCGCAGCTTCGCCCACTCATCATCATTCACTCCGTGGATATGCTGCGATTTTGTTTTTAGATTAGGCTTTTCTGATTCATTGCCAATTGCCGTCATTTTATAAATATCGCCACTGCATCATGCTATGTGTTCACCATTTAGTATATCAACTGACGAGCGAAAGTTTTCAATTCTTCTGCACTTAGCGACCCATTGGAATGATATTCAGGGCAATAGTGCTTGATTTTGCAACTATGAAGCAGCGACGCGCAACTATTTTTGTGCAGTGAAATCATTATATCGTAAAAATGCTTAATTCGCGCAGTCCTCTGGTATAGTTTCGTTTTCGTCTCTAATTAGTGACATTCTTCTTTAATTATTCCGGATGATCCTCTGTTATACCACCCGGGTTATCACACTATTATCTTCTCTTCTTTTCTCTACGGCAGTCTCGCATTTACTGCTCTGTACTCATAATGTTTCCCTTAAATTTGTACCACCCGCCGTGGTGGTGTAGTGGTAATGGTGCTCGACTGCTGACCCGATGGTTGCGGTTTCGAATACCGGCCGCGGCGGCCGCATTTTAGATCGAGGTGAAAATGCTTGAGGCCGATGTACCTAGGTTAAGGTGCACGTTAACGAACCCCAGGTGGTCGAAATTTCTGGAGCCCTCCACTAGGGCGCCGTTAAACCTCAACAATGAAATGAATTATATTTGTACCGGGCTTGCTTCATTACCCAATGCTGCCACGTGGTTGTGACGCTGAAGAAGGCAGCAGTCGGCGTGATTAAGACGAAACTCTTTATTTGGGTGAACTTCTGCCCTGTACACGTTTTACACTGACAGCCGCGAACAAAGCTTCGGCGGTCGGTAATCTGATCCGCGGAGCACGCCGTCTTTTATAATGCAGTTATCGAACCTTCCAGCGTTATCGATGATGCTTACGTAAGCTCTAGAATAAACTTCACTGCTCGCCTCCTGCTGCAGGCTGAGGCATTTATTTCATGCTTTTCTTTAAGCCTTACTATAGTTGCTGCTCGCGTCCAGCGTGTAATGTTAGCAGAATGATCTGAAATATTCGCGAAGCTTCTCACCCATTGCATCGCGGTCTGCGCCCAGCTTGCTTGCTGCTTTTGTGGCTGAAACCAGAGCACATCAAAATAAAGTTTATAAACGCGCGTGGCAATACTCATACTCAACTGATAGTGTCAGGTACCGCTATAGCTCATTGCAATAGATCACAGCCCATGGTGTCCCCTGCTGCCTTTTTATTTTTAGTTCTTTATTAGAAAGGGGGCATAATAAAGGCATAAACATCCGCAGGGTTCTCTAATGGGAGAGGATGGGAATAGGTTTCAAATCAGAGCTGCCTGCCCTCTGAATCTAGTTACAGCTCTGCGGAGAGAAATAAAAGTTTCGTCAAGGATTCAAAAGACAAATTATTGGTCCCCGGCCTTCCGGGAATAAGGGAGAAAGTTAAGCAGTTCTTGGAATGCGACATCCGCGTTCCTCAGCCGCCATTATCGTAAAACACCTGCTTGACCATAGCCCGGCACATTAAAATATGACGGGACAAGACCAGCGGAGTAAATATGGGGCGGACTTGGCGCCATTTTCGGGTGATCGGAGGGGGGCCTGCTTAGCCCACGCCCACTCTGTGTGCATGTCGATGTCTACTGCCATCTCATCTCAATAAACAATACGTAATGCGGTGCTCTTCCAAAAGAATATGAGCTAAGACTTCTAATTATATGAATGTATTACTCTTTACTGTACCGTGCAGTCCGAATGTGCAGCTACCACCGCGAGAGGCGCCTGAAGCAGCAAGAGCGTTGCTCGCGACAACAGGTGGTAGCAGTCACATATCAGTACCGGGCACAAGCAGTGCGCCAATTCAGCAACAGAATGCAAGGTGAGTGTCAATAATTTTTTTTTTCCATCGATGCAAATCGCACGGCCAGATGTTTACACGGGTAACAGGCTGATAATTTAGGACATTTTCTTTCGACACAAATATAGTAAGGGCCAGGAAGGCATCGATGTTAGCCAGCTAAGAACAAACAGTGTGTTTATCTACACTGGGTAAAGACAAGGGGGAAGTTGTAAGGCAAGAAGTGTAAAGAAAAGCCCACGGCCACACACGCATGACAGTCGGTCGTTATTGTGCGGTATACAGCATTATTATCGCCCTGGGCGCTGCAGTGCTTAGGGTTCTCGGCTGTTGACCCGAAGGTCGTGGGCCCGATTCCGGTCGACATATCGATGGAGGTGAAATGCAAGAATGCCATCTACTGTGCGATGTCGGTGCACGTTAAAGAACACTTCATAGTTGAAATGTCCGGAACTTTCCACTAGGGCGTGGCTCAATCTTGTCGGCGCGTTGGCACTTTAACCTCAGATATTAGTGTATACACCATGATTATTCAATAACCGGCTGCGCAAGTCTGTTCCCTTCAGCAATTTCAACAGTGCCTTAATTCGCAGTTATTTTCAGGACATTCTAAAGTGGCAGCTGCCCACATCGGTCCGTGGTTTAGGCTGCTGCGTGGTTCATGCGGCGGAAGCACGGGCACGCAGTGGTGGACCGACAAGTACGAGCTCCTTGCGAAGACGAATGTATCCTTGCTCCTTATTGGGCCCGAAATATATAGGCACAAACGCATGCAAGGTAGAGGGGGCGCCATACTCGGGCGGAAACCTAAGACTAGTGCTGAACCATGGCGGCCTCTGCATCGCCCCCCTTGAAGCCTCAAGGTCAGACTCGAGAAATGAGCAAGTCGAACACACAAAAACTTTCACAAGTTCAAACGGTGCGGCGGAAGAACACACCGACCGTAACTTGTTCGCATCGCTCCATCGCTACGGTCCCTGGCTGCAGGGTACTGTTGCAGAGTCTGTCTGTCGGGGACAATATTCCGCAAGATTGGCAGGCTGAGGTTCCTGGAGGGAAACTTCCTGCAGTAGGGGTGGCTGTGCAGGTGTGGGTGGTGGTTCCTCTTTGGACGAGAGAGGTGCAAAAGGAACTAGGTGACACCGTTGAGGCTCTTGGAAGCCACCTTGCTCCGTTTCGACGACATAGCTTCATGGTCATTGCCCCGGGCTGATGACTGTCCGCTGAACTTGGTCAGGTCACACCTAGCGAAGTTGACCGCTTTGGCTTTGCGGTAGGTCTCGAGCTCCGTAATGCCTATTGTAGTTGTCTGCCTGCTTCCGCTTGGAAGCTGCATCTTTGACGACAAGGTCGTTCCTTAGCTACTAGTTAGCACGTAGCTGGGAGTCTTGCTTTGGGGCTCTGGTTTTGAGCTGTCGCCCCCTCAACAGCTGGGCTGGAGTGAAACCGTCGATTCCAGGAGTATCAAGATGACTGAGAAGAGCGATAGGAGGATCCTTCGACTTGCGCAACAAGTCCTTGATTGTGCGAACCATCCTCTCCTCCTCTCCGTTTGAGCCTAATTTGGACACTGGTCACACAGAGGAAGCCGTAGGACGCTGCCAATGCCGCACACTCTTTGGACCAGAGCGGCAGGCCATTACCTGACCTGACCTCACCTCTTGTGGGCTTACATGGCGGGCAAAGATGCTTTTGAGAGCGTCGATGTGCCCTAGCTGTCGTGCTCCTCAGGGTCACCTCCTCAGGGAACCTTCAGTAACAGTGCACCAGTAGGATGAACGTCTGCCGTTGAGGTGGAACAATTCCATTCTGAGGAATTTCCACTTAAGGCCGTGGAGAGCAGGGGCACTGCAAGGTTCATGCGGGTGGAGGCGCAATGTTCGCAGTTGGTGACGAGAGAGGCGATATCTGCAGAGATTCCGGGCCGCTAACTTGACATCCGAGCTAGGGCTTTGGTTCTGTTAATGCCATGGCGACTTTCATGCAACAGCATGAAGACCGCCGCCCTTAGGGACGATGGGATGACCAGCCGGGCGCCTTTCAGCAGAACACATTCACCGACAGAGAGCTTGTCTACCGCAGAGGTGTGCTTTGAGAGCTGCAGTGTTGTCTTGGACTCTTGCGGCAAACCATGCTGGTAGGAAGAGGTGAAGGTCTTGCATTTGCCATCGCAGTCTTGGGCCGATCGCAAGTCTTTGGGGCTGAGTAGCAAAACTTCCCCTTGCCACTATAGTTTTGCAAAGTACATGCCCAGCAGGCGAAGTGGAGGTCCTTGAGGGCCAGTGAGCATAGTGTCGACTTGGTCGAGCTTGCCAGGCAACGTAGGTAAGTCACTTGGAATGGCGGATACGTCGGCTGTGGAGTCTACCGTGAACTGCGCTGTGTTGCTGTCAACATTCACGTTCACAACTACACATTACATACGTTGACAAAACTACAGGTTGACAAATTCACATGTGGAAGGCTTGCATGAGCGCTCTGCTTGTGGCTCCGGCGAACGAGGCTTAGCTACAAAGCCACGGCGCGAGGCGAACGTGTTAGCTTTTGTGGCATCGAGGTTGAGCTCACGGCAGTGCTCGGTGTGGTTCTCGGACAACGCATTTTCCTTGTCGGCGCCTTCGGATTGACGTGCCAGCGTCCATGCCTCCTTAAGTGTCGACATGGCGTTTTGGCTCAGCTGATCCGAGAGACGGGAGTAAGGGAGGCCGAAGACGGAGGTCGACGACGAACAGCTCCCGTAGGAGCCTTTCCTCGCTAGCAGCTGACTTTTACACCTCTTAACCATCCTGCACAGTTCTGCGTATTATGTGTCGACGCTTTGCTCGGGTAGTGAACACGGCTGCGGAATCGCGACGACTCGCCAAGCTCGTTTACCGGTGCACGAATTGCTGAGTGAAGTGAGCCCCAACGGCTTCGTTGAGGCGAGGGACCGCGCGTCGAGGGAGAATGTTTGGAAAAGCGGGCGAGCATCTGGACCTGCGCATTACAGAAGCGATCGTACCTCTATGTTCCACGACGCTTGTATTAGTCCATTTGATGCGCGCTGGCGAGTTCGCAAAGTCGAACGGTGCCGCTGGCTGAAGGTTCATGCCGCACAGATTTGTCTGCTCGCAGGTCTCGACGAATATCGTGATGCCGTACTGTCGTGATGAGGCCTAAGGCTGGGGGCGTTATCCGTTCCCTCCTGGCAAGATATCGCGTGGCTAGTGCCACTGGAGCGCAGGCACGCAGTGACGGACCGACACGTACGCCCTGCTTGCTCAGATGAAAGTACCCCTGCATTTATTGGGCCGAAACATAGATAGGCACACAGGCATGCAAGCTGCAGGGGGTGGCACACTCTTGTGGCAGCCTAACAAAAGGGTTGAACCAAGGCGACCTCCACAAACCCAAGCTAAAGCGAGTGATTGTCTCGGGACGTGTAGCCGTTACAGTAAGAAAAGGACATCATGTCGTGACGGTCCCTATTAGCCATAGCTGCAAAGGAGTGGGCGTTTTTCAGCGCCGTTGCACCGTTTTTTATCAAGTTACGAATGCTCAAACAAGTTCGCATACACAAACACAAAAGCGCCAGGAAGAAACATTCAGTCTAGGGCAGCTATGCGCAAGTTCGCGCTTCTTGGGTGCTCCCTTACGCAAGCGTTTTGACAGCTGCGGTTCGCGTTCATTGGGTGAAGCACTATTCATGTCTGTCGACAGGTGATGCTACGCTTGATCACTAATTTAAAACAATGGTCGGTGCAATGTTGCACATGGATAGCGCTACGAATGTAGCTTTGTTCTCTATTCTGATACCTTGCGGTTCAGCACACGCAGCAACTCGAACCGCAGACCGTAGCATGCATACAACAGAATCTAAAGTTCTGAAAACATTGCGGGCGTCCCTAGATCTTCAATTAGGGGTCTAGCAGTGGCGCGCGCACCTCGGTGTTTATGTGCCCTGGTGTATTCCTTAGGCTAAGATTGAAGGAAAAAAGATGACATTGAAAAGCTCGTTTATCTTTGTTAGACACAATATTAATGAGAACTAACAGACAATAAGGCGGAGGAAAGTATACGGGTTGGTATTTGTAGTAATTAGGACATAAATGTGGAGCGAGTAAACTGGCCCAAAAGATAGGTCGGTGGTAGAGCATCGGACGCGTTATTCGAAGGTCGTATGTTCGATGCATCCCGGAGGCAAGGTAACTTTTCGTCCACTTTACGTTCACCACATTTATATCCTAGTTACTACAAATAACATCCCGTATACTTTCCTTGGCATTATTTGTCCATTAGTTCTCATTAATATTGGGTTAAGATTGTGTTTCTTCGCGCTGTCGAAGCGCTTCTCCCTCGCGTGCTGAAAAGAAGGTCCCGGGATCAAACCTCGACCGCTGCCGTACGTTTTCAATTGAGGCTAAAATGCTTGATGCCCGTGTACTTAAATTTAGGGCCACGTTAAAATACCCCAGGTGGCCTAAGTTGCCGAAGCCCTTGAATACGGCGTCCATCATAATCATATCTTGGTTTCAGGACGCTAAACCAGCACGATTATTATGAAGCAGATCTCGGACGCCGCGTCGAAAAGAGGACGTGGTTAAGATCTGCTCCTCCAGGCGTCGCAACGATCCCATCTGCTGGCAATACCAACGTCCGCTCTTTAAATTCACGCAATAAATTCATTTACAATTTTTATTCTGACCGTTGCTTTGTGTGGAAACGAAATATTTATTGCGAAACATTAAGCAGTTGTGAGTAGGAAGCCGCGCGTTGGGCGTCCTGCCCACCACGAATTTCTTTTGTTTGCACACCAGCCCCTAATGCTGACTCCTGCTACTCACTGGTATAGTGTGGGAACGGGACACTGTAGGCGACAAAGGGGAGAGTTTTCAATGGCACTGAGCAGTTTGCTGTTGTGTAATTCGCTTAACAAGTCATTTCCACAAACGCGAACGCACGTATTAAATGGGTTAAATATTACCTCGTGCTGTTCGCATTCGAAGAAACTCTTTTCGTGAAAAGTGTAATTACGGAAAATCTCACCGATGTTTTCTCAACCGTTCTTTCGCAGCCATCCTGAAGGAATTGGGGAGGCGTCGAACCAACAGCACGGAAGCAAGGCTGACGAGGAGCCCGGTTATGAGTGTCGATTCTGCGAGGAGACTTTCAGATGTGCGGAAGACTTTCGCAAACACGTCAGCGAGAACATCGCCAATGGAAAACATCTATGCCGTGTATGCGGCGTATGGTTCCTCTTTCCTTCCGTGTTCCAAAAGCATTACCGCAGACACACGGGTGAGAAGCAGTTTTCTTGCGACCGTTGCGGAGTCAAGTACATGAGCAAAGAAAGCCTTACAAGGCACACCAATCAGCGACACCCAAGAGATCCTGAACGCGACACCGCAGATGCAAAATAACCCGAGAAGAAAATGCGAAAGTGTCTTGACGACGGTGTAGTACACGTATCTTGCCACCGCAGCACCTGAGCTTCGCTGAACACGTCAAAAATAATTACTAACCTCGTGACAAACACAACCGGGCTAATTTTACTCTTTCCGACAACAGCTGAAAAACAGCTGAAAAAAAATACTTCCCTTGAAAAGCTCAAGGAATAACGTGTGCGTCTTATTATAGATCATCTCTCACTACACGCTCTCTCTTCCACATTTTTTACTGACGTTTAGAGTGAGCGATATCTGCCTTCCGAGCCAACTAATATCTTTAAGGCTTCGCGAGCGCCGTGAGTCGGGCTAGATGGCTGTTCATGATCGTCAAAATATTGCAGTGTGATTTTGTTGCTTATGCGCTGTTTTGACTATCATTTGTGAGACGTTTGATCGTTGCCAGAAAATATATTCAATTCTAAAAAAGCATTTTTACATCATATCTGCGGAGGTGAGATAACTGATATTTATTCTCCAACCAAAGTTACGAAGACACGTAAAAACCCGACGTTTCGGAACCAGCTCGGTTCCTTCCTCAGGGGGGACTGCGGCGGCTTGGCAGCGGCCTCTTTAAGGCACTCTCGCAAGTGAAAGTGAAACCAAGTGGAGGAGGAGGTTGCTACTGGAGTCGTGGCATATACAGAGGACCACTCAAAATATCAACCGTTCACTCGGAACTCTCCCCCCGGTGTATGCGCATGGGCTACGCTCCTCGGTAATGCGTGGGGTCGTTAACCGCCGCGAGAGTGCCTTAAAGAGGCCGCTGCCAAGCCGCCGCAGTCCCCCCTGAGGAAGGAACCGAGCTGGTTCCGAAACGTCGGGTTTTTACGTGTCTTCGTAACTTTGGTTGGAGAATAAATATCAGTTATCTCAGTTTACTTACCCAACCAGACAGACTTCTGTCTAATGTTTACCTTCAATCTGCGGAGGTGTATTTGTGAACAGGCGTTCAATTTGCGGTTATGCAATTGAGGTCACGGTTTCCGTGTCAGCCGTAACGCCCGTATCTAATTCGCGCGAAACTACAGCACGAACATTTACGTATAATAAAGTGCATGATAAACGTATTTCAGGCGGACAAAAGCAATCCGTAGACAGCCCTGCAATATGGCGTGCCTAAAATACCTTGATCATGTTTGATTCCTCCGCGACGCGAACGTTGAGAATTTAATGAATTTCTGAAAGCGGGCTGCGTATTGTTTGCCTTGAGTTTGTTGTATGTGTTGCTTTGCTCGATCTGCTCCACCAAGCTCGGTGAGCCTCCAAAGGACAGTGGAGCCTTGGACTGAAAACCCCAGCCATTTGGTCACAAACACTACGATGAATAAAGCTGGACATTGAAAGTATTTGACGTCGAATGCGTCTCATTCGTTGATAGCATTAGTGCCGCCGCATTCAACAGAATAATACCTGGTCCCCATAACTGTACAACATGAACGTAATCGGTGTCCATGCGTACAGGTCAACTCTTGACTACATGTGTGTATTCCATCAATATTATTGTATATGCAATTAACTGACCCACTGCTTGACACCCTGTCCAACATCTCTGCATACCAAAACAAAACACTAGAATTAAACCCACCGTCAATGTTATAAGAAGACTGTAGGATCATGTTTATTCCTTATAGATAATTCAACTTACCCTACCAAAAGTGTAGTACAAGTCAGACGGCCCTTTCTCTAACAAGTGTCGCAAGGCTGAAACTCTGAGTATGGCCCAACTCTTTGACGGAATAAGGACCCACCCGCCGCGGTGGTCTGGTGGTTCTGGTGCTCGAATGCTGACCCGAAAGAAGGAGGAACGAATCGTGGCGGCGGCGGCCGCATTTTGATGGAGGCAATATTTTCGAGGCCCGTGTGCGTAGATTCAGAGGAACGTTAAGGAACACCAGATGGTTTAAACTCCCGGAGCCCTCCACTGCTCCTTGCCTCACAATCATATCGCAGTTTTTAGGTGTAACACTCGAACAAATATTGTTATTCAATAATGACCACACCGTTTCTTGAGCGGCGAGATTGGTCGGTCTAGCGCACAAGATTCGTGTTGATCTAAAATGGGTACTCATGTAACGGGGCGAATCAGTGGCGATGAAGACGACCAAGACAGTGCAAAGAGCTAGCGATGAGTGACATGCTGCTACGTCCTAGTTTATTAAGGCCTGAAGTGTCTCGTTCAGTGGCCCCCCATGCGATATACTGCGGCCACATGAATTCGTATGAAAAACCATGGGACCTCTGTCACTGACAACGTCATAGTGAAGTCACAAATTGCAGAAATTTGTCACGTCATGGTGAAGTCACGTTAATAAGTCGTCACAGGGTATCATCGCTTTCTCAAACGTAGCCGATCGCGCAGGTACTGCAACACCATGTTACGCACAGAAAGCTTCAGGTAGGGTGGCTAGAATAGGGAGGTGTGCCGAGCGCAGCGAGTTTCCCTTGCCAGACAGGGTCCCTCTGCGTGCCGATGCCGCTAGGAGCGCTGCTGCAAGGGCCTCGTGTAAAGCCGCCGCTGTCGCGGATTGGCCATTGGATGGCTACTGCAAGAAGACGCGGCGTCATTTTTTCTTTTCACCATTTACGTGGTCTTTATTGTACACGAATAATGCATTTATGACCTGTGGGGATGATGCCCTATAAAACTAAGAACTACTGAATGCTGGTGCTTTGTTTCTGGCTGATACGAAAACTTCAAAACCATAGAACTGGGTTGAAAAGAAATACAGCGATAATAACTCACAAAATGTATCTATGCCCTATCACGAAATGAGGCGGCGTTTTCTTCTTTCTTTTTCTGGCAGAACAGCTTAAAAAATGAAACCTATTAGAAAGAAAGGATTTGCGCTTGTGCCTTGGACTTCTAATGTTCGTTGCGCACAACGTATTAGATATGGAAGCGTGATTACCATAGTTTGTTAATTAGATCCAAGATGCAAACAATTGAAACATTTTTAAAGATATACAGTTCGCCTCGGAGCCGATCATTATTCTTTGAAGTACATTATGTGCACACCCATCAGATTATATTTACACAAGCGCTGTTAGAACTACCGAATGAAAAAAATTATATATAACATGTTGGCTCTAAAATAAGCTCAATTCAATCCTACCCGTCGAATTTTGTGATATTTTTTCTGATAATGCTAAACAAAAGCCATTTCGATATTTAAGTGACTAGTACACGATTAACTTGCACAACTTACAATAAGAAATACAACTGCGACTTATGTATCGGTGTGAAAGGAGAAGGCAAGGTTAGGCATCTTCTCTCGTTCACTTGAGTGGTCGTTTTCAATTCGACTTCACGATCATACACCTAAAGCGGTTAGCCGTGCTGCCTATTGGGTTGCAGAAGTTGAAGCATTTTTCTATCTTCCTGTATTAACCGTATATATGCACCAATCTTAAGTTCAGAAATAACGGCGATTGTTTTAGCAAACTAGATTCCGTCAAATCAATCAGCAGCAGGTATACGCGTAGTTCCAAGTTCTCATTCGGTATGTTCAACATTTCCTGCGGCAACGAATTGAACACTCCTGAACATCATAAGCGTCAGTATCTCTATGTAGACCTCTAATCCCTAATTTATCAGATACGGCTGCTGCGACAGCTTTAAGGTACAATACTTGTTTGCAAAGCAATATTGGCAAATTATCGCTGGATAAATTTAAAGACTTCGTACATGTAAGACATTGCTCGAGTAAATAGCGCTGTGCATCTCGACAATTAGAAGTTTTTGCACCAAATTACGCTGTCGAATTCCACGAGTGAATTTTTATTCATATATTGCTGGTCACATGGCGTCCCCAATGCGCAAATTTTGCAGTTGAAACAAGAGACCAATTCCTTTTATTTTCGCCGAAAGTCCAATTGGAGAAAAAGGCACCTTGTAGCTACAATTCAGAAGATAGGATTAGCAATAAGTGTTTCAATAAATTTTTTATTTGGCGCCACTACATTAGGTTATAGTCAAGGGATGTCTGCTGTACTGTATTTGGCTATATTAACCCTTTCGGCCCTGGCGTCCTATAAAAAGGACACGAAGAAAAATTGCTATAAATTGTGACATAAGCTACTACAAAATTCAAAAATGTGTGTGTGGTATCTTCAGTACACCTTTGCAAACATAGGTAGTAGTTTTTCTCTCATCGTCCTCCTCGGAAGTCTGCAATGTCGAAAACAAGATGGCGGAAGGTGAAAAAGACGACAAACGCCGCAACCAAATATTTGATGACATTTTACTGAATAACTATTTTCTCTGTAGCTATCGTAATTTTCTCTGTTGTTTCTAAAGTGCTTGATGGCTTATTTACAAAGGGGGCCTTCCCTAACATTTCCGCTTAGGCCGCGGCAATGAAAAATCTTAATGTCCTAAATATAGGACACCAGGGCTTAGTGGTCGTGAGATCTTTCAATGCATTGCATGATGACCCGAGCCGTAGCGCTTGTGTCTGCTTCCAATTTCTTGTTATTCTCCTCGGGAAATCAGCCTGCATTTTTTGCTCATTTGGAAGGGGGTCCCAAAAGCGAGATTGTACATAATTGATCCGAATACGTTTGCTGCAGTGTAAGAATGGTACATGACAGGGCTTGAAGATAACGAGGATGAAGTGCAGTTCTATCAGCTTACGCATGCCGGCATGGGCGACAACAATTGCGGCGCACCAAAGGAGGATTCGACAACTTATTATGATGTTAGATCTGACAAGGCGTCCAATAATTAGATAATGGCCATTCAAGTGCACTGAAGAGCACTGTGTCACGAGTGCAAAAACTTGCTTTTGGACCTTTGAGACGCAGTAACCCATATATGGTTGCTGGCATGCTAGCTTCAAAACAATTTCAGGCGTAAACACAGCAAAATAAATAGCAATATCGAAATTCACCATATTTCTCTTCACAACCACGAAGCCCTGGTGTCCTATATTTAGGACATGACGTTATTTTTCTCATACACTGATGGGATGCTCAGAAAATATTATTTTCGTGCTCTTAAGGTGATAAAAAAAGCAATATCAAGAAGAAAAAAATTATCTACCCGTTAAAAAAAATTCAGGGCTGAAAGGGTTAATATGACGAAAAGATTACCGCGATGGTTTATTTTTCTTTCGCTGTTCTTTGTTGCAAATCCATTTTGTCTACATCGATCCTTTGTATTACTTCATATCTAGAGGCTCACTACCATGCGGGTAAATGAGTAACTCCATCTCATTATGACCGCTTGCTCATTTAGCATTTTCATTTACTCGATGTTTTATTTTCAACCTAATTTTACAGTTACCCTTAGCTTCATATGTATTTTCTTATTGTATCCACGATGTGTGTATCGAATTTTTTTTCTTTCGGCGAAGTAGTTGAAGAGTTGAAGCAGTCGACATATGCTCATTGGTGCGCATCGCGTTTCACTCCGATTTATTCCTTTTCGCGCACATTTCTTCATGAAAATCAGTAAACAAGGAGAGGAAGATGATAGAGTGTGCCCGTTTTTACTCCACGTGCTGAAAGAGAAATGAAAAAAGGCGATTAAGGCAGGAAACTGTTGCGAGCGAAATAGTGCGAGACAGCTTTGCCGGACATGAGCAGCGCTAGGCGGCACGTCATCTGCTCAACTCGCCGCGCCCCTGCGTACAGCGCCCCTTGAGGCATCGGCGCTATTTGGGGACCGGTTTCTGTGGCCGCTTTTCACACGTCCCCATTCTAGCTACCATACTTAAGGTGTGGAAGAACTATGTAATTCACTCAGAACATCAGGGTAGTTTAATGCAAACCTCTCGCACTGCTATTCGTTGTATCTTGCCATTGTTCTGGACTCCGACTGTATTGCTTAACGCTTTACTAAGTGTGCAGCAAGCCTTGAAGTGTTACAAAGCGTGACATGATGCCGAAATATATTTTTTTGGTGACGTGAAAAACATGTGTAGCATATGGCCTCTTGGCTTGGATTCAAATCGTATTTCTGCAAGTTACTTAGATCCTGATGGCTATCGCAATGCAGCTGTGCAACATTCTCAGTTTGATATATACCAAAATTGGTATTGCGTGACGCGAGTGTATGACAACCATAAATGCCAGGTTGGGTCTTGACAATCATAATATGCATATCATTTACGGTATGATTTACATGGCACACTCATTGTCCAATCGGGACCATTTCGCTAGATTTATATAGGCCAAAATTTGTATTGCGCGACGCGACTGCATGACGTATATAAGTGACAGGTGGTAATATGAAAACCATGATATGCATGTCATGTATGGCATGATTTACATGCCACACTCATGGTGCACTCGCGGCCATTTCGCTCGTTTGATATACACCAAAATTGGTAATGCGCGATGTGCCTGTATGACGAACATAAATGACAAGTCCTAACATGCGAATCATGTTATGCATGTCATGTACGGTATGATATACATTACACTGTCATGGTGCGCTTCCGGCCGTTTTGTTACCTGGATATTTACTAAAACTGGCATGGCATGACACGAGTGCGTGATGAACATAAACGACAGCTCATGCATGCATTGTACATACCATGTCTCATTAGCACGTCTCATTAGCATGACATATACCAGATTGTGGGTGCATGCGTGCATGGCAAACATGCGATGTATGGTGAACTAGATGGTATGACATGAATGATTTCATTTGGCTCAAAGTCAAACAAGGCGATGTATGCAGCTCTTTGCTGGCTACTTCGCATTGCATCGATTCCCGCAGTGCGTGGGATCTGCCGGATTTTTTCAGTGACAATTGTGAAGTGTTTTTTTTTCGACTCCTGTTTATATGCTCATACAATTTACAATATGTTGCACCAACTCGCCCAGCATACCAGCATCTGGAACACCTCAAGGCGCGGTCCTGTCTTCTCTCCTATTTAATTTGGCCGTGCTTCAGCTTCAATTGAAATTGGTTTCTCTGCCGACGATACGCCACGCTCTTTACGCGGATGATATCACAATATAGACCACACAAGGTAACCTGCGACACATGGAGTCATGCCTAAAAGCAGCAGCGACCGTAGTCGACGACTACGCGACCTACTGCGGACTCCAGTGCACCCCAGCTAAATCAGAATTTGTATGCGCAAGTCACTTTCCTCAGGACATACCTCAGCTACGTATCAGTCTCCCCATGGGACCGATCCGGGAGGCCAAGAAGATCCGAGTCCTTGGCCTATTTATACAGCAAGAACACAGGGCCGACACCACTCTGACCAAACTTCGCATGGTGGGAGACCAGGCAGGACATATGGACTGCCGCATCTGCAACATGTTGAAGTTAAAGTTTATTCCTACAGTTACAAAATATGTATAAACAGTAAGGAAGGTGGGTAAAAGCTGCATATAGGCAGCTTTGCTGGTCCCACCTCCCCGTACAATAAGAAGGATGCACTGCGGCTTGCCCATGTTTTCGTAACGAGTAAAATTCTCTATTCGGACTCCTGTTTCCACCTGCTTAAACACGATAGTGAGCAACTGGAGGTCATCCATTGAAAACTCATCAAGCGGGCTCTTGACCTCCCGACCACCACGTCCAGCCAGAGACTTCTGGGTCTATGCGTGGCGAACACAGACACCTTCGGTCGACACATCTACGACCGGCTACACAACAAACACGACTACAACATTCAGGAAAAGGTGCGACTTCCAGAACCCTGGAGGCGCACCCTCCGACTCCGACATTTCCCCTCAACATGTCGAGAGAATACCGCAACGGTCGTCGCCAGGCTCCTGCCGAAGCATTCCAGCGACGCTTTCGTCACAAACTACATGTGTGTTACGTGGACGCTGCCGGCCCGCGCAACAGAGGTGGTACACTGCCGAAGTTGTACACAACACAAGCACAGTCAACGGTCTTACTTTCAACGCCTACAGCGCAACACACGCGGAGTGTGCCATCGCTCTGGCTCTCACCTATCCCTCGTCGAAACACACAATCACCGATTCGCGAGGAACCTGTCGCAGCTGTGAGCTAGGGTGGGCTCTCCCGCTTGCTCAGCGCATACTCCAATCTAGCTGCAGAACCCTTGATCCAACTCCACGTAATCAGCTTTGGACCCCCGGTTCTCTGGGATTCCAAAGAAACGAACACGTCGATGAGGCCGCGCGCGCCTTCCCTTTCCCTTCAATATAACTGTTTTTGGAAGCCTACTCCCAACTAGAAAATTTGGCCCTTTTATTTAAAGACATTACTCATTACTACAAGGAGGAGCATCGGCGCTATATACGGACCATTTTCAGAGAATGGATCGCGCTGTCCAGCGCCTCCTTTAAAAAATTGTCACCAACACTGCACTATGCCCGGCGATGCTAAAACAATTGAATCCATCTTTTCATGGTGCACGCCAGTTTTGTGGCGAGGTGGCTGACATCTTCCACATAAGACTGACAGGCGGGTGAGTTGGAACATATATATCCTCTGGTAGCCATCGTTGTACGTATATGAATTTTTCAAAAAAATCCTTCAGTTCTTAGCCTACCGCTCCTACCGTCTTCATCCTTTGTGTCTTGTTCGTTTGTGCGATGCCCAAGGATTGATGCCTTCCGCATAATTTGGGTGTGCCAGTCAAGCCCATCCATCCCCCCAAACCCACCAGAGAGCCCTGGGAAGGGGCCCTACCCTGCTGTCAGGACCTCAAGGCCCAAAAGGCGGACGCGCGCGGCGTTGCTTGCCAAGCAGCCCCGGGATAGGGGCTCCAGCTAGCAGGTTGATGGAAGCAGGACAATACGACCCCAACCTAATCACCTCTCTGTAACCATTAAATGGTTAATAAATGTTTTCATCACCACTACCAAACAGCTCGGTTCGCGCCTCACCGAGTGTCGTCGTCACGATCGCCTAAAAATGGGAGCGAAACAACTGTAAAAAGTCCCCTCCACATGACTGTTTTTGACCTTGGCGATAAGGTGCTACTCCGCTCAACTGCTCCTGGACAAAGTAAAATGTTTCAATTCCATTTGATCGGGCCGTACATTGTTCTGCATCGGGCCTCCCCAGGAACGTTCGTGGTCATTGCTGTTCTCATGCCTTCTGGCGGCCACTGCCACGGTACTGAGATTCTTTACGTGCCTCATATACGTACCTCGTGACGCCAAGAGGCAAAAAAAGAGTGTTCCACACTCGCCGCCATGGCTACGATTGGCGCTGACTAACACTCCTAGGTTTAATCAACATATATACCCCAGAAAGTGGACGGGAGGATGACCGCCGCCGTAGCTCAGTGGTAGAGCATCGGACGCGTTATTCGAAGGTCGCAGGTTCGGTCCCTGCCGGCGGCAAGTCATCTTTTCGTCCACTTTACTTTCTCCACATTTACATTCTAAATACTACAGATAACACCCCCTGTACTTTCCTTGGCGTTATTGTCTGTTAGTTCGCATTAATATAAGGAATTTATACGTCATTCTTTGCAAATTTACACCCGTGGTCTGATTTGCTTCTCCCACACCTGGCAGAAATAGTGCAAACATTAAGTTGGTCCTTCGCCTGTTTGACAAAAATTCAGATTTCCTAATGCAAAAAAAAGGGTGACCTTATTTTTAGTGCAAAAACGTGTAAAAATGTTTAGAGTCTAGGGTGAATCCCTCGCGACGATAGCATCAAGAGGCGAGTAATGAACACTGACAATTGGTATGCACTAATTCCAAGCGTCGTTATCCGACGAGACAGACGCCAAGGTGTATACTTCTCAGTAATAAGGTAACATACCCATGTGCTCATGCACACACCACACAACGCTTCAGGAACGCGAGAGGCAGAGCTTTTAGCTTGAGCCGTGAGCGCGCGACGGCGTCCCACTTCTCGCTGGCGTTTCTCTCAGGGAGAAGGTGCATTTGTAACGCCTCGTGTATGCGTTTCGGTAGCCCAGTGGGTACAGCGCTCGGTGCCTATTGCCGCGGACCGAGAGGTTGTTGGTTCAACGCCCGTGTCATCCACGTGCACGAAACCTTTTCTTCTTTGTCATCTCTTCGTGTGCCGTTTACCAACATCATTTCCGTGGCGGAAATGATGTCAATAACGTCGTGTTGGTTGATCCCGGCATAAAACACTCCCGCGTTTAAGTAAAAGAAGCACCTGAGCGGGCTATCTTCGGATTTACTTCGTCCTCTCCGTTTCAGCGGCGTTCGCGTCAGTGAAATCTTAGAGCACGGTTGACCTTCGCTTTCAAGAGTAGAACGCGATAGCGTAATCGGGCCCGTGCGCATCGCTTTCAACCACGCCGAAAGGAAAGGAACGTTTTTGCACGTAACATTGGCGGCTTCAAACAATCCTAGAACGCTAAAGATTCCCAGGTGGTCGAAATTTCCGAAGCCCTCCATTAAGGCGTCCCTCATAATGATATCGTGGTTTTGCGATGGTAAACGCCAGATATTATTATATTGTATTATACCCTTCCTAGAATGTCTGCTAGATGTACAGTTGGTAAGTACCCACTATGCCACAAGTATTTCTTTTGCAAATTGGCGATGTACCCACTACGCTTCCGTAAGGTGCCACGCGCACCCGCGCAGCTGCACACTTTGTAATGGGTAGGCAACTTTAAACCACCCAGTTGTTGCGCAATTCACTTGTTCTGACACCTAGTGCGATTCTACAATTCTGCCACGCAATAATACGTGCTTTAAGAAGACTTACCCACTACATTACATTCTTATAGCGTTTTTTTACGAAGCAGTTTCAAGCACTGGTGGCGTAGCTCCATGGTAGAACATCTGCTTGCCATGCAGAAGGCATGGATTCGATTCTCAGCAGGACCAAACAAGCTTTATTTGTTTATTTGCACCTGTCTCGAAGTTTCGCTCACGGACAATGCCGATTTTTTGCTCACAACCCACGATGCCGACACCGACACTGAGGCCCACGCCGACACCGGAATTTCTGCGAAACGAGCCCTTGAACGCTATCGCGTTAAACGATAAAAGAAAGTACGTGAACACACGAGTTCCGCGCCTACTTTCTCCACTTCGTCTTTGCGCCATTTGAGTGAGCAGCAGCGTCGTAGGGGCGTGAACAAGTGTGAGATGCGTGCTCCCCACTGGTCTTGCGACGATGGCCCTTCCAGGCATGCAAGATCTAGACAGGGGTGGACGCGCGAGTTGTGTTCGCTACTTGTCAAGGGCGGCCGAAATTTCAGTCATCAACCGAAGGATAAGGATAGGTTGGATGCTTACGGCAGTCATTCTCAAAAGCATAACAATGTTCGAGGAAATATTAGAGACCACGCAACATGCGATGGAACAGAATATCACAGGCGCTACATTGAGATCCGAAGAGACCGTAATTTATTGAAGAACCAACAGCGTTATATAGCTGATATTCCACTCGACATTAAGCGAAAAAAATAGACCTCGGTGTGCCAAGTAATGCATAGGACAGACAACCGGCGCTCAGTTTGAGCCAACGAATGACTACCAAGCGACGGGAAACAGAGGCGTCGACTACAGCTTCTAAGTCGGGATTATTTAGTCAAGAAGTTCCCAGGAATAAAATGGAATAGACTTGCACGAGATAGCTTAACTTGCAGATTATTGGAAGAGGCTTGCAGCATGTAGTGGTGAATTAGAACAGGCTGAGGATTGCGATAACGATTCTGATAGTATAGTTGAGGAGTGTATTTGCAAAACAAGTTGCACCAAGTGAGAAATGCTATATACCTCTACAAGAATTTTAGTGCGAGTGCACCGTGAACTCAGTTTATTCGAAATATACCACATACAGGCTGTAGTCTTTATGGTGAACACGATCACGCTACGTCATTTCAGCCATGCTATGAGTTTACCACATACGCAGTGAACACATAGCCAGAGGAAACAAGGCAACTCTACTGGCCTGCTATTTTTGATTCTTTGGTCGATGCAGTTGACCGAGCTGACAGCTTTCTTCATTGGGCTCTTGATTAAAATAGATACTCCGACCTAACACAACAAAAAAAGCAAGAAACTACACAGACGTTTCGCCACCTATGCGGGTGGCATCTTCAGTATGAACTAGCACCGAATGAGCGAAGGTAACCCAGTCTATTTCTAGTCTCGTATGTCTCTGTACACATCCGGTAGGGGGCCACGGTTGCTGTTGCACGCCGACCTGTCACGGCGGATGAACCACGACTCGCGAAGCTTTCTCTTGCCTCACCTTTGTTCCCGAGCCAGCGTCGTCGCATTACTGAAGTCGAAGGCATGCCCCGTCGTCCAGCAGTGTTCGATGAGTTCGCTCTTGGAATGCGTGGCATGGGTGGCTTTGGCGACGTCCCCTTTGTGCTCTTTGAGCCTCGTTGACCCCTTCCGGCCTGTTTCGCCGATGTATGTGGCGTCGCAGTCCCCGCACGGTACCTTGTAGACGACCCCGCTTTGATCGTTCGCAGGGGTGCGGTCTTTAGGCTTGGTGAACACGTTTCCCAAGGTACAATGAGGTCTGAAAACGGTTTTAATGCCCAGCGGACGAAGTGCTCTCCTAACAGAGTCTGACACGCCCTGAACGTAAGGAATGGAAACAATGGATGTTGTGTTTCCTCGTGCCGCACTTCTTGTTCCCCCTCGCATACGTCTCATGGTGTCGTTCATAAACGTCCTCGGGTATGCCTTTGCTCCAACGCACCGACCACATTTGCCATCTCACGTCGCCGCAAATGCTGGCCAGAACAAACAGCATCGCAACGGGACAAGAACGTCCTCACGACGGACCGTTTGTGCTCGGCCGGGTGATGTGAGTGGAAGCACAAAAAGCCTTCGGTATCGCATTGTTTCCGGTACACTGTTGTTTCCACCCTGCCATTACAAGCCCTGCGGACAAGTATATCCAAAAATGGCAAGACATTGTCCTTCTCTACTTCATAGGTAAACTTAATGGCAGGATGTACGCCGTTCAGTGCCTCATGGAAAGCAACGAGATTTGCTCTCTTCAGGATGACGAAAGTGTCATCAACGTACCTACGGTATAGTTTCAACTGAAAAGGTAGAACCTCCAGCGCCCGTGTTTCGACGTGCTCCATCACTAAGTTGGCCAGGGTGACGGAGACTGAACTTCCCATAGGGCACCCTTCAATTTGGTGGTAAACTGTGTTGTTGAAACTGAAGTGCGTTTGTTTCAGGCAAAACCGCAACAAAATTACGATCTCCTCCACCGACATCGACGTGCGACTTTGCAAATTCCTGTCCTCTTTCAAACGGGCCTCCGCAACCTCCATTGCCAGGGCAACAGGAACATTTGTGAATAAAGAATCAACATCAAAAGATACCATCACATCATCATCACCAATCTACTGTGTACGCACGACAGTCGCAAATTCCCGAGAGTTTTTGACTGACTGGCCATTGTTCTCGGTTAACGGTCTCCGCAACCCAACTAGAAACTTTGACAAGTTATAAGTTGGTGACCCAACGAAGGACACGATAGGGCGAAGAGGACAGCCCTCCTTGTGGACCTTGGGCAGCCCATAAATCGTTGGCGAGGCCCCATCCGAAGAAAACAGCCGGCGGTACAACGCTTAATCAATGCTTCGCTTGTTGCGCAGTGCCCGTAATTGTTCCGCCAGTTGTCGTTCCAATTTTGCTGTCGGGTCACGGGTCAGCTTCACAAAAATGCGAGGAATCGCTCAAGACGTTGAACATTTTCTCCTCATAGTCCCTTCGGTCTAGCAAAACCGTGCCTTTTCCTTTATCCTTTTTCGGCTGATAAAGGAAAAGGCACGGTTTTGCTAGACCGGGTGATGGCATATGAGATCAAAACGCGCCAAGTAGAATACCACTTATATGGGATATTGATGTTAAAGAGCATTGACACTATGGTCGAAAAAGTTGATTATACGCTAAAGGACTCATGAGTCGACTCACTCAGGCTCACTCAGATTCAGATCGAGCCGTGAGTGTGAGTCTGAGTGAGTCCGATCGAGCAATATTTCGGCGAGTTTGAGTCGGAGTGAGTTTCGTTGAGAAATATTTACGCGAGTCTGAGTCTGAATGAGGAAAACTTTGGTGATTCTGAGTCCGAGTGAGCCCTAAAGGCAAAATATATTTCATGAGTGTGTCGGAGTGAGCTTCACATTTCTTGCCGACCTATGATTTAGATACGCGAAAATTCAGGTCCTATATCGGAGTTTCAACACGCAAGTGATAATTTTGAATATTTCCTTTGGATTGCGCCCGCTTAGGAAGATTCCTTGGATTAAAACTAGGACAAACCATGACCGATTCAGATAGGATAACAGTGTCCGTGTTTCGCATGTACATCTCTGTCGCACAGGTTTTAATGACCTCAATGTTTAACTACTAGTTTTGTTCACGTTACACAATCTCAACTGAAAAAATCTTGACGGGGTCTTTGTTATATTTTGTATTAATCTCACGACAAGTGAGTGGGTTGTCTGAAGCGGGGATTTCGCAGGGGAGAGTATTTGGTGGAGCCGAGGCGGGGATTCAATCCTGCGACCTTCGAGTAAGCAGTCTGCACCATAACCACTAGACCACAGCGGTGGGTCGGGCATTTCACCGAAGGTGCTTCATTTGCAATTATTGCTATACAAAACATCGCCACGAACATGTAAGCGTGGTAAATTTGGAGTTTCTGCGCACGTGGAAAAGTCAGATTAACTAATAAGGCAACTGGGCGAGTTGGCATGGATCAATAATTACGAAACGGTGCCACGAAGCAAGACAAAGTCATTGTTCGTGTGTTCTCACAACTTCTCAGTGATTTCTTCTTACTTCACGGCGCCGTTTGGTAGTTATATATTAAGATGACGTGTGTGATAAAATTCATGGCACGTGTTGTATTTGATGGATGTCCTTTTGGATGGATGTTGCATTCGCAGAGGCGTATTCGTTTCGTATCGGAACGACAGAAACCACTACATTCTTCACCTGCGGGACCTAAGAGACAGTTGAATTCGTTCTGCACAGCTGCACTGACTATGACACACAGCGATACCCGCTCCGGATGTTTCGCAAGTAAATGGACTCAAAGCCATTCCTTGTAGCCAAAATTCTGGCACCGTGGACATGTGCCTCGATGGTGCAGAAGTCCACGAATGCACTGCTGAACTACTTAAATTTGACAAAAGCAAAGAAGATTACTTTTAAGGACTCGTAACACTTCTCAATAAATTTGACAGGTCCTGCAGACTTGACAAGCTCCCTTAAGTTTTCGCGTGGTTATGTCATATGTTTGTTTTATTCTACCTCTCTTTTAATAATAATATAATCGTTGTGGTTTCACGTCCCAAAACCACGATATGATTAGGACGCCGTAATGGAGGGCTCCGGAAGTTTTGACCACCTGGGGTCCTTTAACGTGCACCTAATTCTAAGCACACGGGCCTCGATCATTTCCGCCTCTACCGAAAATGCGGCCGCCGCGGCGGTATTCGTTCCCGCTACCTTCGGATCAGCAGTCGAGTACCATGACCACTAGACCACCACGGCAGGTTACACCTCTCTTTTTGCTTCTTTATCGCTTCCCCCATGCAGGGTAGCAAACCGGACGTGCGTCTGGTTGACGTCCCCGCCTTTCGTTGCTTATCAGTTTCTCTCGTTAACTACCAATGGAAAGTGAAGCAATTAATGTATCGTAGGTGACAGCGTATATAGAGTCTGCGTGTAATTTTTCGTGGTATACCGTCTTCTCGTCTATCTGATATTTCATGAGAAATTAAAATGAAGAGTACGACGTCCAGTCAAGCCAGGAAGAGGCATAGTGAAAAGGAATACCGACGACAAAAGGGGGAGACATATAAAAATGGTAGAGAACGTCACAGATAGGCCTGAATTGAACTTCTTACTGCTACTGAGCGTCGGGGAAGGAAACACAGAGAGATGATGTGTAAAGTGCATATTCCAGCTCCCATGCAGGAGTGAAGAATTTACCTGCACTAAACATCTCGAGCTGGGTGCGTTGCCTTATTCCATCTTGATCAGATTTTCCATATACTCTGCAATAAGAATCATCGAGTGTCCGCAATGACTCGGACCGATTTGGTTGCTACGTGGTCGACTTATTAAGGATAAAGCTTTTGACGCCTCATCAAACGCGAAAATTGACCGTCGGCGTCTACACGAGTGATGCGAAAAATAATCATAATGTGATGACGTCGGACTTTGACAAAAATCTGTGACGTCATCATGACGTCAGTGTGACAGCACATAACGTGCCGTCACATGATGATGTGATCTCATGACATCGTCGCTCTGTGGAGGGGGGCCGATTACAGAAGCAGTACAAAACCAGGGCACGTGTCGAAGGCTTCCAATGCCTTCGATCCTGGAGGCAGTGCAAAACCAGGTTAGGTGCAGAAAGCTTTCGGAGGGAAGGCGCGGGAGGATGAATATATCGGCTCAGAAGAAAAATAATGAGAATATGGCTTTCGCCTTCAAGTGGTCCTAGGCGAATGCATAAGGGACCTCGCGAGCTTTTTTCTTTTTTTTTCGAACTAGCATACCAAGCTTACGGACAATGTAAAATATACTGGAGGACACTAAGTACCTTCAGCTTACTTGTGTAGTTTGCAATGCCCTCCCCAGCGGTGCGCTCGGATATTTCCTTTCGAACTTATCATGGATGCCACACGTCTTGTACTTAAGGAGGCGGCTAAGTACCACAGCGCTCCTTCTCAAATTTCAGGGTGGAAAGTCGTGGGGCACATCAGTAAAGTCAACGCTGCCCCCTCTAAATGCCGTTTTTCTCGGTTCTGCGAGGACAGCCTTCCAGTGATGGGAAATACATACAGGATAGAGGAGGAGGTGGAGGAGGAGGAGAAAAACGGAAAGACAGGGAGGTTAGCCAGATCTCAGACCGGCTGGCTACCCGGTGCTGGGGAAAGGGGAGTGAAAGATGATAGAAAAGTGATGTTAACAAATTCGCACGAGCTCTAGGGGCTGCAAGCTTAACCTCTGAGGATGCGCCTCAGCCTTTCGAAATGGGCGTGTACAGCGGTAACAATTACCATTGCTGCAATTCATCCTATGTCAACGCACATAACCACTGACACCTTCAGTGTGCATATTCAACATCTTGCCTACGTACATTCCCATCATCTCGCATCTTTACCCGCAAGAAGGACGCATACAACATTCAGCCATATTATTGCTGCCAATCGCACTTCTTTGCCCTCGATCTATACGCCTGCTGCAAGACCACCCTCGCATTTATGATGCCTATATCAACCCGACGTGCTCCTTAATATAACTGGAATCCCGAAGCAGACAAGAAAGACTTAGGTTGCCCTTAACCACGCTGCGCTGTTACATTCACACGAGAATCGCATTGCTCACACAGATATCTACACTGGTGGCTCAGTTTCGACTGGAAGCATAGCGGCTGCTGGAATAATTGAAGATAGATCCTTCAAAATGCAGCTCAAAATGTTTCACGCAAGATCAATTACAGCAGCTGAACTAGTAGCCCTCCATGCTGCTCTTCAGCTGTCCATAGAGCAGCCACCTTGTTGGCCGTCGATCTTTGGTGATGAAAGTCGCGGCGTCGAATTCCGGCCGCGGCGGCCGCATTTCAACGGAGGCGAAATGCTAGAGGCCCGAGTACTCAGATTTAGGTGTACGTTACCTTCTGTGGCGTTTTGTACACAATTGTGTACACCGCTTGTAATCGCCAGTTGTGTCGACTAGTGGCTACGAAAGAGCACGGCACAATGAGGGTTAGATAAATTAAACCTATTGCGTAACAGCTCTATGTTCCTTCAACTTCATTTTGCAGTGCTCTCTTGCATATGATCACTCTGCTGAAGGCACTACCATGTTCAACGAGTCGTTTGACGTGCTGTGTTTCGCGAGCCTCGTCAAAAGTATGATTTTTCTTTGCTCGGAATCAACATAACAGAAAACGAATGTGCGCCATTTTTCTAGACTGAAATACGATTCTATTCGTTCAAAAACAGAACGCGGATAACTTCAGGATAAATAGCTATTTAATGGAAATTTAATTAAGATTATTTACTACAGATGTATTATGACAGTATTACAGAGGCATAAATAAAGGTATAAATCAGGTAATTATATAAAACAGGTAATGACAGCGGTATAAATCAAGGTATTATGACAGTATTTTTGTTGCAATAGAATATCGAGTGCCTCTCAAAAACGCTACCTAAACTTGACGCATTATAGATAGTTTTTCAAAGGTGGCGTCTGAAAGGGTCAAAGAACCCCAGGCGTTCGGAATTTCCGAAGCCATCTTCTACGGCCTCCTTGATAATCATGTTGTGGTTTTGGGATGTGAAGGTGCGACAATTATTAATATTGTCTTCTGTGATAGCAAAACAGCCCCCCAAAGTCCAGCCCCCCCTTTACTTCATGGCTCACAGGGGCAGCTCAAAGGGAAGTTCACCATGAAGTAATAGAAAAAGGGTGCAGATATTCCACTGTGGCTACCTAGTCACTGTGGAATTCAGAGAAATGACTGAGTGGACGCAGCTTCCCGACCAGCCCACGACGGCGTCAGCAGTGTTGCCATTACACTTTCAAGATCGACGTCGGAAAAAAACTTCGTGTGCTAGCCAGTGATCTAGCATCGGACCTGTGAAATTCACCCCAATTTCCAAGCCCGCGGATGCATACCATGGACCCGGATCTCCAAGTGCCTATCTTGTCCAAGATATCGCGACGTGACTAGTACGCCTGTGGCTCGGAGTGCGCTTCTGAAACGCCTATTGATTTCATACTGGAATGACTGATAAGCCATTATCTGCAGCCTGAGGGTGAAGCGAAACAATCGCGCACCTTCTCTGTGTGCACCAGATTTAACTCAGAAACAGCAGCCCTATCAGCCGCACTAGGCCAGCTCGACGACCGCCCTCACACAAAGAATGAGATTCCAGGGCACTGGCGTACCCGGTTTTCAACGCGAGCCACTATGCAGACGTTGTTGAGGTTTCTTCGAGAAACCGGACTTAATGGCAAATTGTTACTGTTCGCAGTCAGTGTTGGTGAGCAGCGCTTGGACCTAACATGGTTGCTAGTTGGGCAAGTTGGAGCAAGTCGTTCATAATGGTACTGAGCGCAAACATTAGGCAGATGACAATTGCAAGATGACGCGCATGCTTCCAACTAAAATCTACTCGTACGGTGCACACACACACACACACACACACACACACATATATATATATATATAAATATATATATATATATATATATATATATATATATATATATATATATATATATACATATATATATTGTCAAGACGTTTATTAACGGGGACTCAGCGGCGGAACACGGCAGCGACAGTCAAAGCGGGGCCGACTCTCTGCACGAGGAGCGTGCCCTCAGAGAACGACCCACTGGAAGGCGCTCGAGAGGACGACCCATTACTGAGCAGGAATGCTTCGCTATAATTACCCCGGCTACGAAAAGGGAGCCGCCTGGCGACCTAGCAACTTGTCACTATGAGCGGGTCATGGTAGGGCTTCAGACGCGCCACGTTGACAATGTCGCGCCCTCGACGGCGCATGTCCGAAGATGGGTCGATGGGTTCGATGAGGTAGTTCACCGGGGATGTGCGTTCGACGACACGGTAGGGGCCTTCGTATTTGGGCAGTAGTTTGGAAGAGAGGCCAGGTGCAGTGGTAGGGACCGAGAGCCATACGAGCGCTCCAGGAAGGAACGTGGACGCAGAACTGGTAGTGTCACCGCGAATGCTTTTCTGCCGCTCTTGGCTATGCGTAGTAAAGGTCTTGGAGAGCTCGCGACACTCCTCAGCAAGTCTGGCTGTGGCAGAAATAGGCGCACATTCAGATCAATCCGGCTTGTAGGGAAGGATTGTGTCAATGGTGTGCGACGGGTGCCTGGCATACAGTAAGAAAAATGGTGAGAAACCAGTAGTGCTCTGAGGAGCGGTATTGTAGGCGTACGTGACGAAGGACAGAATGACATCCCAATTCGTGTGGTCGGCGGCGACGTACATCGAGAGCATGTCGCCTAGCGTTCGGTTGAAGCCTTCGGTGAGGCCATTCGTCTGCGGGTGGTAAGCACGTTGGTGCCATCCGCGCCGGTGAAGATAGGAGGGTCGCGGATGCGGGGGACAACCGGACATGGCGTCGGTGCGAGAGGAGGCGTTTGCTGAGCGGCGTATTGTGTCATGGTAGCAGGTACGATACGGGATCGAAGCTCCAAGGGCATTGAATGCGGACCGTAGTTGTTTAAAGGGCACAGCAGTCTCCACCAAATTGTCAAGACGTTTATTAACGGGGGCTCAGCGGCGGCGCACGGCAGCGACAGTCAAAGCGGGGCCGACTCTCTGCACGAGGAGCGTGCTCTCAGAGCAGAGAACGACCCACTGGACGGCGCTCGAGAGGACGACCCATTACTGAGCAGGAATGCTTCGCTACAATATGTATATATATATATATATATATATATATATATATATATACTTGACCGCCAATATATATATATATATATATATATATATATTGTACAGAAGCATTAGAACGCTGTAATGGGCCGCCTCTTGAGCGCCTTCTAGTGGGTCGCCCTCTTCGCCTCTTGTCGGAGAGCACGCCCCTCGTGCGCTTGCTCGTGAGAGTCTGCGAGTCTGCGCTCTGTCGTTACTGTCGTCGCTGCGCATCGTCGCCATCGATCCCGCCGTCAATAAACGCCTTTACAAAGTGGTGGAGAGTGCTGTACCATCCCCACAACTTCGGTCTCCATCTGATGCCCCTGGAGCTTCGATCCCGTACCGTGCCATCTACCATGCCGCAAGACGCCGCTCAGCAAACGCCGCCTCCTACTCCAACCGCTTGTCCCGGTGTCCCCCGTATCCGCGACCCTCCTGTCTTCACCGGCGCGGATGGCACCGACGTGGAGGACTGGCTCACGATTTACGAACGGGTGAGTGTCCCCAATAAATGGGACGAAGCCGGCAAGCTGAGCAACTTGGTTTTCTACCTCGCGGGTGTGGCAGGCATGTGGTACAACAACCATGCATCCGATTTCCCGACGTGGTCCGCTTTCAAGACCGCCATCGTCGACGTGTTCGCCGCCCTGCCGTTCGTAAGCTGCAGGCCGAACAGCGTTTGCGAGAACGAGCTCAGCAGGCCGGCGAAACCTTTACTAGCTACATTGAAGACGTCCTCGATTTGTGTAAGAAAGCCGAGGCCACCATGTCAAAATCTGACAAGATGAGGCACATTATGAAAGGCATCGACGACGATGCCTTCACGATGCTGCTCGCCAAAAACCCCAGCACAGTGGCCGAGGTCATAACGCTCTGCCAGAGCTACGAGGAGCTGCGCCGGCAGCGGTCGATGACCCGTCGCTCTCCATCCCGCGACGCCGAGCTCGCTGGCTTGTCGACCATATCCGACCACTCCGCCTTGCTCGCAGAGGTGAAGTCATTCGTGCGCGAGGAAATCGCGCGCCAGTTCTCACTGCTGGACTTTGCTCTCAACCTCAGTACGTTCACCAGCCGTCAACCACCCTTCTCCCTCCCCTCCGTCGAGCGATTGAGCAGGAAATCGCGGAGGTCATGCCTGAGTACCACCAGCACCGTCCGGCTCCTGCACCACTGAGTTACGCCCAAGTTGTCGCAAGGACGTCCCCAGTAATACCGACGGCAGCCCCACACAGTTACGCCGAAGCCGCCGCTAGGCATCAGTCCTTCGAAGCGGCTGTGCCGGCCACCTACGCCGACGTAATGCAGAGGCCACGACCGCAGCCCACGATGCAGTCATATCAGTCGCTGCCCCGTCAATCACGTCCTGCGCCATGGGCGGGCCTTGCTCCAGCAAGCCGATGGCGCACACCTGACAACCGCCCCATATGCTTCGCATGCGGTTACGCCGGCCACGTGGCGCGTTATTGCAATCGCGTCCAGCCGCCTCAAGTCGTGTCGCCCGCCACCAGCCAGTCAAACCGCACATTTTACGCCCCACCTACGCCTCTGTCACCGACGTCACGCCAAGCTCCATCTACTCGGCGCTCTCCGTCTCCCCGACGTCGCTCACTGTCGCCGATGCGCCCACGTCCGGTTGCACGCGACCAGGAAAACTAGCCGTTGCAGTCCATGAGGCAAGGGCTGCGACGCTATCGAACTGCGAAAGCCCTCAGCGAAGCCCATCGAACGTGATAGACGTTTTTGTGGACGGGGTTCGCGCATCTGCCCTTATCGACACTGGAGCCGCCGTCTCCGTTATGGACGCTAAACTAACCCGCCTGCTACGAAAAGTGACGACGCCACTTTCCGGTCTTTCCCTCCGTACAGCCAGCGCCCAATGTATTCAACCGACGGCGGTATGCACAGCCCGTGTCATCATTCAGGACGCTCTGTACGCCGTCGAATTCATCATAATTCCCGCATGCTCTCACGACGTCATCCTCGGATGGGATTTTCTCTCCCGCCACGACGCCGTAATTCATTGCGCACCCGCCGAAATAGAGCTCTCACCACTCTCTAATTTGACGTCGGCAGACAGTCCATCGGCTGCGAGCAAGGTACTCGTCAAAGACGACGTCAAAGTGCCTGCAAACTCGTCAACGGCGGTGTCAGTCTACTGCGCCAGTCTATCCGACACCGTTGCACTCCTGTCGCCATATGACCGTGTTTGCACGAGGAAAGGCTTGCTGGTGCCTTTCGCGACCGTTCAAATCACTCAGGGCAGCACCTCTATTTTTGTAATAAACCCCTCTTCGTACAGTGTTACGTTGGTGCGAGGGGAATGTCTCGGCAGCGTGGAACCCCTCGAAGACGCACAAGTTATAGACGAGCCCGATGACTCGCACGGCCGAAGTTCCAGTACGCTCAGTGCTGTTTCGACGTCTGGGCCATCACCCGCTGACGTATTTGGTTCCTCCATAGCTGACAGCCTTACGCAGGTCCAGCGTTCTCAACTTCTGGACCTGTTGGAAGAATTTCGCCCGTCTTTCGATGTCGCTCAAACTTCTCTCGGCCGCACGTCGGCCGTTACGCATGGCATTGACACTGGCGACCACCTGCCACTGCGGCAACGTCCATATCGCGTATCTCCCGCAGAACGCCGTGTAATCACCGAGCAAGTCGACGACATGCTTCGACGCGATGTCATTCGACCCTCTAACAGCCCCTGGGCGTCTCCTGTCGTTCTTGTTGCGAAGAAGGATGGTTCTGTGCGGTTCTGTGTGGACTACAGACGACTCAACAAGATCACTCGTAAGGACGTGTATCCACTGCCGCGAATAGACGACGCGATTGACAGCCTGCAAGGCGCCGAATTCTTTTCATCTCTCGATTTGCGCTCAGGGTACTGGCAAGTACCTATGGCTGATGACGCTCGACCGAAGACCGCCTTTGTCACGCCCGACGGCCTGTACGAATTCAACGTCATGCCGTTTGGGCTGTGTAATGCGCCCGCCACCTTTGAGCGCATGATGGATACCGTTCTAAGCAACCTGAAATGGCACACGTGCTTGTGCTACCTCGACGACGTCGTCGTGTTTGCTCCGGACTTCTCCACGCATCTTCAACGCCTCCGGCATGTTTTGAAGCGTTTGAGCGACGCCGGTCTGCAACTCAATCTAAAGAAGTGCCGATTCGCAGCACGACAGCCGACAATCCTCGGCTACGTCGTGTCGAAGGACGGAATTCTTCCCGATCCAGCCAAGCTTCGGGCCGTGACCGAGTTCCCCAAACCTACGTCCGTCAAAGAACTGCGCAGTTTCGTAGGACTGTGTTCCTACTTTCGGCGCTTCATTCGAAATTTCGCGACTATCATATCGCCACTTACGAAGCTCCTCGGAAGTAACGGGCCCCTCCATTCGTGGTCATCAGAGTGCGACGACGCTTTCGCAAAGCTCCGTCGTTTGTTGACGTCGCCTCCCATACTACGCCACTACGATCCTACGGCCCCAACGGAGGTACACACGGACGCCAGTGGTGTAGGCCTCGGCGCTGTCCTTGCGCAGCGCAAACCAGGGTTCCCCGAATATGTCGTGGCATACGCAAGCCGTACGCTTACCAGAGCCGAGACCAATTACACAGTCACGGAAAAAGAGTGCCTGGCGATCATCTGGGCCCTTACAAAGTTTCGACCTTATTTTTATGGTCGCCCATTTGATGTCGTCACCGACCATCATGCACTATGCTGGCTGTCGTCATTGAAGGATCCCTCAGGGCGTCTCGCCCGCTGGGCACTTCGCCTGCAAGACTACGACATCCGCGTGCTGTACCGCAACGGACGCCAGCATGCTGACGCCGACGCCCTCTCGCGCTCTCCCTTGCCTGACGACAATGCGCCCTGCTCAGTATCTCACATAGCTGTTGCTTCAATCGACGTTCACACCATCGCTACCGAACAGCGCATAGATAAATGGATCACCTCGCTGATCGACTTGCTGGCGGATCCGTCGGCAACACCATCCACTCGCGCGTTGCGTCGTCAAGCCCACCATTTCGCCATTCGTGACGACCTACTGCACCGACGCAATTACAACGCCGACGGCCGCCAGTGGCTACTAGTGATACCCCGCAGTCTGCGTTCTGAAATATGCGAGGCCTTCCACTCTGACCCGCAATGCGCGCACTCTGGGGTAACCAAAACTTACCACCGCATTCGACAACGATACTTCTGGCGAGGGATGTACCGCTACGTGCAGAAGTTTGTTCGCTCCTGCCTCGATTGCCAACGCCGAAAACCTGCAACGCATGTGTCGCCAGCAGGTCTACAACCATTACCTTGCCCTAACCGTCCGTTTGGTCGCGTGGGCATCGATTTGTATGGACCACTTCCTCTGACTTCGGCTGGTAACCGCTGGGCCATCGTCGCTGTTGACCATCTAACGCGATACGCCGAAACCGCCGCCCTCCCAGCGGCTACAGCGCGCGATGTGGCCTCCTTCCTGCTCCACCGATTCATGCTGCGGCACGGTCCGCCCCAGGAGCTGCTCAGTGATCGAGGCCGTGTCTTCTTGTCGGAAGTCGTCGAAGCCATTCTCAAAGAGTGCAACGTCGTTCACCACAAGACTACTGCTTACCACCCGCAGACGAATGGCCTCACCGAACGCTTTAACCGCACGCTCGGCGACATGCTCTCAATGTACGTCGCAGCCGACCACACAAATTGGGATGCCATTCTGCCCTTCGTCACGTACGCCTACAATACCGCCTCTCAGAGCACTACTGGTTTCTCGCCATTTTTCTTATTGTACGGCAGGCACCCGTCGCACACCATCGACACCATCCTTCCCTACAGGCCGGATCGATCTGAATGTGCGCCTATTTCGGACACAGCCAGGCTTGCTGAAGAATGTCGCGAGCTTGCGAAGACCTTTACAACGCACGAACAAGAGCGGCAGAAGAGCATTCGCGGTGGCACCACCACTTCTGAGTGCACGTTCCTCCCTGGAGCGCTCGTGTGGCTCTCGGTCCCGACCGCTGCAACTGGCCTCTCTTCCAAACTACTGCCCAAATACGAAGGCCCCTACCGTGTCGTCGAACGCACGTCCCCGGTCAACTACATGATTGAACCCATAGAGCCATCTTCGGACATGCGCCGTCGAGGGCGTGACATTGTGAACGTGGAGCGCCTCAAGCCCTACCATGACCCGCTCATAATGACCAGCTGTTAGGTCGCCGGGCGGCTCCCTTTGCGTACCCGGGGTAATTGTACAGAAGCATTAGAACGCTGTAATGGGCCGCCTCTTGAGCGCCTTCTAGTGGGTCGCCCTCTTCGCCTCTTGTCGGAGAGCACGCCCCTCGTGCGCTTGCTCGTGAGAGTCTGCGAGTCTGCGCTCTGTCGTTACTGTCGTCGCTGCGCATCGTCGCCATCGATCCCGCCGTCAATAAACGCCTTTACAATATATATATATATATATATATATTGTGAGGACGAAGATCGACACCGGGGCTCTGGCGCGCGTTGACAGCTAGCGGGTAGAGGCAGAGGAAGAAGATGTGAGAGAATAGAACAGCTGGCCCAGGAACGGGTGCTGTCTCTATGTCTGAGTTCATTACAATGGCGCAGTCTACAACGCAAGCCGAACCTTGCACCTGAAGCCACCTGTCATCGCGCGTCGTCGGCAGCGCGGGTCTCTCCATCCTAGGAACGCCGTCCACGCTTCCTCGTTCATGGACACCATGGCCCGACCGCTGCTACAGCTACCCATCAAACCATCCCAGGACGGCGTCCAGGCCTCCTCGGTGGCTCAAGGGCACGCTTACCCCGGCGCCGCCAAGACAGTGCACGGCCTACCGTTGCCCGGAATGTCGCTCACGCTTCCCGTGGCGACACCCTCTCATTCAGGGCTCCATCCGCACCTGAGCCGCTTTGGGATGCGGTTACGAGCTCCTTCGGACCAGCAGCCCGCCGTCGTGGGCTCAACCACCACCGCCTACTGGTCCGACATTACGGGCTCCGCACGCGAACCATCGGAGAGCGCCGCGCACCTGCGGCGTACCATTGCGCGACTTCGCGTCACGGGCCAACGCCTTGACAGCGTCGAGCTCTGCGCTGTTTCCTCCAATAATTCCCGCACTGACAGCCATCAACACCATGTTGGACGTAGCCACCTCGCTAGACCTCGAGGCCAGCTCGCCTGAGCAACGTAGAGAGCTCCAGTCTACCCTCAGCCAGGTATCTATTCAACTTGGTGACTTCGCGTACACAATCTACCGTTTCGCGCCTGCCTTATCACTATCCCAGACTACCTTCGTACTACCAGAGTTCCGCGGCTTCCAGGACGACGCCGAAAAATGGGTGGCGACCGTCAACGCCCTAGGAGCTCGGGAAGCCTGGACGGAGGCACAGAAATGGTCCATGGCGGTAGACCGCCTTCGAGAAGGTGCCGCGGCGTGGCACAAGTACGAAGGCGTGAGGCAGCAATCCTGGGACGAGTGGAGCACCAGGCTCATAGCTGCCTTTGGGCCGATCGACTACCACCTCGCTACCACCACCCAGTCCAACCTCACCGCTACCGAGGATGGAGCTCTGAAGGGGCACCACCTCGAGGCTGCTACTGTACAGTGGAGCTTACCACCACGACAAGTCGAGACAATATTCTCTCCACAGCACTTGGTAACGCGTACCCCAAACTCATCTTCCCCTGGTGACCCGGACGTGACGGCTCCTCTTGGACTCGGCACGCTGGTTGTCCAGAAGCCGGACGAATCCAAGACCATTACTAATGTGTGCGAAGAGCCATCTGAGCTAACTCATCCGCAACTTCAAGCGCATTCATTGCCCGAATGCGCAGATGGCCACCTTGCTTTCAATGAGACCAAGAATGTAGTGGCGACCACGTTTACCCGTTGCACCCATCTGGAAGATTCCAGGACATGCCTGTGTGGAATGGTGAGAGCAGCCGTTCTGAAAGGAAAAGGCTCGCAGTACCTGACTACAGACCATCAACGGTTTGACGCGATGGAGTGCAATGTGTCCAACACGCAGGCATTCAGCGAGAAGGTTTCCCGGGACGAGCGCATGAAAGTTTCCCCGTCGCTATTCCCATTGCCTGCTGACGGAATATCAGTCATGAAGAAACGTGCGCTGGACTTCACAACCGCGGCTCCCGAAGAGTCACCTAGACCGCCTCCAAAGACATCGGGCGTCAATGGAAAGGAGGAGAGCGAGCGCCCCCTTGACAGCGTGGAGGATTCGGCAGAAGAAGGGAATATTTCAATTCCCACAAAACCGCAGAAGGTTCCTGACGAATGTCCTGACCTTCTTCCCGGTGTTTACAAGCATGGGGTTTTAACCGAAAAGAAACGCCGAGACACCTTGCCAGCTACGGTGCCGCCTCGGATGCTGTTTCGGCATCCGTCCCCGGGCATGACACATCCGCCGTTACCTCCGAGACAAAGCCAAAGCCGGCCACCGGAAGCATGTTTTTTGCGATTTAGCCAGGGTCGCCCACCAGACCCACGAGCCAAGAAGGCAGATGCACCAGCCAAGTCAAAGCGTAGCCGAGACCGGCCACCGCGATGCAGCCAAAGCCGCCCACCAGAGACACTTTCGGCAGTTCCGCGCGCTTGCAGTCATGGCCGAGTGTGAGGACGAAGATCGACACCGGGGCTCTGGCGCGCGTGGACAGCTAGCGGGTAGAGGCAGAGGAAGAAGATGTGAAAGAATAGAACAGCTGGCCCAGGAACGGGTGCTGTCTCTATGTCTGAGTTCATTACAATATATATATATATATATATATATATATATATATATATATATATATATATATATACGGACGAAAGGAACCATGCAAAAAAGAAAAAAAAAGAACGCAGGTGTGAAACAACAAACAAGAAAGCACACAAAAAAGTGCCATGCTAGGAAACGAATGTCACGTCACCCACATGCAGTATGACCGCCCCCCATCCCACGTCGCGCCAGAAACGAATGTTCTTCATCGGAAAGGCGCAAGGATGGCATGCTTACGCATGAGTCACCAGACCACGTGATCTCCGCCTCGATGATTTCCCTCACCCTATGATCCAGACTACGCTGCGTCTTTGTCATCTTGCTTGTCCTCTGTCTAGTGTTTGCGCTCAGTATCATTGTGAAGTACTCGACGGTGCTGTAGTCAAGACAATGTAGAGTTGTGACGGACGCTTCTTCTCTTTCGTCCTTTTACACCCATTTTGCCCTTGCCCAAGTACAGGGTAGCAGACCGGAGACTTCCTCAGGTTAACCTCCCTGTCCTTCCTTAATACTTCTATCGCGCTTTTACTTTGCTTTCGGAAAAACGTGCGAATAAATAAAGCAAACAATAAATACTGCATAGTCTGTGATTTTATGTACATGGCCCATAACAAGCGAGAACAAGCTGCATCGGAAGCTGTCCCGAGAGACTCCCGGAACCGGCCGCTTGAAGAACTCGCCGTGGCCGGAAATGAAGGCGTACTTTGGCACCGCCAGCGAGCATATGCCGGCTCTTCGAGTGCTTCTCTCTCTCTAATTCCATTCCTGTTTCGGCTACAAAATGTTACAACAGAAAAAAGACACGTCGCGGAGATATATATATATATATATGGCCCAAGCATTTTTCCCGCTATTCGTGCAGGTTTTTAGCTCAACTACAGAGTTGGAGGTGACGCAGCCGCCATGGTGTTGCTTCTAGAGTAACCTGAGAACGTGGAGAGATATTGCTTAGACCTACATGGGTATATGACAAAGAGAACACCCAGCTGCTAGTATGATTTATACTGTTTTTCTTCTGTTATTGAAAATGAAACGCATTACGCGCGAGTTTTTGTCTTCATATATTTCTTGCTAAACCTAGACTTCTTTTTTTTGTGCAAGCACGAGCTTAGTATGACGACACATTTCCTGGGAAGTCGTAAGATCCTGAGCTATGGTTCCTTCTGAAGAAAACATTGCAAGTTTCGCGTAATTGCGCTCAATCTCCGGTTGACGACATTGAAGAATATCTGGCAAATCTCTAACGATGAAGACTTCGTAGAAACTGACGTATATTAAAAGTAATACCACATTAGGTATTGCTAGCGAGGCGAATAACTAGGCCGGCTGGCTGCGAATCAAAATTAGCCTTTGATAAATTATGGCGAAAAACGTTAAAAGCTTCCGATAAATAATGGCTTGAAAACAAAACGAAGAGACGTCATTCCTAAAAAGAAGTTTTAGCGAGCTCGTGTTGAAAAGTCTGCGAGAGACATAGGTTTGTATTATTTTAGCAATAAATGCGTTTATTTGTCGTTTTGATGAAGTTACGTTACTGCTTACCGATGTACTGTTCATCTGTGTAAGAAACGGCCAAACATTTTGCCCCTGATACTGTCTGCAGGGAATGAGAGTGTAGTTCATCGAGGAGAATAGCTCTTTTGTGACAGTTTGGCGATCAAAGTAGAAAAAGAAAGACAGCTGTGCATCTGTTGCAGCTGACGTCTTCTTTGACAAATAAAGACGGCATCATAGTCCTCGTGATGTGTACAGTACGCCATCTTGCTTGGAAAGAAGGCGCTTATTGAGTGCATATAAGAAGGTTCAAAGCCTGGGTAAAAAGCCAGCAATACGAAAAAAAGCTTATTTTATTGCGATACCAATTATATCGACACTCTCAGTTGCTTTTTGCCGTCGCCGTCATGCCCCGGATATGTATATGTATGTATATATTATATATATATATATATATATATATATATATATATATATATATATATATATATATATATATATATATATGTATATATATATATATATATATATATATAAAGGCACAAAGAAAACTAAAACAGAAGAAAAAAATTCCGAAGCACCCGACCGGGGATTCGAACCATCGACGCCTCGATCCCCAGCCCGTTGCTTGAGGCAACTGAACCATGCCCCATGCATACGCCGGCGAAATAACGGCGAGCTATTTATATTGTCACGTAGCCAGAAACGACGCACAGTTCTTAGGTAAAACGAGCTTTATTGGAGCGAGCTTGTGCTCCCCATTAAGTTCAATGAACAAGGCAAGTGACCAAGTAACAGCCAACGGAGCTACGTACAAAAAGCGAGTGTCGGCAGAAGAACGAAATGCCACGGCGTTATCCTTTCCGCAACCATCGGATTAAACCGATAACACCAGTCTAGTAGTGACAGGGTCAAACGCTCTCCCTATCAAATCAGATAGCCAGAGAAAGAGGGAAACATGCACTTCGCTTTAAGCACAGATAACACAATCGGGCGCGGCCAGGCGCTAGCCACGAAACACTTATAAGTAACAAACGAGAAGGCATAGTTCGCGGCAATATACACCATTTACCGCTGGTGGTCAGCAAATTTCGGAGGAGCTTGGGCGTGTTTTCTATCACGCACCTCTCCTAATTTTCTTTCACTTTGAAAACTGCCCTTGAGACGCGCACGACAAAGTGGCCCTTTTTTGTACCTACTCGTGATGTGGAAGAAGAAAAAAACAAAGAACACCTGGCACACCTTGCATCAGACGCCCCCGTGTGGCAAGAAACGCACGGGGTCGTTCCACGCGCCGCAGTTTAAAAGAAAAAGAAATATCTAAGAGCATCCGATTCTCCACTGTCGACACTTGCAGCGCGTTGCTCAAGCACAAAGACGTAACAACTGTGACAGGCGCTGCAAGTATCGAGCTTCTGCTCGGTCTTCGTTTGACATTCCAACTTCTTGCTATCAGATTCATTGCTTCGCCTTTGCGGCGAAATTGTGATTTTTTTATTATTTCGTTCTACACATTAATTTCTTTCTAGCGATGATAGTGTTGCGCGAAAAGGGGACGGACGAACGGACAATTTTCTCCTTGAGTTGGCACAGAAAGACTCACCCATATAAACGCCAGGATGATACGTAAATCTGATTACAGGACTTTACACAAGAGAAGAGCTCATACTTTGCGAAAAGTTAATGCTAAACTCGTGTTTCAGTGGTTGCAGGATGCGGTTGATTCAAGGCCGTTCCAGACACCGGCGAATACTAAAAAGAACATGAAAGATGCCATGCGTATACCACACAAAAAGAGCCTTCCACGGTACGCTGCAACATAGAACAAAAGTGATATGCTTACATATCACTTAGACAACTACCAAAGGATATTCTAATACGCAGACTTTTTATTAGTTATTTATTTATTATTTAACCAGTTAATCAATTACCTATCATTTAATTTATTCACATGACTATCAGCGCTTCTTTTGTTCGAAGACGCCACTAGCTTGGGAGGACTACGTAGCAGACATTACAGCGGCACCTTTCCAATCATTTTCATTATATTGTAGTCGTTTGCTTAAAGGCTGCAGTGGGAACTTAATTTCTTTTCTTCAATATTTTTCTGATGTATATTACAAGCAATGCCTTTTGGGTACGCAGCTGAAATGCGCAAAATAGCCAGGTCAAGCACAAAGGATTTTCAAGATCACATAAGTCAGGCGTGCTCTTCAATATTGGCTCCAGAGCGCTCCTAAGAGAACTGCGATTTCTAATGCTGGCGTGCGGTGACAGACAACTTCCTGCTCTTTCATAGTCGTTTACGTAGTACTCAAAATTGCTTCGGCCGCAATGCGACCGCTTTTCGTGGCTCATGCTCCGACCCCGACGCTTCAGAAAGAGGGAACATAAGTGACATCATCGTGTGCATGCACGTTGTTTAAAACCAAATTCTCAGAAAGCGAGCGTTCGAATACCGAAAGTTTCCACGCAATCGACTAGACGGCTCCTGTGTAATAAACGCCTAAAAAGTTTGCCAGTAGTTTTGTCTTCACGGATTCACAGTGAGGTCCTCGAGGAGAATTGCTGTTTTGTCACAGTTCGCGAACAAAGTAAAAAAAAAAGAACTGTGTGTCTGCTGCAGCTGACTTCTTCCTTGGCAAGCAAAGACGGCGCCCGAGTCCTCGTGATGTGTGGGGCGCACCGCTCTCATAGAAAATAGAGTGCCTCGATGCGCGCGCCCCCGCTTAGAGTGGTGTCAGCTTTTGAAAGGGCAGGTGCCGCCTCCTCGGCCTTGGCGGCAGCGTGGCCGCCATTTTGAATCCCCCGCCCGGTTACTTGTGCGTGGCGCGCGTGCTGTTTTTAGGTCGGTGCTCATTTCCCTCCAGTTTTATGCGCTCGATACCGTCACCATGGCCGGGTGTTGCGTGCCGCAGTGCACCAGTCATTCCAGAAATGCTGGAAGCTGTATCGTTTTAGAAGATACGAGGTTTCTTTGGACAGTAGAAATCAAACGTTACAAGCGGCATCCGAAGAACACATTATGCTCTTGCAGCGTAAGTTTCCGGCCGGTATTTCGAATGCACATGCAAGGATAACTTCTGCCGGTGTTAACCTTGCGTAATAAATGGACACACTGATATCAGCTACATGCTTAAAATGCTTTGGTTCACGTGTGCATGAATCCTGCATTTTTCTTCGCAAGCATTCTTTACTGCACTTGATTGGTCCTGTATCTGCCTTTGAACGTATCATGGAATATATTATGCGTGTTTGTCAGCAGATCAGATCCTTCTTTTTTCCTAATAATAATTATTTGTGAGAATTTACGTCCCAAGTACCCCGATATGATTATGAGTGGCGCCGTATATAGTGGAAGGCTCCCGAAATTTTGACCATCTGTTGTTCTTTAACGTACACCAAAATCTAAGTACGCGGGCCTCTGTCATTTCACCTCCATCGAAATGGAGCCCCTGCGGCAGGGATTCCATCCCGCAACCTTCGGGTCACCAGTCAAGCACCATAACTAAAACCATGGCGGGTTCTTGTTTTTTATATTCCATGTTTCAAGTACGCCTTCTGTGCTGGTCTGACGCCCATGTATGTATGTGTGCAGTTAAATGTTTTTTATCCTTCCCTGTTTCTGTGTTTCAAGGTTACATTTTCGTCCTGTCTTAAATAATTAGGCAGTTCCTGTTTTTTTAATCATTTACGATCACTGTGAATCGACTAGTGGCAGTTGTGTTTTATTGTGTAATTTACGTTTTATTTGTGTAATTGTTTCTGTCCGCGCAGCACTAATGCGCACAAATAAATGGTCTGTACACTGAATATTAACGCGCGCGCGCATGCACACACACACACACACACACACATTCAATATCTTATTTCTTTGAGCAAGCATAATTTATTTATTAATAATGTAAGCCCTGAAGGCTCATGCAGGAATGCGCATGCAAACAGTTCTCGCCAAGCGTCTGTACAAAGAAGACGCATGACAACAAGAAGAAGACGGGGAAGCATTGCGTACAGTAGACACGCTATGTGAGTAAAAAGATACAAGAAACAAAGTCAAGTTGTACTATGAGTACGTCATGGAAAACCATGTAATGAAATAAAAACTCACATGCTCCCTTATGTGATTCGAAAGCGAAAGCCATCTTAGTTTTTTTGCGCACAGAGCGCGGTTTTGCATTGCGTCCAAGATCGGAGGCACCTCACCTGGTTTTGCACTGCCTCCGTGATCTGCCCACTTTTGACCAAGCTATGATGTCACGTGATAACGGCATCATATGACGTCACGCCAAAATTTGTGAAGTCATGATGACGTCATCACGTGACGATGATTTTTGCATCCCTCGTCCCCAACGTCGTGGTACGCTGACGCCGTAGACGCGGGACGCCGACGGTCCAATTTCGCGTTTGATGAGGCATTTAAGGCTTTCGCCTTAAAACATACGTCCGCCACGGTGGTATAGTGGTGACGGAGCTCGGCTGCTGACCCGAAAGTCACGGGTTCGATCCCGGCCGCGGCGGTCGCATTTAGGTGGAGGCGAAATGCTAGAGGCCCGTGTACTGTGCGATGTCAGTACAGGTTAAAGAACACCAGATGGTCAAAATTCATGGAGCCCTCCACTACGGCGTGCCTCTTAATCATATAATGGTTCTCGCAAGTACAAACCCCAGATATTATTATTAATAAAGGAGAAATAAACGACGCAGTCCATCTGCCGCACAAAGTGTAAAACAGCAATGGGAACACTCAATAATATGTGCATGCAATTGGGAATGCGAGAAAACCTGCAGATACAGAAAAAGAAACTGCAGATACAAAAAGAAGAAGGAAAAACGCACTGATGCTGTGCATGCAAAGTTTTACGGCATACTACTCAACAACGTATTCATCGTTTTGATAAGGACTCAAGGTTCAACTCGAGTGAGCGGCTACAGATTGTGAGCAAGAAATGTCAGGAATAATAAAGATAAAGAAGCTTTCGTTTCATTTTAGCAGGATATTCGCACCATACTGCCCCTCCGCCCTTTATTCTGTGTAGAATATGTATGATGCCATTTATAATAAACGAGTAAATTGTTTGCAAACTTAGCAAAATGAGCCACCTTAATCGAGCTTAGGTAGCTTCGCAACACTAAATTGTGTGTGTTCAGATACTTATACTGCTGCTGCTGACATGTATACAAATACTTTAAACGATTGTTTGGGTATTTGTAATGCAGAGCTTACGAGAAAATTAAGTAAGGCTTTAGACTTTGTCGTTTCCGGCGTAAGGAAGAGGACTCGTTTTCAACATAACGGAGTCAACGCTGCATGCCTCCAGCGCGTAACACATGCAGGGCCGTCAGCTTACATGAATTACATGCTTCTTTAATAAACATTTAGGCAAGAACAGCAATAAAAGCTGCCCAAGCTTCAAAAAAGGAAAGAAAAACAGAAAGCTCACTAGCGTGCACTTATTTCCGGACGTATCCGCGCACCGCAAGCGCTTTTTGTAGCGCGTTTCGCATGCTGCCGAGCTTCGGCGGGATTCGCAATGGCGGCCATCGTAGCAGACGACGCTCCTGTCCTCACCCTCAGCGGAGCGCGCGGGCATCAAGGCACCCTAATAGAAAAGAAGGCGCTGACTCCTGTGATTTTCCGGATTGCTGAGCTCAGGCTTTGTCGAATGGTTCGGATTTCATGGTTTTTCTACCGCAACGTATATCGCGATTCTTTGCACTTTTGCGTTCACATATTTCTATATCATGTCTTTTTTTATCGCCCAATGGAGACGATGAGGGCACCGATGAAATTTTTAAGGATAACAAAGTCGCACCAGCTGTTATGCACTAATAGTGATGTCACATGCCACGCAATGCTTACCGACTGTGACGTCGTGCGTCGTCTCTCTGTCTACTTGCACCTCTAGGTTTCAAACTCCCACATCCCTTTCCCCAGCATAGGGTAGCAAACCATTTAACTGTTTAACCGCCCTGCCTTTCCTCTCTTCCCCGCTTTTGTTGTTTTACCACCATGGGCTTAACTTTATTCACGAGAACTTCAGCTTCCATAGTCTGCATCCAACTGCTTGTGACATTCGTTCCATTATAATTTATTGATCACTGACTGTGCGTCGCGTTGTGAGCGCTGACTGTGCATATTGGCTTATTGCTTAGCAGGTACTCAAAGTCACATTAGTACTCGTTATCATAGCATCTCAGGTAGAATGGTCGAAAAAAGGGAGTGTTGCATTTTGTTGCTCTTATAGTTGTGTACATAACATTACTGGAAGTTTTTAACGTGAAGGTTCGGTACTTGGTACTCCATTGCACAAGACATGGAGAGCGCGAAAAAATAAAAGCGAACGACGTAGCGAGGGGACACAGGATGTGCGTGTGGATGTTGCGAGAGAGAGAGAGAAATGGTTTATTATGGCAGAAAAGCTGAGAGGTCGGCCTGAATCAATGTTCTGGCCTGCTACTCAGCAGTAGGAAAGGGGAGAGTGGTAGTATGGATGTTGCGAGGTCTGTGTATGTGTGCCCGTGTACAATGAGTGCGCGATTGTTTGTAGAAGCGGTAATGAGCTGACGAGAGAGGTTGTTGAGGCGACCGGGATGGCTCGTCTACGTGACGCCTGCGTAAGCATGGCTTCGCTTAGCCGTTTTCCTAAGGAACTTGATTATCTCTTCTCTTCACCGATATTTCAGGGATAATGGCTCTCATTAGTGTTGTTTCTTGCGTAGTTGCGCTGTGGCGTTCATGTGAGTGTGTGCCTTTACTTATATGTCTATTTTCCGACATAACTTCTTGTTGGAAGTCGGCGCTTGTCTGTATACCCTCGCGTCGTCGATCCCTTATATTTTTTCGCTCTGCTAATGTCTTCTGCAATTACTGGACGATTTTTTCTTGGGATGCATTCGTTTTTCTAGTGGCCCTCCGCATCAGTAAACACAATATTACATTCTGCAAACGTCTTCACCAAAAATAAGTGGGTGATAGGTGTCTCAGTAATGCGTTCTGAAAACCCTTTTCGTATTTCGTCTTAATACTCATGCAGATCGTAAATCTTATAAAGACGTGCATTACTACAATGATTACAAGTAACAACGAAAGTTCATATTGCGAAGTGGCTGCAGGTAATTAAAACGGGAGGGAATAGGCATTTCTGCAGGGCCGCCTCTACATGGAACACCTATAATGTTTGGCCTTACGCACTTTTCAGCATTCGCCTCATTACGCGCGAAACGTACGGCCATTCAGTTGTTACTATACGTAGTAATCAGTCTTTTCTTCGTTGACGTCACTCTGTGAAAACAGTGTAATCATATAAGCGCCGCCGATGAACGTTATAAACGCCATTGTCTGCGACATCTAAATCCTTGATGCGGAAGAACTGTTCCTGTTCTTTCTGCGATTGTCACCGAAGCATTGATATAAACCACTTTTCTTTAATAGAATAGCAGTGATGGCGCATTCAGGAATTAAACTGGAAACAGGTACAGGGGAAAGCTCTCGAAGAACAGCAGTTATATTAAGTGTTCTTAGAAAAAAAAATATAAACGCCGGCGTTTTAATGGGACACACGACACACCATGATTGTGATCGACTTCAACGACAAAGTACAATCTAGCTACAAAGCACAAGCCAGATGCTTATGGACACGGCAATGGAAGACCTGTAAACGAAATCGATCTCGATTGTGTGCTCTGCCCTACAGCGGTTTGCTCTGAGGCACGCAGCGCGTACCGCGTTCACTCCATCTTACATTCTTTTTCCTCTAAGAACCGGCAAGTATTGAATGAAATCGAAGCCAACCTGTGGCCAGTGTCATGTTATATACACGGAAGAAAAACAGAACGAAGCGATGCGGGTTATGTGAATATACCCCGACAGTTACGTGGATGATTTTTTTGGGGGGGGGGGGAGGGGGACGGGGGAGGACACCTGCCTACAGCAGGGCTTGGAAGTCAGGCTTTCTACATGAACCCCGCCATCGCTCATATCAAGCGCCCGGGGATGAATCGATGCCCTCGGCGCTCAAATCTTCCCAGGAGGCGTCCTTCCTCCCCTTTTCCCGCTATTCGCACGAGCGCGATACAGGCTGTTAGCTGCCAGGAGTCCGGGATATCCAAGAAAGGTTAAGCATGTTAGGGCGACAGGAGAAGCTTGCTTCGGCTGCGATATTTAAAAGGATGGTGAAGGTCATAAAGCTAAGTATACTTGAAATTAGTTAAAAAAAGGAAATAACAAACAAAATTACCTCTGTCGAGCTTTGAGAAATTCCTTAGTGTGCGCAAGGCGAGATGGAATCATCTTTTGAATTATAGCGCATAATTTCAGCGTCTAGAACCAGCTGCCTCCATGCATTAAAGGACTCCGAAAGAAAGTAGAAGAAGACAAAAATAAACTTTATGTTATGTGGAATGAAGCGGCAATATTTCTTAGCAGGTTGACAGGTTTTGAAATTGAATTTTGCAGCCTGTTTCTACTTATCATTCATTAGACTATCATAATTCCAGCGTCTCGCCACCTAGCGCTTCGCGATAGGTGGCGAGACGCTGGAAGTTGTAAAGGAGTACGTCTACTTAGGACAGGTAGTAACCGCGGAGCCGAACCATGAGAGTGAAATAACTAGAACAATAAGGATGAGATGGGGCTCATTCGGCAAGCATTATCAAATCATGAATGGTAGTCTACCACTATCTCTCAAGAGGAAGGTATATAACAGCTGCATCTTACCGGTACTTACCTACGGAGCAGAAATCTGGAGACTTACAAAGAGGGTTCAACTTAAATTGAGGACGACGCAGCGAGCGATGGAAAGGAAAATGATAGGTGTAACCTTAAGAGACAGGAAGAGAGTAGAGTGGGTCAGGGAACAAACGGGGGTTAAGGATATCATAGTTGAAATTAAGAAGAAGAAATGGATATGGGCCGGCCACGTAGCACGTCGGCAGGATAACCGGTGGTCATTAAGGGTAACTGACTGGATTCCAAGAGAGGGCAAACGCGTGAGGGGAAGACAGAAAATTAGGTGGGTAGATGAGATTAAGAAGTTTGCAGGTATAACGTGGCAACAGAAAGCACAGGACCAGGTTGATTGGCGGAACATGGGAGAGGCCTTTGCCCTGCAGTGGGCGTAGACAGGCTGATGATGATGAATTCAAGAAGTCGTGCCTTCCGTAACTTCATTATTCTGCTAACAAGGTGACGCTTGAAATCTCTTCAGCCTTGCTAAGGAAAAAAATATTTGCCGAGGAAATGGGGCTGGTAATCTTCCCGCAGTGGTGTTTTATGCCCAGATAGTGAGTGACAGAATTGAACGCAACCTCACAGCGTATGTTCGTCAAAAGCCTATATTATGGATGCTGTTAATTTTGCCTATATCTGGAGCTGTCGCTCTAAATAGGCAAAAGCAAGCTGATTTGGTACTCTAGAATAGCTTTTACATGGGACTCATTTACGTGCGAACATTTTGCTCTACCGGCTTGAGGACATAGCATCTGTTTGTGCAAACTTCATTGAAAAGCAAACGTGCTACCTGAACAATGTTATTGATGCGAATCCTACTTTGAGTTCCAACAAGTATTCGTATTATCATGTAGTCTATTTTTAATACACGGAACAACGTACGTGTTTATTCAGCTTAATGTGGTTAACTTGTGACTGCTTGTACGACGTTGAAGAATCATTCTTATTTTTATTATTTTTTTATTTTGACATTCGTTGTACGTCCCACGACTCTCAAAAAGAGAGTTAACGTGTCCCTTTAAAGAAAGCTATAGATGTGAAAGTTATACACTTGGCAAAAAAGAGTCAAAACACTTTTTTTGTTAGATTGGATGCGGATGCAAACGTATTATGTCAGCTTTGTCACGTAAGCTCTGGAAAACGAAAAAAAAATGGTAGGAAAAACGCACGCAACCTGACAGAGATCATCCTTGAGGACTCTCCATTTCTGCTCTTTTTAGTGGCATTGTTCGCGAGCCAACCACTCAACCTTCCTGCATATATTTTTATCAGTACACAACATTTGACACATAACGAAGTCCCTGATGCTTCAGTACTCTGAGGGGGACCTGGCTCTCAACAAGAAGAACCACTAAAATAAAAATTTCAGAAGCTCTGCGGCGTCTGGCCTCAGCAGATAGCGGATGAACGGCACCCTTCTGAAAAGGAAGACGTGCTCGAAAGATAGCGCCCTTCAGTTGCGGGAGTTGCAATTCTCAAAAAGGGAAGGCAACTTCTCTTCAGAAGGCCGCCCTTTTCAGTTCGCAAGTCAGACTGCGTGATATGATTGCGTGAGCTTTTCTTAACAAGAAAGTGTTTTATGTCGGGGTCTACCAAGTAGTTCCGTTACGGTTCTGATGTTCATGAAATGGACGTCAACGGGTACGAAAGAAAAAAGAACCAAGGAAGAGATCCGCCGCTGGGAATCGAACCAACGACCTTGCGCCCGCGGCGGCAACCGCCCGACGCTCAACCGACTAAGTTACCTTAGCAGAGCTGGACACGTCCCGAACGCGCCTTATATTGTCACGTGGTCGTGACGTCGACGAAGACAGCAGTCGGCGTTTGCAGGATGAAACTGTTTATTTGGCCGAACTTGTGGCCGGAAAATGAGAACTAGAGCTACAGCAATACACGCTGTACAATGATAGCGGCGAACAGGGCGTCGTCCGTCGATCAACTGACAAGCGGTCAATCGCGTCGGCTTTTATACAGGCGGTATCGAACTTTCCGGCAATATCGCTGGCGGCGGCGTTATCTCTAGACAAAGCTGGAACATTCGCGTGCAGGGCGCAATCTTAACAGAACGATCTACTATAGACGTGAAGCTTCTCGAGCAATGCTTCGCGGACAGCGTCGAGCGTTGATAACCGTCCCTTGCCGGTCAAACCCGAATGCATGAAAACGAGACAAGAAGTGGGCGTGGCATTGCCCCCCCTCTGAAAAAGCATCGTCCCCATGCTTGTGAAAGAACATAGAAGAGAGAAAAAAAACAAGTGCATACAAAAATAAATTACAATAACAAAGGAAGAAAAAATAGAGTCCCCAGGTTCGCTAACGCGCAGAAAACGGCTTAAGGCGCACGACATGGACGACTTCAGGTCGTGCGCGGCGTCGCTGGGAGTTCGTAATGCCGTCCGGGATCACCTCGTAGTCAAGAGCACCAAGGCGTCGAAGAGCCTTGTATGGCCCGAAGTATCGCCGAAGGAGTTTTTCGCTAAGCCCACGTCGGCGTATCGGCGTCCAGACCCAAACACGGTCGCCGGGCTGGTATTCCGCGAAGCGTCGTCGAAGATTGTAGCGACGGCTGTCGGTGTGCTGCTGGGTCTTGATGCGCAGGCGGGCGAGCTGTTGAGCTTCTTCGGCACGTTGTAAGTAAGCGGCGGCATCGAGGTTTTCTTCGTCGGTGACGTTGGGTAGCATGGCGTCGAGCGTCGTCGCCGGGCTCCTTCCGTAGACCAACTTGTACGGCGTCATCTGCGTCGTTTCTTGGACGGCCGTGTTGTATGCGAAGGTCACATACGGAAGGATGGCATCCCACGTCTTGTGTTCGACGTCGACATACATGGCCAACATGTCGGCGATGGTCTTGTTTAGCCGCTCGGTCAGGCCATTTGTCTGTGGGTGGTACGCTGTGGTCCGGCGGTGGCTTGTTTGGCTGTATCTCAGTATTGACTGAGTTAGGTCAGCAGTAAACGCCGTACCTCTGTCGGTGATGAGGACTTCTGGGGCGCCATGACGCAGGACGATGTTCTCAACGAAGAACTTCGCTACCTCGGCGGCACTGCCTCTAGGCAGGGCCCTCGTCTCGGCGTAGCGGGTGAGGTAGTCTGTAGCTACGACGATCCATTTGTTTCCGGTATTGGACGTCGGGAACGGCCCCAGTAAGTCCATCCCGATTTGCTGGAACGGCCGTCGAGGTGGCTCGATAGGCTGCAGATGTCCGGCTGGCCTAGTGGGCGGTGTCTTGCGTCGCTGACAGTCCCGGCAGGTCTTCACGTAACGAGTGACGTCGGCGGAAAGGCGCGGTCAGTAGTACTTCTCCTGTATTCTTGCTAGCGTGCGAGAAACACCCAGGTGTCCAGCCGTCGGGTCGTCGTGCAGAGCCTGGAGGACCTCTGGCCGCAATGCCGAGGGTACCACGAGAAGGCAATCGGCTCGAAGCGGTGAGAAGTTCTTCTTTAGGAGAACACCGTTGAGCAAGAAAAATGACGCCAGTCTCCGCGTGAATACCTTCGGAACAACGGTTGTCCTGCCCTCGAGGTATTCCACAAGGCCCCTGAGTTCTGGATCCGTTCGCTGTCGTTCGGCGAAGTCGTCGGCACTTATGATTCCCAAGAAGGAGTCGTCCTCCTTGTCGTCCTGCGGCGGTGGGTCGACGGGGGCGCGAGACAGGCAGTCAGCGTCGGAGTGTTTCCTTCCGGACTTTTAAACGACGGTAATGTCGAATTCTTGAAGTCGTAGGCTCCACCGTGCGAGGCGACCTGAAGGGTCCTTCAAGTTAGCTAGCCAACACAATGCGTGGTGGTCGCTCACAACTTTGAAGGGCCTGCCGTAGAGGTAGGGGCGAAACTTGGATGCAGCCCAGATGATCGCTAGGCACTCCTTTTCTGTTGTGGAATAGTTCGTTTCTGCCTTTGATAGCGACCGGCTAGCATAACTGATGACCCTTTCCTGCCCGTCAGTCTTCTGCACAAGGACGGCGCCGAGTCCTAAGCTGCTTGCGTCGGTGTGGATTTCCGTATCGGCGTATTCGTCGAAATGTGCTAGTATCGCAGGCATCTGAAGGCGTCGTTTCAGTTCTTCAAATGCTTCGATTTGCGCCGTTTCCCACTTGAATGGCACGTCGGTCTTCGTGAGGTGAGTTAGCGGTTCGGCGATTCGTGAAAATTCCTTGACAAAGCGCCTGTAGTAGGCGCACAAGCCGAGAAAACGGCGCACGGCTTTCGTGTCGGTGGGGGGCGGGAAGGCAGCGATGGCAGCTGTTTTTCGCGGGTCTGGGCGAACGCCACCCTTGCTGATCACGTGACCCAATAACAGCAGCTCCTCGTATGCAAAGCGGCACTTTTCAAGCTTCAAGGTGAGGCCAGAAGTCTTGATTGCTTGTAGTACAGTGTCAAGGCACCGGAGGTGTTCGTCGAAGCTTGAGGCAAACACAATGACGTCGTCCAAGTACACAAGGCAAGTCTGCCACTTCAATCCAGCCAGCACGGTGTCCATAACGCGCTGGAACGTCGCAGGTGCCGAGCAAAGACCAAAGGGCATAACCTTGAACTCGAAGAGGCCGTCTGGTGTTATAAAGGCAGTCTTCTCTCGGTCTCTCTCGTCGACTTCGATTTGCCAATAGCCAGTCTTGAGGTCCATCGACGAAAAGTACCTCGCGTCGTAGAGTCGATCCAGGGTGTCGTCTATCCGTGGGAGAGGGTAGACGTCCTTCTTCGTGATTTTGTTCAGGCGGCGATAATCGACGCAGAAGCGTAGGGTTCCGTCTTTCTTCTTCACTAACACCACGGGTGACGCCCATGGACTCTTCGACGGCTGGATGATGTCGTCGCGTAGCATTTCGTCGACTTGTTTCTTTATGGATTCGCGTTCTCGCGTTGAAACTCTGTACGGGCTCTGCCGGAGTGGCCTGGCATTTTCCTCTATTATGATGCGATGTTTTGCGACTGGGGTCTAGCGGATTCTTGACGATGACGAAAAGCAGTCCCTGTATTTCAAGAGCAGGGTTTTGAGCTGTTCTTGTTTATGCTTCGGAAGGCTAGGATTAACGTCTAAAACTGGTTGAGAAGCTTGGTTCGTCGGTGTTGGCTCGGAAGAATCGGCGATGGCGAAAGCCATCGACGTAGCCGTGATTTCTTCGATGTAGGCGACTGTCGTGCCTTTGTTTACGTGCTTATACTCGTTGCTAAAATTTGTGAGCATCACTGTTGCTTTGCCTCCCCGCAACTCTGCTATTCCCCTTGCGACGCAAATCTCGCGGTTAATCAACTGGTGCTGGTCGCCTTCAATGACGCCTTCCAGGTCTGCTACTTTCTGAGAGCCGACGGAAATGATGACGCTGGAGCGAGGGGGAATGGTGACTTGGTCTTCCAGCACATTCAAGGCATGCTTCCCTGGCGGCGTCTACCGCGGCAATGCTTTTTCTGTAGATAGTGTTATCGACTTCGATCTGAGGTCGATGACTGCACCATGAAGGCCTAAGAAGTCCATACCAAGGATGACATCTCGGGAGCAATGCTGAAGGACTACGAAGCTTGCGGGATAAATCCGGTTGTTGATGGAGACCCTCGCTGTGCAGATTCCTGCCGGCGTTACTAGGTGACCTCCCGCTGTGCGGATTTCGGGGCCTTCCCAGGCGGTCTTGACTTTCTTCAGCTTCGTCGCGAACGGTCCACTGATGACAGAATAGTCGGCTCCAGTATCGACGAGAGCGGTGACGCTGTGGCCGTCGATGAGAACGTCGAGGTCACTCGTTCGTCGCCTACCGTTTCGATTTGGTCGCGGCGTCGGATCACGGCTACGTCGGTTTGTCCCGCTGCTTCGTCGTTGTGTCGTCAGGTCTTCTTCGGGCCGTGAAGTTTCGACGTCAGGGCTTCGTTCGGCTTGCGGCGTGTTCTTTAGATGTCGTTGCGGCGTTGTCGTCGGCGGCGGAGGATCTTCGGTATTTCGTCGTACAGCAACCGCACCTCCATCGGTTGCTGCCCTTAGTTTTCCGGATACGGGCTGGGTGACCGGCCTCGCGTTGGGCCAGTGTATGGTCGGCGTTGGGGGGAGACGTAGCGGCCTGGCGACGGCGAACGGGAAGGTTGTCGGGACGTCCATTGCGTTCCCGCGAGGTAGTCGGCGATGTCGTGTGGTCTTTCCCCTCGCTGTGGACGCGGCGCGTCGATGGCAAACCCACGCAGACCCATCTGTCGGTACTGGCAGCGGCGGTAAGTGTGGCCAGCTTCCCCGCAATGGTAGCAGAGTGGGCGGTGGTCGGGGGTGCGCCAAACGTCGGTCTTTCTCGGCGTGTATAGCTGGCCGGCTGGCGGGCGGTATGACGTCGGTGGCGGCGGCGGTGGCGCCTGGCGGCGGAACTGCTGGGGTGGCGCGGCGTCTTGACGTGGGCGAGGAGGGGGGGGCGTTGCGTCGGGCTGCAGCGGCATAGCTCACTGCTTGCGGCTGTGGTTGCGCTGACTCGGGGGTGCCCAGAGACTGCTGTATTTCCTCTCGGACGATATCAGCGATCGAGGCAACTTCAGGCTGTGGTAAGGGTAAAAGCTTGCGCAGTTCTTCCCGCACGATCGCTGGGATCGTTTCACGCAGGTCGTCGGAGCCGACGGCATGAACAGCTGGGCTGTCTTGAATCGATCGGCGATTGTACTGGCGGTTGCGCATTTCCAGGGTCTTCTCAATCGTCATCGCCTCTGAGATGAATTCTTGGACTGTCGAGGGTGGGTTCCGCATCAGCCCAGCGAAGAGCTCTTGCTTTACCCCTCGCATGAGCAACCTGACTTTCTTGTCCTCGGGCATGGCTTGGTCAGCGTGGCGGAACAGTCTGGTCATTTCCTCTCCAAAGATGGCAACACTTTCATTTGGAAGTTGGACCCGCGTCTCTAGCAAGGCTGCGGCCCTTTCTTTTCTGACGACGCTTGCAAACGTCTGCAGAAAAGCGCTGCGAAAGGCGTCCCAAGTTCGAAGAGTGGACTCCCGATTCTCGAACCAGGTCCTTGCTGCGTCTTCAAATAAAAGTAAACGTGACGCAGCTTGTCCTCGGAGTCCCAGTTGTTGAATGTTGAGACCCTTTCGAAAGTCTCGAGCCAGGTGTCCGGGTCTTCGAATGACGACCCGCGGAAGGTTGGCGGCTCCTTGGGCTGCCGGAGAAGGATCGGCGCAGGCTGCACGGGGTCGGTCATCGTCGCTGCGGTGGGTGTTGGGACCTTGGGCTGCCTGGTTTGTTTGGGAAGGAGCCCGTGCTCTGGCTGCAGTCCCTTCTGCCTGCGGCTTGTTCGACGATCCGGGTATTCTTTGCTGTCGTCCTCCTCGCGGCTTGGACTTGGGTCAGCGCTTCGCGGGGGCGTCCGGATCATGGAAGAAGCAGCACCTCCACCAGATGTCACGTGGTCGTGACGTCGACGAAGACAGCAGTCGGCGTTTGCAGGATGAAACTGTTTATTTGGCCGAACTTGTGGCCGGAAAATGAGAACTAGAGCTACAGCAATACACGCTGTACAATGATAGCGGCGAACAGGGCGTCGTCCGTCGATCAACTGACAAGCGGTCAATCGCGTCGGCTTTTACACAGGCGGTATCGAACTTTCCGGCAATATCGCTGGCGGCGGCGTTATCTCTAGACAAAGCTGGAACATTCGCGTGCAGGGCTCAATCTTAACAGAACGATCTACTATAGACGTGAAGCTTCTCGAACAATGCTTCGCGGACAGCGTCGAGCGTTGATAACCGTCCCTTGCCGGTCAAACCCGAATGCATGAAAACGAGACAAGAAGTGGGCGTGGCAATATCTTTAACACATTATCTCTCGCACGGTACTCTCTGTTGGCGGTGCAGGTAGGTGGGGCGGAGCGCGGCGGTGCCGCCGTCTGTGAGAGGTAAAAAAAAATTTGGGGACGCTTAAGCTTAAACCTTAAGAGTTGAACGCGATAGCAATATCCTTCCCCTAGTGCGCACTTCGAACGCTACGAGTGTTGAACAGAATGCGCGCAATAAGGTGTGTGCCTTATGTAATGGGTAGCATGCTTTAAACCAGGAGCAATTATGCGCGAGAACCTTTTTCGAAGCTGCGATGCACCCACTACGTGGTCTTAAGGGAATACGCGCAGTAATGTGTGTGCCTTTTGTAATGGGTGGCTGTCTTTAAACCACCAAGTCGTTATGATATTGACGTGGTGTGACGCCCGATGGCAATGTACGCTTGTACCACGCAATATTACTGCCATATTACATATCGTACTGTGAGACCTGTATACAGGACGCGTATTTTTGGGAAGCATGAAAGTTACTTTCGGTGCAGCTCCAAGCAGAGGCATAAAGACATATGCGACATGATTTTTCCGGTACCTATGTATAGGGTAATAAATAGTGGGGGCAAGGGTAACGATGTTCTCAAACGTGTTAAGAAAATGCAAATTCAGGCGAGCGCAAAAACCTTTTTCTTTAAGTTACATTCGGGCACCCTGCCGGTTCGGACCTTCTTAGAAGAGCGAGGTGTTTATATGCCGTGGGGTTCCGATTGTTTTATCTGCAGAAAGCCAGAAACAATAGATCATGTATTTTTGCATTGTTGGGAAGGGGTTTATTTCTGGGACGTTTTACAGAGAACGCTCAAAAAAGAACTTCCCTTGCATTCACTTGGAATAAGATTTTTACCAATAGAAAATGAGGATGGACTGCCTGTCGATCTAATAATGCTTCTTGGCCTCCATTGTCTATGGCGGGCTAGGATGTTAAACACTTCGCAGCGCAGGAAAAACAGACACAAAGAAGATGACTGCGACCCTGACAGGAGACCTGCACGCGTGCTTTTTCGCGAAATCATTTGTCAGTATGTTGATGTACTCAAACAACAAGACTTTGTCCCTGACTGGCTTTCCAGGGTTGAGCCCCTGGCATACCTAAAGGAATTTTAGACATGTAACTAATCATAGGTGTGCACTGCTTTGACATTGCTTCAGTTGTGTCTGTTGTTGTATTTTCTCCTGTTATTCCTGTGCCGTGTTATGAAACCGGTAATAAAGAAAAAAAAAGAGGCGTGGCTGTGTGGTAGAACACCTGCTTGCCACGCAGACGGCCTGGGTTCGATTCTCACTCGAATCCAACATTTTTATTATTAATTTATTTGCAGCTTTTTCGATTTTTCGGTCACGGACCAGATGATGATTTTTCGCTCACAACCAACGGTGCCGGCGCCGACGGCGGAATTTCTGCGATACGAGCTCTTTAACGCTATCGCGTTAAAAAGAGGTAACGCGTCCCGATCAACACTTACTCGGCGCTTTCTCCGAGATTGCGTGCGATATCGGAGGTCATGGTTAAAGCTTCTCGATACTAGCGAGGGACACTGCCGCGCTCGCGTCGCCGAGGCACCCTAGACGCCGTTACGTTCTATGCTTAGAATAACAGGGAGCTGAGCTAGTTGGTAAGTATTCATTCTAAAAAGACAGTGCGTGCATACACAGAAACAAGAAAGAAGTCAGGACACCACAAGCGCCTACTAACAACTACGTAGCGCAAGATTGTCGCAATTTGTGTGTGTGTGTGTGTGTGTGTGTGTGTGTGTGTGCGCATACATATTATGAGACGATATGTATATCCGCCACGGTCCAGTGGTTATGGTGTTCGACTGCTGACCGGAAGGTCACGGGATCGCATCCCGCCCCCGGCTGCCGCATTTCGATGGATCATCTCATTCATTTTCATTTATCATTACTATCAGCCCCGATGTAACGCTATACAGGAGTGGAAGGTGCATTGTAATATTATCATGCACTGAATGTACGTAGATGATACATTAATATTATATAGATCCCCGGGCATATATACATATATATGAAAAGGTTAATATATTTAAATACACTGTCACAGACAGAATATACAATCTATCACAACGAAGCACGAGCATGACCGTCACCAAGGGCATATACCACAGTTTCTTTTTTTCAGGAATGGGGGAAGGGGGGGAACTCCCCTGATCCGACATGGGGTCCGGGCAGGTAAGTGACATCGAGTGTCATTTTGTGAGCTCTATCACATGGGAGAAAAAAAACATTCGAAGGCGGGGGTGTGACCGGGCCCGGTGTGGTACCCCCTGTCTACGCCACTGGCGTAGGGACCCGGAGGGGAGGCGCTTACACACCTGCAAAATGTAAAAGTTGCGATGCTTGGGGGGGGGGGGGGGTTGAAACCTCCAGCACACCTCCCATGGCTACGCCACTGAGATCTTTTTAACAAACATTATTCTCACATTCTTTAGAGAAATTGTCCTTAGACTAAAGTAAAGCAACTTTCTTTTAACGGTACGTTAACAGAACGCGAAAGTCTATAGCCCGTGTGGGATGCGGAGTCGGTGAAGGACGGATCCCAACATAAAACAAACGATGTTTTTTAACGTAGTAGCAGCAGCAGGGCAAGCATGCCGATGCTGCGCTTCGGAAGGTTAGAGAAACAAACGTGAAATCAAGCTTGGTAGCTTGGGTTATATAGCCAGCAGTGGTGACGTAAGCCTCCGACGAAACTGCGTGGCGCTGTCTGTTATTGGAAGCGTGTTGCAGCAAGTAGCTGTGTCACGCCGGGCTAATCAGTGACGAGACGGAGGCTGCGTAGGCTGCGTGGTGGCTGCGCAGATTGCGTCGCCACATCACCCCCCTGCGGAGTGGAGAGCCCTCGGGGCTTGTAAAAGTCCGGGAGGCGTAAGGAGTTCCACCAGTTCCGGTGGACGGCACTGCGAACCATGCAGCGGGCGAGGACCACGGTGATTGTGCGTGGCTCGCGGCAGCGAGCCAAGCGGAGGGGTGCGTTGGTGTTGCCGGTGGTGAGGGTGGTCCAAATGCAGTGGTCGACGCAACGCCAACAATCCTGCGTTGGACGCATCACAGCTGACTGGCGCGGGAGGGTGGTCCCCGCCACATGTGTAGCCGGTTGTTATCGGCTGGGGAACAGTTCCGACTGGCCATGGTGCGGGTTCGTCTGCTGCTGTGGGTTCGCCTGCCGTCGCGGGCGGTGCCGGGGGCTCGTCTGCCGTCGCGGGCGGTGCCGGGGGCTCGTCTGCCGTCGCGGGCGGTGCCGGGGGCTCGTCTGCCGTCGCGGGCGGTGCCGGGGGCTCGTCTGCCGTCGCGGGCGGTGCCGGGGGCTCGTCTGCCGTCGCGGGCGGTGCCGGGGCCTCGTCTGCCGTCGCGGGCGGTGCCGGGGCCTCGTCTGCCGTCGCGGGCGGTGCCGGGGCCTCGTCTGCCGTCGCGGGCGGTGCCGGGGCCTCGTCTGCCGTCGCGGGCGGTGCCGGGGCCTCGTCTGCCGTCGCGGGCGGTGCCGGGGCCTCGTCTGCCGTCGCGGGTGCCGAGGGCACGGCTGCTGCGGGCACGGCTGCTGCGGCGGGTGCGGGCACGGCTGCTGCGGCGGGTGCGGGCACGGCTGCTGCGGCGGGTGCGGGCACGGCTGCTGCGGGCACGGCTGCTGCGGCGGGTGCGGGCACAGCTGCTGCGGCGGGTGCGGGCACAGCTGCTGCGGGTACGGCTGGTGCGGGCACGGTTACTGCGGCGGGTGCGGGCACGGTTGCTGCGGCGGGTGCGGGCACGGCTGCTGCGGCGGGTGCGGGCACGGCTGCTGCGGCGGGTGCGGGCACGGCTGCTGCGGCGGGTGCGGGCACGGCTGCTGCGGCGGGTGCGGGCACGGCTGCTGCGGCAGGTGCGGGCACGGCTGCTGCGGCGGGTGCGGGCACGGCTGCTGCGGCGGGTGCGGGCACGGCGGCTGCGGCGGGTGCGGGCACGGCTGCTGCGGGCACGGCTGCTGCGGCGGGTGCGGGCACGGTTGCTGCCGGTTGCGGTGGGGCTAGCACGAACCCTCGAAGTTGGTCGTATGCCTGCGGCCCAAGAGGAGGCACAACGCGTCGCAGAGCAGGAGGAAGCATAGCTACCGTGATGGCGTACTTGTCCTGCTGCGAGACGATGTTACGCAGGGAGAAGCCAGCCTCCATCTTGATAAGCCAGATGGCTGGACATTGCGGCCAGAATTCGGGAAAGTCCGGCGGCAGCAAGATGCAGTGCGCCGTGGTTTCATCCGGTCGCAGCGCCATCGTGATAGGCGTGTCAGAGGTCGGTTGAATCGGCGTGAAGGTCCCGTGGAATCTTCTGGAAGGTCATTCCAAGGTCCGGGTCATGGCGGTGCGGTTTGTTCGTTTTCCGGGTCACCAGATGTGGGATGCGGAGTCGGTGAAGGACGGATCCCAACATAAAACAAACGATGTTTATTAACGTAGTAGCAGCAGCAGGGCAAGCATGCCGATGCTGCGCTTCGGAAGGTTAGAGAAACAAACGTGAAATCAAGCTTGGTAGCTTGGGTTATATAGCCAGCAGTGGTGACGTAAGCCTCCGACGAAACTGCGTGGCGCTGTCTGTTATCGGAAGCGTGTTGCAGCAAGTAGCTGTGTCACGCCGGGCTAATCAGTGACGAGACGGAGGCTGCGTAGGCTGCGTGGTGGCTGCGCAGATTGCGTCGCCACACCCGTCATTAAAGCTGGTAGATCGTTGATTAACCTTTCAAAGACCGTCAATGTCCATTTTTGTAAGGGCTTGCGCACCCCTCCGACGTCTTTCCTTCGCTTCCGTTTTCTTATGCGAACCCCGCTCCGCGACGTGCGGGGTTGGCGAGTGTGGCACCGATTGCGCCGAGAGGCACAATGGTAGAGGAGGGAGGATGGCTTAAATGAGGAGTAGGTGGTCCTTGTTCTCAATTTTTGCGCGTAAGTTTTGTTGGTGTCACTGCGCGTGCCGTCTGTGTGACAAGAGAATGGGCCGACGAGAGGCTGGGGGCACGACAAGACACGGACGGCGTCTTTCACACACGGTCGGTCGACTGTTGGGGACGCACCATTTAAGTAGCTCGAAAGAAAGCTAGAGGAACACGGCGAGGAAGCTTTTCCTCGGCGACGCCGTTTAGAGTTCTTTAAACTAATAAACATGCCACTTGGGTTCCAAGTATTCCCGTACTTGGTTCCAATTGTCTTCGCGTACTACATAGCTGCTTGCATTTCGTCGTAGAATATTCCATTTCGCTGCTATCGCATTTATTGCACCGCCATTGCGGCGAAACTGTCATTCTTAAAAGCAGGATTTCGCTGGTATATGTAAAGAAAGTCATGAGTTAATTGAAAGCCGCACATGAGTCAACCTGAGACGGCACCACGTGCGTCGGCTACATGCTCGAGTATGGTTGTAGAACAGATGCTAACTGACGTAAGTGTGCATGTGTCAGTTTCATCTTGTTTGTTTTAGGGGCGAAGCTCCTTAAGGCGGCACCCGTTCGTCCCTCGTAGTCGTAGTAGTGCGTAACCAGTCGTAACTCTAGTACCAGATCTTGACCTCCAAGTGGTGCCGGTGGGAGATTTTTCCTGTGCGTTGTTGAACAATAAAAAATTCGCAGCGTGCGCGTTAACTAAAAGCCGAATTCTTCTGTCTCTCATTCCCAATTAACAGCCATTGGCGTGTTCCAGTAGGAAACGTTAGTAGAAGTAGAAATGTAAGTGTTAGCTAAAAGCCGACTTCTTCTGTCTCTCATTCCCATTAGCAGCCATTGTTTACCTCCAAGGTAGTGCCTGGTGAGATTTCTCCTGTGCGTGATTAAACAATAAAAATTTTGTTCAAAACGCCGTTGATTGATGAAATAGACCAACGAAAGACGCCAGATGTTTTGTAAAGCAAAACGAAAGAACGCCAGATGTTTCTAAAGCAAAACGAAAAGACGCCAGCTGCTTAACGGAAGACGCCAGATGTTTTCTAAAGCAATGGTTTTCTAAACAATGAAAATTCACAGCGTACATGTAAAATTAAAGTGAGCTGCAAGTCGTCATAACTCATCGAACCTTTAGTATAAACGCGCCCGATCTCACGTCGGTGATGATGTACTGGGCAGAATTCACGGAAGATTCACGGTTTACCGATGAACCTCCGCAGCTTCGCCCACTCATCATCATTCACTCCGTGGATATGCTGTGATTTTTTTCCACGAGCGATGCGCACCTTGCTGGAGGGACGTATAGTGCAAATAGGAGAGATGATAACTGTGTCTTCTTGTATATATTTGTCATTTGTACAATATGTTTTACCGGATACGGCTACGCTCAACTTGATCCTCGTTACCAGCGCAACGGCCGCTCGATAAAAAAAGTAAAACATGAAGAAAATTGTTGCGGTCATTTGCGTCGCGCTGAAACACGGAGGCGCAAGCGGGAACGCTCTGTTGACAGTTCTCTCCGAGTTAGCGCTAGTAGACGAACAGCCAACACCTTTAGAACAAAGAAGGGAGAAAGAAAAAAAGTTATTGTCGCGTGCAGGAGACGCTGCATCTCGCCATACTTGAGCATTTCGAGGGGTGATGACTTCCGTATCAAAATCAATGCAATAGAAAATGACAGGAATCGCACGTATGGCTATAATCTCTTTTAATGTTGCGTGTTCAAAAAGTGCAAAATTTGATCGAACGTGAACATTCTATGAAATTAAACGGCAAATAACGAAGTCTATTAGAAAACCTTCCTCTAACTGAAAGAGAGAGAGAAGAACTAAACTTTATTGTCCGACCAGGCGCGTGTTCTTTTCGCCCACATGTGGGTGACTTCCTTATTCCAGGTACGCACGGCTTGCAGTTAATGTCCGAGCCCTCTCCACCAGCCACAGCTGGTCATCAGGGTTTAGTGACGTCAGCAACACCTCCCACTGGTCTTCTGGATTTTCTTCCCGCCCATAGACGAACAAAGCACTAACTGAAAAAAAAAATACTAATTATAATTTTTCCTACAGTACCTTTAGTAACAGGCCACTCTCTTGCATAATCTGATCATTTTTGAGTGAAGTAACGTAAACAGAAGACACGATGTCGCTACATTTAGGTAACGGATATTGTTCGTCTCTTGATTATAGGTTACTGCATGAAATCAAAATATAATAGCATCGACAGTTTTCTCTCGTACATGTGCGACGTTTCTAAAAAACAACAAATTTTAATTCAAAATTATTTAGGAATTGCGATTTTTTAAAGAAAAATGGAAATTGGGCAATTTTGCGTCAACCGGCTGCTCTATGGCCATTTCCACGATCCCTCGATTCTGATGAGATTCCCGAGCATGCGAATATAAATATCACTTTCGATAGAGCGCTCTGCCGCAGTAGCAGTCTTACGTGAGCAAAGCAGCTTTTACAGGTCACACTGCAAGTTTCCAAATTTCGAGAAAAGCTTGTGAAAAAGCACAAAGAACTAATCGTTTCCTTATAGCCCTCCTGTTGAAGAAAATGGTAAACGCTGCGCGCAGTTATTATTATTCATATGTGGGGTAGAGAATATCTTTAAGAAGGTTTAAGAAGAGCATTAGTACTGCTGCTTTCATAAATGCTTGGTGTTTGATTGGAAAGAAAGAAAGAAAGAAAGAAAGAAAGAAAGAAAGAAAGAAAGAAAGAAAGAAAGAAAGAAAGAAAGAAAGAAAGAAAGAAAGAAAGAAAGAAAGAAACAAACAAACAAACAAACAAACAAACAATAGAGGTACTCAAGGGACCAAGGATGACGGAAAGCGAGCCAACATAAATACAGCGTATTCCTCATGTGTGCTACGTACTTAGATTACGTAGCAAATATGCAAATATAGTGCCACGCTCTCTTCTTGTTTTCTTTTGATGTATTACGTTTGACCCAAAAGGACGGTTAGCATCGCTCGACGCTGACCGCGCCGCAGTGTTGGAGAAGCTCGGCGATTGTAGTAGATCATTTTGTTAACATTGCGCGCAGGACACGAATAGTCTAGACTATTCCAGAGCTTGCACGACCACCAGTGATATGGCTGGAAAGTTCGATGCATGATGTATAAAAGACGGCTCGTCCCAGCGATCATCAGTTTATCGACGGCCGACGCCTTGTTCGCCGCTATCAGTGTACAGCATGTATTGCTGTGGTTGGAGTTTTCATTTCCCGGCCACAAGTTCGGCCAAATAAACAGTTTCATCTTGAGCACGCCGACTGTTGTCTTCGTCGAGGTCACACCACGTGACAGTAGTGTCGCAATTTATTGAGCAGGCTAAAGTCCATGGTGCTTTCACCTGGCATGTCTTTCAGTAGGGAGGAAACGTCAACAAAAAGCACTATTCTGCAAACCACTGGCTGTCCTTCATTATATATGGATATTCTTCTAACAGCCACCTAAAATACTGTTACCTTTTGAGTCGGAGGGCTGAGTTGCATGAAGCCGACGTGGCGGGAGCCGGACGGTAAAGGGGGGGGGGGGTTGCAGGGAAAGAGATAAAGTTCGGCGAATTGACAATAAACCACACTGCAATAGAAGTCATGTTTCTTTAATACTAAAAGAGCTTCTTCACAGTCGAACTAAGAAGTTACAATTTACATTCAAGATAGAAACTTTACACTCGAGATAGGAAGTGACAAAGAGGGGGAGGTGTTTCTGAAGTCATGCCGGGTGCTGCATAATAGTGTCCCGCGGGCCACAGGTTGTTGACCCCTGGTTTACAGAGAGCACATCCAACGGTAGTTTTATTCCCGCTGCAGCAAATTTCCGGAATGGTCGTTCTGCACTGTCGCCCCTATTTTTTTTTTTTTTTCGAAGGACTGGTACCGGCGTTTCCTCGCGTGTTGTGCATTCCCTGAAATCATTTCCTTGCGGCAATGACCCATCACATGATTTCCTTTTTTTCCTGCATAAATTTCTGCGACGCTATATTCGTCATGCACCAGGCCATATGCTGCCTCGAATAACGGAATTTGCAGATTAACGTGTGCAATGCTATGGAGGGATCTTTTTTTTGCGATATTGCCACCGAAACTCGTTTTTCCGTTGTGCACAGAGTTGTAACTGCCTAGTATTTTTACACCTTTTTCTCGTCCTCTCGAACACTTCGTGCTCGTTAGTTGCTGTGAAAAATAGGAGACGGCGTTGTGTCAATTATTCAGCAACGTGCCACAAATGCACGACTGTTTTCTATTCTTTCGTTTTACTATTACGTCGACGAAAACGTGCCTTTCACACTAATGCATTTATGATTGTCCTTGCATTCATTATTTATTTTGTTTCTAGTGGTAATTTTTGCATGGGTGGGTTATTAAGTATATACTGCGTGGCGAACCTTAAAAAAGAAACGTGAAACCTCTCGTCGCAGAGATTGCCTCATCAATTCTAACGCAGTTACAACACCGGCTTGCTCTGCGCTTCATACACTTTGCTTTTAGTTCGCGCGTATGGTGCGGCAGGCTAATTAACGATAAAAAGATAAGTAAAACTAATTACTTTCTACTGAACTAGCTCGTTACTAATGATCAGAGCGTTCATAGTTGTCCCAAGTCACAACACGTCGTTGCTAGGGGAATGGTCGTCCAACGAAAATATTCCTATGGCAGTCCTCAGTGAAATATGTCTAACGTGATTTTCTTTATATGCTAAAACCTTTTTATGGCCACCGCCGCCCACTTCGGCTTGGCTGGCTGTGTATCCAAGATGCGACGACCACGTAAGAGTTATGAAAATGCAGCCGCTATTAAGGAGAAGTCAAATCAGAGCATGCAGCATGATAACCGACCATTTATCTTCTGTTCTATTATAACAGTTGAGAAGGCGTGTATATTATGTGCGTGACTCTGCAAGGATTATTTTAGAGAAGCGAAGTGAGTTCGGCTGCTGACAAGAGCCGCACTACTGAGCAAAAAACGATGCACGAAATGGCAGATAAAGAAGTTCGCTTTCACGTAGTTAATAAGCGGCTAAGCCAAACAAACACGCCGTCACGCACAGTGATATGCAGGTGTAGTTGCACAAACAACTCACGGAAAAACGGCTACAACAGTCTTCAAAGATGCAGCGCGTATTTGGTTGCTGAATCAAGGAATCCAGACGCTTTGTGATGCCTCACTCTACTAATTGTCATGAAAGTTCAATGATATGTGTGATGCGAACAGTATGAAGCACCATGTGTGATGCGAATCAGCGAGCGATCGTGTCTAAGGTCGGCACGGTGTGTCTTACAGCGGAAGCTGTTACGAGATCATAACAAGGACTGTTTTTTGGCGATGTAGTTGTCCGCCGCCGGTGTCCGTAACCACTATTACTCGAACTAAGGAAAAAAACGCACTAAGAAAAATATTCCAGGATAGAACGAGGTTCGAAACTGGGCCCTCTGCGTGGAAGCCCAGTATTCTACCTCAGAGTCATGTCGGTGCTTAAAACTGCTTTGCAAAAAGACCCTATACAGGCTTCATGCCGTGAAGGAATCACATTAACAAATGTAATGTGGCGTGGTAGAAGAGTAAAATAACAACCAAGCGTCACACAACGCGAATTCTATCACCAGGCATCACACAATGCGAATTGCGCAACTAGTGGGTTGTTCAACGCTTCCCACCCATTACAAAGGGCTCTGCCATAATTCTTCATTGTCATCAGCCACAACATCAACAAAGTGCACATATTGCCTTACAGGTGTTTTGCAGGCACCACGGTTGTACGCAAAATGACGAAAAATTGCATAGTGCCTGTTTCTCTACTTCACAAAAATTATGATGATTTATAGCGTAGTGGTTTCCTCGAAAGTGCACTTCTATTGGTTGCTAAGGAAGCTCATAAGGCTCCCATGATTCATTTCCTCGGGGTCTCAATAAAGTTAATTCCCTCTCTCTGTCTCTTTCTCGCGTTAGCGTATATTATAAAGCGTGGTGGGAGAGTGACATAACGACCGGGCGTCACACAATGCGAATTACGTAACTAGTGGGTCATTTAAAGCTTCCAACCCATTACAAAAGGCTCAGTCATAATTATTCATCGTCATCAGCCGTCGCATCAAGAAACGGCACATGATGCCTAACAGATGGTACCTCGCTTCTCCGCCGAATGACGAGCAATGTCGTGATAAGTGCTTCCAAACTTCACAAAAATTATGATTTGTGGCGTAGTGGGTACGTTGCCGGTGTACTTGTACCAGTAGCCACAAGAGAGTTTATAACGGGTTCTAGAAATGCCGCTCTTCGAGCTTTCGCTGTGACTGTGTGCGCTTTCCGTGCAGGCCTGCCGTTTTTTGTGCTTTTACTTCACTCTAGAGAATCAACGCAGAGACAGGTTTTTAATGTTTTGTTCACTCTACAGGTTTTACTCGTTCTGAACACTGCATAACTCTGAGAATTTTTTGCGTAAGTGGCTTAATATTATTATATTTATTTGGATACAACGTTAATTTATAGGGCACGTCAGTGGATGTTCCACAGACGTTTGTCTAGTCTAAATGGTTGCATAGTATCATTATATTCACCGTATAGTTATACACACGCCATAATCATCTTCATCATCACAATTTCCTGTAACTGTAATACATTAGTTGGGAGGGGCAACATTCGTAGTGTTGGGACACATAAATGAAATTCGTGAAGCCATGAAATTCACAGCGAGTAAATGAACTGTGAAAAACTAAACTCATTAGCAAGCTATTATAAACAATGTTACCCAAACAACAGAGTAAACACGAATCTATCTATCTATCTATCTATCTATCTATCTATCTATCTATCTATCTATCTATCTATCTATCTATCTATCTATCTATCTATCTATCTATCTATCTATCTATCTATCTATCTATCTATCTATCTGTCTATCTATCTATCTATCTATCTACAAGTCATACCATGACGAACATGACATGTAAAGTAGGTCATGAAACTCTCTCCGCAACGTGTGCCGCATACACATATGGCCTGAGGAATGTGGGTACGCAGCACGCGTGAAATGCGTACAGCAGTCTGTGTCAAACCAGGCACATCTAAAATATACGTCGAAAATTTTATGAGCCTACTTTGCTTTTAGTGAGCAAATGAAAGAAACGCCGTTTGTACATAAGCGAGGTGGGATGCTAATATACACCATAAGAGCACTAGGACGGGCGCCGACTCGCAAATGGGTTTTATTCAGAAGACCGCGTACATTTATGCCTTAAAGCCTGCAAGTCTACGCGCATGCAACAAACCTGCTTTCTCTGTTATAGAATTTGAGCGACATATCAGTAGCGCAATCACATTTCTTGTTCGTCATGAGAAAGGCCTCAGCAAGCTCACATGCCAACTCAACACGACTGCGTCTCAAATTTCTATTGCTCTCAACGTAGAGAGGCACGTATTACCAAAATAGCCACCGGGCATGCTCTGCATTGCTGGGCCCGATTAGACCCTTGTCCGGTCTTTATCTGAAGCAGCCGGTAGAGTGTTGGTCGAAGTGTGTCTCAGTGCTTCTACTCAAAATGAGCGCTGAAAAACGAATAATAGTGGTGCTCTTCTCGTGTTAGGCTACATATGGAACTGCCAGGGAAGATAATCAATTTTCAAACGTGGAATTAAAAAAATTCGTATGATAGCAAAACTAGAACTCAATTTTCGTTTCTCTGTCTTGGTATTCAGTTGTCCTTAAGATACTCTTCTCGCTTCGGATTCATTATAGGAACCACAATGTCCATAGAAAATACCCCTAAGCAGAAGAGCCGCCATTTGCGCGAGTTGGATTGCGTTAAACATGATGAGTGGTTTTTCGGCGCAAACGACGAAACACAGAGAAGGAGGAGGAACACGAACACCAGCGCTGTCTCACAACTAACTTTATTAGCAACTTTATTAGCAACTTTATTAGCAACTTTATTATTATTTGGCTAAGCATTCCACAGAACATGCATGCACACCGATGTTTCAACACACCGTATGTATCTTCACGCATGCGGACCAGGCCACCAGGGAGGTAATGGAGGCGTTTTATATCTTCAAGAAAGGTCCTAGGTGCGTAAGTGTGCCGTCTATCACCTTGCATGACAGAGAGATTGCTTTCTTAAACTGTTTTGCCTCGTGATACATTATGTTTACAATTACACCTTTGATTTCGTACTGTATCTTTGGTCTGGCGTCATCGACGTGTGCCCACGCGGGATAGGTTGTGCTTTAAAATGTGTGCTTTTGTTGCTAATAAAGTTAGTTGGGAGACGGCGCTGGTTTTCGTGTTCCTCCTTCTGCTCTGTGTTTCGTCGTTTGCGCTGTTATACTCCTAAGCCAGTGCTAAATCAAGTCCCTTAAAACAGGATATCCGTGAAACCCTCACCTTTAAAAAGTTACACAAAAAGATACTGAAGAACCAGTGACACTGCTCGAATGCTTATTTTATTTGTTCGGCGTTCCACATACGCCATATGATGAGTAAAGCATTCTCGTAATCGCATGCGCTCACCTAAAAAGGGACGTTGTTCTCATGAAGAAAAGGACAGTCTCAGGATATTTTATTGAAACAACCCCGTTCTTGGCTAAATTCCTTGCGTGGGTGAGTGCCACGTATACAAGGATCTACTCTACTGTACTCTTAGCTACGTGCGAACTTTGACTAAAAAGTGTGACATAAAAATGTGTTTTCGCTTCAGGTTGGAAACTTCTGATATATGAAACGTGGTAACGGATATGTTTTAGACTGTTTCCGCAGCACACGCTCAGCGTTAGAACTAGGTGTTAGTGGTGTTCATAGACCAGCTCCAATGGTAGACATTAAATAAACCTTCAGGAAGAACATCCCTGATAAGTAGGCTACTCGTAGCCAGAGCGACAATGGACGCCCATATCTCGCAGGGAACTTCCTCCTTGACTACGCATGCAGCATTGAAACAGACTACGGAAAGCATTCCGAGGTAACCCATCCCCCTCGCCTAGCCGATCCTTGTATTTCAATAATAAGGTGGATGGCTGCTCGCACGGCATGCCTGAGCGGCAGCCAGCATCACCCATACCGTGCTTCGTGTATAGTCGCGGAAGGCGCTCGTGGCCCGCGGAGAGCAGACGCGCATCAAATCTCGAGTCGGGCAGGCAGGCAGGCGGACAGACATGGGATTGCCGCATTCTTTGCCTCCCACGTGGGCCTCGAGGCAGTACGCACCACATACTCCTGTTTTTATTCTGTTTTTTTTTTCGGGGGGGAGGGGGAGGGGGCACTGTCATCTCACTTCTTCCATTAACCGTTTCTCCACTTCGTTCACTTCAGTTCTTTCCCTCGCATGCGACTCCAAACAGCTTGACACTTCGTTTCATCAACGGCGCCTCAACTTTTCTATTTTATTTACGTTGAAAACACTGCCTCATATTCGACTACATTGAAGCAAGCTGCAGATACTGCACGTTTTGAAACACAAGTTCATGAAGGTTCTTGGCGCAGAATTGCCTAGTAGGAGTGCTCGAAGTCATAGTGCTCGAAGTAACGATGGAATCTTAAACGCGCAGTCGTTTGGAAGGTCCATATAGAGTATTTTGTCCCACAATGTCCCCGCAACACGGTCCCATAGACTTACAGTAGTAGGATGCCTATGGGTCCTCGGGTCGCTCCAGGTGGCGGAAAATCTTTGCGCTTCGGCGACCCCCATGGCCCAGCACATGATCCGGAGTTGGTCGTCCGTTCGTGAGCTGCGCAAAGCAGCCTCCCATCGCTCCTGTCTCTCAGCCCCCGAAAAGGGGGGATTTGGCTTGTTCGGACAATGACAATACACGTGATTAAAGTCGGCTCGCGGACTCACGCAGAGACGACCATGGGGTAAGGCGTCACCTTGATGAATTTAGGAAGTGATGAAGTTGGAAATCAAAGTGCCCGTTTGGAGTCGGCGCCAAACGAATTGCTCAGCCTGGGACGACGATGTATGGGCTGGTCGGTAGATCATGCGGGAATTGCAGTAATGTAAAGTAATTTCATGATAGGTGAGTAGGCATTCCCGCACGCTGTCAAAGGAAGGCAGACCGTCCACTGCCCGGTTGGCCTCGAGCTTGCTCATGGGCAAATGTATTCCCGGTATGTGCACAATGCACTGAAACCCACAAAATAGTGATTATTCGTTTAGGGGATGGAACGAATTGCTGTATACGGTAGGCGGGTGCATGAATTCGACGCATAGCAAAATTACGAATGGCCGTTTTGGAGTCCGAGAATATATACTCCGCCTGGGTCTGAGCAATAGCTAAAGCAATCGCAGCTTCTTCCGCCTGGATTGGTTGAGCGCCTCGGTCAAAAGTGTCGGAACAAAGTAGCTTGTGGGCATTATGTGAGACTTCCACTGCGAAGGCAGGATGGTGGGCATCTACATAAGCGACCGGGGTCGAAGATGTGTAGCGCTTATGAAGCGACCTAGCTCTGGCTATTGTCCGGTCGTCATTATGGGTTGGAGGGGTATTTTTGGGCAATGGTGGGATGTAGAGACTGTCGCCAACGCACTGGGGGGGGGGGGCGGGGGAGATGGAAGGGGATTAGTGGGGGTGGTGCATCCTATGATTTGAGGCGATCGACTAGTTCGTCGACCGTGCTATGCGCACCCAACTGGACAAATTCTCTCGTGGTGGTACTCTAAGGGTAAAGTGGATAGCAGTTTTATATGCTGTGCGGATGAGGCGATCTACTTGATCTCTCTCGAGAGAATAATGGTGCAGATAAGGGAGGGAATTAGTCATTTTACAGAGACAGAGTGCTTGGACAAGGCGGCGCGTGTCTGCTTCACGCATGCCCCTGTGGCGATTGGAAATCCTCTTTATGAGGGCGGCTTTATTCTGCACCGACATCAGTATCGCACATATAGCTACGGAATTGGAGCCGTTATTGGAAATGTGGAGGCCAGGAACTCTGATGTTGTCTACCTGAGGGATGAGTTGATCATCCAGATATATTGATATTGCCGGAGGGGAAGGGTCTTTGGGACGAATGAGAAGAAGTTCTGATTTAGGAGCTGAGCAGCTGAGGCCGATGCTTCACGCATGTTCTTGGACCATTTGTGTTGCTCTTTGGAGGGTGTATTCGATTGTGCCACAGTTGCCCGTGGTGGTCAAAGCGTGATGTCATCGGCGCACAGTGAGTGTTGTAGGGCCAGTATAGTCGGAGTTTTTGCACGAGGATCATTAGAGTAATATTAAAAAGGAAAGGAAATACGACGGCCCCTTGAGGAGTACCTTTACTGCCGGGGTGGATATCCATCGAACCGCGGAGATCCACCTAGAGTCGGTTAAATCCCCGACCTTCTAGTGCCAGAGATGTCAAAAGAAACTTTTGATTTCGGCGTGACCGAAAATGTGAAGGCATGCTGACTTAAAACAACAGTGAAAGATATCCTGATGATTTCTTGTGTTAGTGTGAGAATGATTGGTCTACAGTAACAGGCAGGAACAGGAACAGACACTTAGGGACAGCTAGGTCAGAGATAGGCACTCATTCAGAGAGATCGCACATGCATTATGGTCAGAGAGATAAAAACAAATGCGGCACTAATTCATTGATCTTGCCTTCTGATACATTTTTCAAACCTTAAAGTGATTATTAATGTACAAGCTAGGTTTCAAAGCGAGAATGCAATCAAGAGTGCCATAACGACAAAGCTGTGGAGTACGACAGAAGAATTCTTTTATTCGTACGGTTGGCGCTCGTGCCAGTTTGAGCAGTTCCCTTAGGAAAAAAATCATAACGTGAAAGCAAACAAAGACAAAGAGTACTAGCGAGCACATCCATGCACACAAGCATACAAGACGAGGATAAAGATTGGGGGACCCTAAAGCTTCACCTTTAAGAGTTGAACGCGATAGCGAAATCCGGCCCCTAGTGGGCACTTCAACCACTAAGTACATACTTAATGTGTACTGTTACACACACACGCACACAGACACACGCGCTCGCGCGCGCGATGTTTCTCTAGTAATTGTACAGGTTTTCGATCTAAAGCACTTCCCTGTGCAAGTATAGAGGCATATTTCTCACAATGCCTCACAGATGGCAGCACATTATCTAGCGTTTTCTGTTTGCTAGTTTTGCATCCCCTGGGTCCCAATCTAGCCCCCTGTCCAGCCAGCCTCCCCCCCATTACCACTCCCATTTATTGTCAATAAAGTTTATTCCTCCTCCTCCTTGTTTGATCAACGCCTCCTCTAGAAAGCAGGCGTTGGCTTGATATGTTTTCGGCTAGACGGACATAGTTGTCCATTTTTAGAGCTGTTTGGAAGTTCGTGTTTTTAGCGGCGATGGCTGCGCTATCCCGGCCCTTTTCGTCGCGCGAAAAACGTAGTTCGACGGCCTCGCCGAAGCGCCTACAAATCGCCGAATGGGCTCATTTTCTTCGTGACACCAGCCGAACAAAATGCGTTAAGGCGACTGCTTCCACTACATGGCATTTATGTAGTGTTTTTTTCCCTAGCAGCGGCAAGTAACATCGTGGCTTTGTGGTAGGACATCTGCTTGCCACGCAAACGGCCCGGGTTCGATCCTCAATTGGACCAAAGATTTTTATTTCATTTGCATCTATTTCAATTTTTTGCTCACGGACAATTTTTCGCTCACAAGCGTTGATGGCGACGCCGACACCGTCGTCGACACTGACACCGGAATTTCTGCGACACGAGCTCTCTAACGCTATCACGTTAAAAGGCGTGTCAGGCTAGAGGGAGCGTTACTTAAGATGCAGCAGCTGGCATTTAAAGACATATCTGGCATACCAATAAAGCCCACCTGGTACCGGTACCCTTGCTTTTCCAACGCGCCTCGTACCGCGTGAGCTGCCATTATTTCTGTGAAGTAGATTTTAATGCATTCCGTTCATTTTCGAATCCGCGGCTGCTCCTCCTTCGATTGTGCCGTGCTTATTAGTACCGAAGATGGATTTCGTAAATGTGTTTTCTATAAACTTCGCACTTTGGAAAAACTGCGTACAGGGAGACTCACTGCATCAATTTGTAACCGGGCAAGTACACTTTTGGGGCACGCCACTCGCAAAAATGATGTTTAGTAACCCGAGGACAAGCTCTGTAAGGCGCAGATCTGCAGCACGTTTCTTTGTGAAGTGATGGTGGCATCAAAGCAAAAAGAACACATAAGAAAGTAAAGACAGAAATAAAAAAAGTCACAGTTTCGCCGCAACGGCGAAACAATGAATGCGATAGCAATAAATTGTAATGTAACGCGAAGAACGGAAAGCAGCTCGAAATTGCCAGCGCGTCGCTCGAGCCCAAAAGAAGCACGAAAAGAATGCACACAGGACGAGCGCGAACTCATGCGTCAAAGCTCGACACTTGAAGCGCACTGACCAAACACAAAGCAGGACGCACGAAACGAACGAACAGGTACACACAGGACGAGCGCGAACTAACTGTCACAGTTGTTACTTATTTCTGTTTGAACAGTGTGCTCCTTTCGCAAACGCGGCCGCTGCAGCAAGCGAAGCGAAGCACCCCACCAGCCGCCCCTTCTTCCCTCGAGATAAGCGCACGAAAGCGATCACGCCCTGTAGAGCGAAGAGCAACGGCGTTCGCAGGGGCGCGGCGACGATCTTTAAAGCGCGCCACACGCGCGCACGTCGCGCCATCTATGTGGGCACTAAGAAAGCATACTGAATTACATGGTGTATATAAATAGCTCACCGTTAGTAGGCTGAAAGACGGCGCTGTCGTGGCCTAACGTCTAGCGCGGTGGGCTGCAAAGCGAGAGGTCGCCCGTTCGATTCCGCGCGTCGGAAGGAATTTCTGAATTATTTTTCCTTGTGGCTTTTATTGCGATAGCAATTATATGGACAGTCTCGGCTGGATTTTGCCCTCGCCGTCGCCGTGAGGCACCGTATATGTATAAGTATATATATATATATATATATATATATATATAAAAGCCCCAAAGAAAAATAATTCAGAAAATGCTTCCGAAGCGCGGAATCGAACCAGGGACCTCTTGCTCCGCAGCGAGCGGCGCTAACCACTACGCCATGGAACGCAGGTCCTCCACGTAGCTAACGGCGAGCGTTATATACACACCCTTTGCCGCTGGACGGACTCAGAGATGGCCGGCGCTTAGAAGCGTTTCTTCATTACCAGCGAGATGGCGCTTGGAACGCGGCGGGCGCATTTAAAAGTCGTCGGCGAGCTCGCTCGCTTCTTCTTATATTTGCGCAAGGAGAACCTTGGCCTTCCGCTGTCTGCTCGCGCGGTTTTCTCGTGGTGAGGGCAAGAGCGATGTTTCAAGCTTTCACCGTGATGTCCGCGCTCATGTTACGGAGCGCCGCTAAACGACGCCGCTAAACGAACAAACAGAAGATGAGCGCGAACTATCAAGTGTCACAGCTCGACACTTGAAGCACGCTAGTTTCCTTCGCCTTTGCAACAGGAGCGCTGTTCAAACTGAGAGTATCCATTGGCGAGCCTCACTTCGTATAGCATTAGTTTCTTGCTATCGCATTCACTGCTTCGCCCTTGCGCCGAAACTGTGATTTTTTCTGTATATATACATACTTATACATATACGGTGAATAACGGCGACGGGTACGGACATTTTCCAGCCGAGACTGTCTATATAATTGCTATAGCAATAAAAAAAGAGGCAAAGAGAGAAACAAAACAAAAGGAAATGAAAGACAACGAAAAGCGCGCACACGCCTGTCGGAGTTTGCAATTGCACTTGCAAACTCCGACAAGCGTGTTTTCTCAGAGCACTTGCAATTGCAAGTGCTTTGAAAATACCGCATAATGCGGGAAGGCAGTAAATATCTGGCTCAGCAAATTTTGAACGACGCAACGGTCGCGGGTTCCTTTCGCGCTTTCAAGCGTCAGAAATCCTTCGAATGCACCTTGTTGTGCAGCCCAGTTTACTTGACCTGGCCTTATATCTCCAGCTAAGGCACGTTTGCCTCTTGTGTACTTTGAACAGCCAAGCTGTTTAGGCTCTACGTAATTTGTCCGTCGTCAACAGAAAAGCCGCCGAGTAGAGTAGAGTAGATTTTAATATATTATCTGGGGTTTAACGTCCCAAAACCACGATATGATTATAAGAGTCGCCGTAGTGGAGGGCTCCGGAAATTTCGACCACCTGGGGTTTTTAACGTGCACCTAAATCTAAGTACACGCGCCTCAACATTTTCGCCTCCATCGAAAATGCAACGACCGAGGCCGGGATTCGATCCCGCGACCTTCAGGTCAGCAGACGAGCACCATAACCACTAGACCACCGTGGCGGGGTAGAGTAGAGTATAGTAGAGCCTTGTATCCGTGGCACACACCCACGCTTGGGTATTGGCCAAGAACCGGGTAGATTTCAAGAAAATTCTTAAATTATGAGTGTCACAGTTGATTTCGTGGCACATATGTGTTCGTTGCTCCTCGCCCCCCTCGTGCTCACGTGCTTGAGCTACTAATATCATGGAGTTATAAGAAGAGTATCATCTACGTAAGCTTAGAACCTTCTCGTGCTTGGAGCTTTCGCACCGTGCCTGAAGATATCAACTTCGCTTGTTTTTTTGTAATTGTATTTATAAAGACGGCCCGAAGACGATTTCTAAATAGTGCACGAAGGCCATTAACCTGACACTCCAAATATCTGTCCATTCATCGAACTCCCCCGGCCCAACAGACAAAAAGGGTTAAAAAGCGGGTGAGACAACGAATGGAAGATCCGAGTGCCGGAGAATATTGAACATTATTGAGAAAAAAAAAAGAAAAGAAAAACAAGCGGGAAATGTTTAGGAAAAATGCGACACTTGCTGGCTTTGTTGCACATCGCGGTATTCGGAAGTTGAATGTTGCGCTCCGTTGGAAACCACGTTCTTGACTCGTGTTCTCGGTGAAGCGACCAGCTAGCTACAACTAGCGGGTCATTCGTTTCGTAGATGTTGAAAAATATTATTGAGGCAGTAATCCTGGTCTAGGATGACGGGAAAGAAAGGAACTCGAACAAGTTTTGCTCAGGCGTTCACTCACTAGAAGTATTGTTTCAAGATTCTCACAAAGAGAAAGACTGCGTGTTCAATGCGGCCACGAAGGTTCGCGACTTTGTGAGTAGCAGTTCGCATACCGATGTTACCGAACACTAATGGACGGGCTCAGGTCTTATGTTGGCATGCGAGCTATTAAAGAAACGACGCCACATTTCCCAAAGTGTGCCTACAAAACCGCAAGGGAAATTCCAAAGGAAAACGGGTAAGCGTCGGTAATTTCCCTTGTGGCATAGGAAATGAACCTATTAGGTGAAGCTCCCCTTAACGTTAGAACGATACGAGCCTTTCGAAATGTTTCGGTACTATAAATGGTGATGAAAGGGCTGTGGGCGCCATTGTTCCTTTCGTTTTATCTTCAACCACACCACGGGTGCAATTTGCGGTGATTCCAAAAATTGCTTAAGCAAACATCGAGAAACATTTTCAGCAAACATTTGTTGCGCAAGATCACTCGTAGCTTAAAGTCATCGTCACAATAAACTATTTAAAATAAAGGACATTGGTGACAAAATAAATTATAAGCTGAATTTGTTAGGTTAAGTGTTATTTTTTGTCGTGTTTTATCACTTACTGACTGCACCTCAACTGAATATGAAGGTAATCTGACGAGCTTCAAGCTACTATCGTCCATGTTTTGAATATTAGAGAATGCAATGACTACGTACCTTGATATCACACGGTGTGCCAATAAAAGACTTGTCTAGTCTTCCTCGATTAGAACGCATAGATGAGTTATCACTGAATTTATGCTATTTATAGTCAACATATTCGATGATTTTATGGATTGCGTGTATGCTGACTACGTCTCGGCCACATTTTCACACGGAATCGCTTGCTGCTTTTCATGATCACGAAGAAATGGACCATCTCTGATGTTACCCGCATGAGGGCTTCCTGAACACAGCAGGACCACAGAGGTTTTGAAGCTCGAGGAAATATAATAATGATTGCTCGGGCTTTATGTTTGAAAATAACGAGAGTATATTCAGGCACCCCGTAGTGGAGGGCTCCGAAAGTTTAAACCGTCTGCCGTTCTCTAACCTGCACAAAGATCGCACAGTACACGGGCCTATCTTTTCATTGTGGTACTTGCGCGAAAACAAACGGGGGCGTTCGTCAGTTGTTAGATTGCGCTTGTCCGAGTGTCTCCTTTCTTCGTCCCCGTTTGTTTTCGCGCAAGTACTACAATGAATTCGTTCCAACTAGGCCGGCTAGCAGTTTTGCTTCGGGCCTATCTTATTTCGCCTCAATCGAAATACAGCAGCCGCGGCCGGGGTCAGACGCGCAACTTTCCAGTGAGCAGCAGAGTACCGTAAGCGCTGTACCACGAAGCGCAAAGACGCAAAGACGGACGAAGCGCAAAGGAAGAAAAAGATGGCGTCAGCTGGTGCTCTTTAGTACAAGTCAATTTTACAAAATTAGCTGCAGCGCGGTGAGTAGCTTTTAACTGCCGAACTGTTTAGGCTTGCCGTAATTTGTTTGTCGGAAACAGAAACGATCATCGTCATGAATCGTCCTCTTCTTTATCGTCGTCGTCGTCTTCATCTTCTGCTTCGCTACCAGAATACGTGTGTCGATTTCTACGGAGCGGGGATACAGTCACCTGATGGACGAGAGAACTTGTATAGAGAAAGAGAGAAAGAAAGAAAGAGAGCAAGAGAGACAGAAAGGAAGACTGAGAAAGAAAAAACAAACAGTAGAGATTCTATTTAAGTATATATATATATATATATATATATATATATAAGACGTTATATATATATAACGTCATTACACATTATTGTTATGAAACATCCTACTTCAAATTATGCCTGTCCACGTCAAGATAAATATGCGACCACACTCCAGCAATATATCTCTTTAGAAACCATTACTTTAAGCAACAGTACTAATAAATGGGCTCAGGGGCATACCCAAGGGGGGTTCAACCTTGGTTCAATTTTGGGGGGGTTCGAGCCCGCCCGAAAATTTTCAATTTTGCTTGCGTATATATACACGCACACATACAAACGCACGCACGAACATACATAAAGTATGGTTGAACACCCCCCTTCCCCCCGCCGGAAAAAATTTCTGGCTATGGCCCTGAATGGGCCACAGTTTTTAAAAGCGTCATGATAGCCATATGTATGCTGTATACTCACAGAGAAATATTTCGAAAAGTAATCAGCTTCAAAACGATGCCTTTAAAAAGGTGCACTCCCAAACGGGCCGATTTAGATACCATAAAATATTCATCGGCCCTTTTCCTCGTGTCGCACTGCACTCGAAGCAAAGAAAGTGATGAAAATACACGTTGGTTGCAGGTACAGCACAAATTATACTTACAGCTCCACCTTTGAAAACCGACTGCTTTCTTAGCGCGTGATTATACGAATTTGGAGCGAAATAAATACCAGATCAACGCTGAAAACTCCCACGGCGCTTATTTATTACCAATCGTCTGCCGTGATGACCGCGATAGAAAGCAATTGTGGAGTGATCTCGGCCATGTCGAGGGCTGGCGGCCCAGAAATACCTCAACCATGAAATTGTCATGACTGTTGTTGTTTTGGTCCTGTCCATTCGTTGCTGATCCTTTGTTCCAAGGTCGTGGTAGAATTTCTTCTGTCTATAAATTAATATAAATGTCTCAAAGAGCTTTTGTGCCTGTCGACCCGAGGTGTTTCAGCGTATTGTAATAACGCCATCCGGCCCAGCAGCAGACTTTTGACGACATGAAGCAATTGCACATTGCAGTTCTCTTAATGTCAAATGCAGGGTCTAGTTGTGGATGTTGTGCCCAATAGAAAGCATTAATTTTCTGCTTTGCTAACGTAACACAATTCTTATATGCTGCACAATTAGGTGTAGCGCTAGGTCTCCAGATAAGTTCACAAAATTCATCTGCAGCCACTATCTGCCATGTGTCCAGAGCTAAAGCGAGGGCCCGCATTAGGAAGCTCTGTGTTACAGAGCTGGTAAAGCTCGAATTATCAACCATATTCTGGGAACAGGGGTCTGAGGATAAAGCGTGCCGCAGAAACCACGCCAGTGTCGTTTTCCTAAATTTTCCATTCGTCTGCGCATGACATTGGGGATTTTCTTAGCTCTTTTGTAAGCTTCTAAACTACCGCTCCATCGGTACGCTCATTCAGACCGGCGCCTAATTGCTTTGAAGTGTTCGTACTCTCAGTCAACTACAGCGTAGTCTTTCGAAATTAGGACCTTCTTTGGGCATATGCTCACATTATGCTGTAAAAATACCGTAAAGTCTTCACCGCTTGTATGTTGAGTAAGTTGATCACTTAGGCGAAACCGAAAAGCTTTCCAGTTCGTCAATCTGCTGTAGCGCCCGATGTCATCACTCCGCATGCTAGGGTGATTTACAAGGACTGGAAAATGATCACTTCCGTGTGTTTCCACAGCAGTTAAATATCCCACACCACTCACTAGATCTTGTGAAAATAAAGTTACATCTATACAGCTTGAATGTTTACTACACCCGCGAAGAAATGTTGGTGATCCGTAATTTCAAACAGTGAAATTTCCCTTGTCTATGGCGCTCTCTACAACGTTACCACGTGGATCAAAGCGATCACTGTACCAGATAATATTATATGCATTAAAGTCTCCATATATGAAGGCATTAAAACTGGAAATTTTAAAGATGTCCGCCAGCTCTTCCACTGGAATACGGCTTGAAGGTTGTAGATATAGATTAATCACTGTTACACACAACTTATCAAACAATACCTTACATGCGATGAATTCCGGAAAGTCAGAATCACTTTACTGAACTTGATAAGATGGTAGATCCTTTCTGAGACACAAGTGCACTCCGCTAACCCCACCTCGACGAGACGACTTTTATACCACGTAGTTCGAGAGACGGAAATCATCATTCATTCCAGCCTCTTGAATGCAAAGTATTGGAAAGGTATACTGCACAAGCAGTTTACGAAAGTGAGCACACTTCTTTCGAAGACTGCTGGCATTCCACTGGAATATGGAGACATTGTTGTAGCGGTTATGCATATCCTACTTGCTGCAGATTTGAACCAGATTGTTGGCAAAATAGCGCTTCCAGAGGCAACAGAGCTTTCAGTTCTGGGTAGGTTATTTGCTTCCGGCAAAGCAGACAGGATTGCTCTGATTGCGGCGAAAAGCATTGGCAGAATGCGTTCCGTCACTGATGCACTGGTGTGGTTGGTATTGGCTGGTCTTTTCCCTGAGGGTCGCTGACAACGGCGTGAAGCTTCACTCGTATAGCTTGTGCAAACATTACATTTATCGGGCCCATTACTTTCTGCCTGATGTCGCGTGGTTGTTCGCAGCTTTGAAGCGTATGTAGGGGCACATGGATTCTCTAATCTTGTTGGGTCGTTTGACTGTACTCTTTGTGGCTCTCTTGAAGCATCTCGTTGATGTGGTGGTTGTGGTGTCCACTGAGGCAGTTGATCTCGTACTGGATTTACAATCTCAAGATTTGGAGAGGCTTCGTTGTGGCGCGGTTGTCTTCGGTGGATAAGTTCATGTCATCGCATTTGTGCAGCAGCCTTGTTATGTGGTGTTATGAAAGGGGTTGCGTGGCCCATCGCTGGCGCCTCTGTTATGCCCCGTGGTCATCCCTCAGGTTCGCTGCTGAGATTACGGGTCGTGGTATCCCACCGCTGGAACCCCTGTTGGAACTGGGGTTGCGTGGCCGGTGCGAACACGGGTGTACATCGTGCTCGGAGCAGTCAGAAAGACAAGTTGAAGAAGAAAATTTTTTATGTACAGACTATTTACATGTTTCCGATCTCAGTGAACAGGCCTGCCAGCTCGACCAAGTCGGCTGGGCGACTCTTCTAACATCTGTCCGGCAGCGCCTTAAATTGGGTAGCAGTCCATTGTGACGTGTCCTCTCCAGGTAGGCGCCGACCGGTCTCCAGAAGGTGTTCGAAATGCAGACAGCCGAAATGCAGAACACCGAAATGCAGACGGTGTCTGGTCGAAATGCAGGCGGTCGAAATGCAGACGGCCGAACTGCAGATGGTGTCGAAATGCAGACGTGGACCTGCTTCCACGTTCGCTCAGGTGCTCTGGCACAACAGCGGGCAGCCTGAGTAAGAGGCAGCGTGATTGCCGGCACAGTTTGCGCACTTAGGCTGAAGAACTGACTTGCACTCTCTGTGGTTATGGTCTTCTGAGCAGATATCTTGCCCCGACGTGTCCTGCGGCAACTTTTCCCCATGTGTCCAAATCGCTGGCAATTATAGCACCGAGGTTCTGGACCAAGATATTCCTCCACTGCATGAGTGGTGAATCCTAGATAAATCTTCCTGGAATGGGGCGGTCGTCTTGGAATGTCGGTATCACTGTGTGAAGTGAAGGCAACGTCACTGGTCCATCTTCCTGGCGGTACTACTTCATTTGTCGGCACGCCGATATAACCCAAGCATCTTTCAAGTGGCGTTGTTCGTCCGAATACTGCAGAGGCACATTTCTCACTTTCCCAACGTTTCGCGTCTATAACTCTGGGATGAAAGGCCTGACTTTTAGGCCACCTACATTCGAAAGCATCAGAAGGCGTTTTGCTGATGCTAAGGAAGAAACACTGACAATGAAACTTCAATCTCTGGTCGTCCTGAATGACTGCACTTTTTCTTTGGCAGTGCGAACTATTTCGGCTGACACTCGATTGGGGTTCACTTGCCAGAAACTAGTACCTTCCCTTACAATAATCTCTTACAAAACATGGATTGGAAAGGCATAGGTAGACGCGTCGTAACGTGTGCATCTGAGCACAGAATAAAAATCTTCTTTGTATGTGGATGGCAACTGGGCGCGCCGGATCGCGAGGATTACATTTCCTGCATTGTATACTTACCGGGCCTGCGTGGCGTCTCGAGGTATTTTAAATACTTCACCTACGTATACAGTAAGCAGAGGCACTGGCTCCTACAGCTCTGATGTTCGCGTCTGTGTTTGGTTACGCGAAAGCATATCGTTCATTAAGGACAGCTTTTCGACAATTAAAACAGCGAAACATTTTTTTTAACTTCTATAAATTCCGTTAGCAACAACTTAACGGGGGCTTGTTGGTTCATCATGAGAGCGGAGAATGCGACAGAGCGACCAGCACAAGGACATCAAGGAAGACATAGCGCTAATCCTGTGGTGTTCGTTTCTTAGTGTCCTCGCCCCCGTCGGGCTATTTCATTCCCCGCTATAGAGGTGTATGACTGAGAACTTACCCCGCCAATATGATATAATAGAGAAGATGCCATTTTAAAACATGTAACAAGCTTATGGCTTTTGACTTTCGGAAGGTTTACATGCGGGCTCGGCCAATTTTTTATAGTTTTTACTGCGAACGCTACTTGCCTGAACCTGATAATATCTAGAGCACGTCCTAAAATTAAGCTGTTAATCAAACTGAAACTGCGCAATAGCAGAAAGATGATGTACACAAAAGAGAAAAAGACGCAAATATATTAGCATAGAAATTTTTTTCTGGACAGAAATTTAGGTTCACGGGTTTGTTCGTATCTTGCTATCATGAAAAATAGCGCCCGCCACCTACGGAGGTAGCACCGGAACACTGTTTTAAGCGGAAGATAAAACCACAGTAAATGTGTCAACAGGACGGCAAAACATCGATGCTCATATCACAAAATGTCTTTGTTCTATCGTATTTGTTCCATGGAATTTCCAAGCATCAGTGCATGAAAAAACAAAAGAAAATTATGAACAGCGCATGAGCAACAGATCTTTGAAGAAATATTGCAGAATAACTGGGAAACCTACGATTGAAAGCAAAACGAGAGCAAAGATGGAACGAAATGGGACGGAATGCTACTATCGTGCACCGAGAATTAATACAATTTCACGAAAGTCGAATTGTGGCGACTTATCATTTATACACAGGCACAGTGCCATCGATGACGTAACAAAAGAGAAGCCTCGCTTGCAGTGGACATGTACGCTCTGAGACCATGTATTTTCAAAGATCCACTGGCATTTTCATTATAAAAATGCGAACTTAAAGGACAAAAAATAGAGTAACGGAAGTAAATAGATGAGTTACAGATAGAGCCACATTCCTGGTTCTTTCAAACTTCCTTATACTTCTCTAGAAAGTTCATTCTATACGGCAAAATATTTTTGCGCATGTTTCGTAACTTCTGACAATTTGTACTCTGCAGCTCTCAAATGTAAAGTGTTCTGTAAAATATGTCTGTAAACAGCTGTGCAAAGAGAACCAATGGTACACATCAAGAAGAATGTTTTATACAACAATCTACTCAAACTCAAGCAACATTTTCCAATATTCGGTGCACGTTCAAAAACAAGCATGTAAGCACAAAATCTTCGTTGACATATTAGAGGATTCTCACTGTATCATGTCGACCTTCAAGAAACCTTGCTGTTATCTTAATGCGGTTTTCTAAATTCGCTTTGGAACGCCCCCTAGGGCCTAGCTTCTGCATATTGCACGAGAGACACAAGGCGGGCGTGTATGCTTTTAAAACCGAAGAATTTTTTAAAAATCTAACGCGAGGAGTAGATGGACGACATACACCTGGACGGTGCAGACAGACAGACGGGCACACACACACAGACACAAACACACACACACGCACGCACACACACACACACACACACACACACACACACACACACACGCACACACACACACACAGCACAAGTACATACACACACTCACACGCACACAGATATGCACATGCACACACTCACACGTGCATACACGCACGGACACGCACGCACACGCAAGCGCACACACATACACACACTCCTTGTGACCCTGCGACAAACGGGTGGTTGATGTCCCTCTCTTAAAGGGACACTAAAGAGCAAAACGATTTTTCTCGCATTAGTGAAGTAGTCTTCCACGATACCAAAAACACCACGCTTGCTGCGAGAAGACGCTTAATAAGCGAGAAAGCGCGCAAAAAGAAAATACAGGTGGCGACGCCACCTTGGAATTCCCGCACCAATTGCCGTGACGTCACATATATTTGACGGCGCCTGCTTGGGCCTACGTAGTTCCTAATCGGTTAAATCGAAGTACATTGTTCTCTGAGGGGGCCAGAGACTTGAAATAACGAGTTTGGGGAAATTTCGTCAAGCCAGTGGCGCGAAAATACTTTAAATTCTCTCTGAAATCTCTTACGTCACGAATTACAAAGTTCGGCGCAAAATATAAAAATGAAACTTTGAACTTGGTTTTCTCCTCCAATAATAAACCTATGGTGGTGAAATAAACTACACAAGAGTTCTCCGAGCACAGTTTATCAATCTAAACCAATTCATTGTTTCTCTTTAGTGTCACTTTAACCCTTTCGCCACCTTGCGGTGTTCCTGAGAACCGATTTGCAGCACAGAAACACTTGCATACGTGGTTCACGTCCGCGTAGCGCACATGTACACTCAATAAACGTAAGTAAGCATAAATAAAACTTTTAAAATGTTCCGGCGGCAGGATTGCGGGCCTGTTGCACCGAAGCGTGCTGTTCTAACGACAGCGTCGCAGGTTAACGCATCGTTAGAAAGAATAGAACGCCTTTAAATATCTCCCGCATGCAATCAAGCGCCTTCGCTTCTATGTCGCGTTTTCCACAACGTACATACCTCTCATTATCATCTCGTGGTATATTATTATTATTATTATTATTATTATTATTATTATTATTATTATTATTATTATTATTATTATTATTATTATTATTATTATTATTATTATTATTTTCATTATTATTATTATTATTAATATTATTATTATTATTATTGTTGTTATTATTACTACTACTACTACTACTATTTTGGTATAGTATGCTACTTCATGAACAAAAGAATGGAATTCAAAGGTTCGTTTTGCTTTGCCAGACACAACCGTAATGAAACCTACAGTCGATGAAGCTAAGGAAGGAATAGGCAACGTTATTTGTAGTATTTTTATTTGTATTGCAGCAATTATGATGTAACGTGAAGAAATTCAAGCGGACGGAAAGACAAGTTACCGCTGGAAGAAACCGAGCCTGCAACCTTCGTACAACGCGACAGATGCTCTACAAATTGAGCTACGACGGCGGTCGTCCTGCCGTCCACATTATCAGTAACCTGGAACTGTTAGTCAGCGCCGCTCGTAGCCATGACGGCGAGTGTGGAACTCACTTTGTTGCCAGGTGGCGTCACGTGTCACGTGATACGTGACTGTTTCCAGCAATATTTGTTTATTTACTTTCTTATCATAACTTACAGGCTTTGCTTAGAACATACGGTAACGCAAGCATACATATAATAGGGTACAAAGAAAGATAACGAAACCGGCGAACTATACACCTAAAGTAGATCCTAACAGCGACGGCATCATTAACAACAGGAGAATAGTGCTGCAATTTCAAGGAATGCAGAAACGCTTTCATCATGAGGAAGAGAAACAATGCTGCATTCATGAATTAAAAGGGCGGAATATATTCCGTGATTCGCGAAGAAAACGAGCACAAAGTTGTTTTTTTTCTTCAATATTTGCAGCTTCTTTGGGGGGGAGGGGGTGGAGGCGGTCCGTATAATATCCTTTTATCTTAATCTTAAAGTTTTACAGGTAGCAAATGCTGCGAGGAAAAAGGAACGAAATAGAAACAATGAAAGAAAGAAGAAACAAAAAGAGAAAGAAAGAAAGAATGAAAGAAGGAAGGCAAGAAAGAAAAACCAGCGCGATAGCTGGTTTATTTTTACACATAGAGGTGTTTCGTCGTTCGCCTGCCCACGATCTTTATTGAATTCAGCTTATCTACGTGCTGACGTTAAGAATCCTCTGCTCTGCTGACGAGAGGCACAGAAGAAAGTCATTCTTCGCAACTATTAATTTGCCATGCTCTCAGCTGACGTGGGCAGTATCCACAATCGCATATTCCACTGCCCATGCAGTGGAATCGACCTGTTCGCCGTAATATTTTTGTGACGCTTAAAAAATGCTTTGTGCTGGCGCAACTAAAAAACACCTGTGTGTATTCAGCGCTATTCGCTATTCGTAAAATCAATACTCGGAGTCAAGACGGTGTACGACGAAAACATTTGCATAAGGTAAGGCTGAAATTTCACGATTATACGTGGTATTCATACTATAGTTGGTTTCTATTGGTGATAGTTCTAAGGCCTGGTTTTAACTAAACTTGAGCCTGTCTTTCCTGGCCTGAATATTTTGGTAAAGGCAATCAGGCCTCCATAACACACGCGTGGAATCAGCGCTTGCAAATTCCAGTAGACCCTTTGAGCGCGAAAACGGTGAATGCAGTGTCTTTTCTAAAGGAAAGTATATTCTCTACATGAAACAGAACTATACTGTGAATGACAGTAGACACAAAAGTGCTGACCTTAAACACCATTCAAACTAGCTAATATTACACATGTGACAATGTCGGCCAAGAAAAAACTTGGTTCGCTTCAGATTACGTGTAGATTACGTGTATTTGCATGACGCCCTCAATAGTTTTGCGTTAGTAGTGGTAGTAGCAGTAGTAGGAGCCAACTTGTAGTAGGAGGAACAGTTGTTGAGTAGCACGAGGCGAAGCGGGCGTACCTATTACCAACACGCGCCTCTTTTTATATTGTTATGTAACCGGCCGTTACACGTATAACCACTGCCTTGCACAATATGTGCGCAAATGTGTGGGAACCTTCCCGACTATTTTAGAACCTTCTGAATAGATTACGCGCTCAAAGTGAACAACAGAGTTTATTCTGGAACTAAGGCGGCCACCAACGATAACGCTGGAATATTCGATGCCACATGCATACAAATACCAAAACGCCTTACCGTTTATCAGATTACCGACGTCTGTGCTTGCCGCTTTCGCTGCACTTTGGGTGTTGCTACTTTTACTGGGCAGAAGTTCGCCCGATAAAGCGCTTCATCTTTATCGGCTACGTTTTACTTTCTTCACCGTCCCAACCACGAGACACTATATGTGTTCACCAGAGATTACGTGCCCTAAACCTGAACGTACTTAGATGTTGTCCTCAGGAGTGTTAGTAACGCTTCAATGGCTTCATTCTAAAAATACAGGGCGCGCAAACACGCACACAACAAGTCAACACACCACAAACGCCGACTAACAACTGAACAGACGCACAACGGCGGAAAAGAAGGCAGGACGAAAACTTATCTGCGCATGCCCATGCAACAGGCGAACCTATCAATCCGGCACGCGTGGAAGATAACTGTTGAAGCATTTGATTTCATCTTTATGAAAAGTTAATCGATGGTTGGCTCACGCATGCGCTACCACTATTCTCGATATGCCATGCTTCAATCATCAGGCGCGTTTCTTCATTTCTATGCCGGTACAACACTGCGCATTCATCGAATTTCGGCATGCACTTACAGTCTCGACAATGTAAAGTTAGATTAGAAGGCGAGCCCCCTGTTAGCGATCTCTTATGTTCCAACAATCTTTGGTTAATGCATCGGCCCGTCTGTCCTACGTAGAAGCGGCCGCAGCTGAAAGGGACCTTATACACCGCACTCGTAGGGCAATCAGTGAATTTGTTGGTGTGTTTTACGAAACAAATATCGGTCCGCTTCTTGTCTTTTACTCGCTCATTCTTCCTCTGCACAGCGGCACAAATCTTACCTAGCTTATTGGCAGCCGTGAAAACAACATTAACGCCGTATCTAGTTCCTACTTACCTTAACCCGTCAGACACGCAATGAATGTACGGTGTACCTACGACACGTTTCTTCCTATCGCTTTCTGCAACCATGCTCGGACTTAACACAATGAACTTCTTTAAACGTTCAGCAACAGTGGTCACTGCATCACGAGGATACCCTACATCTAAAAGACGCGAAACCTCTGCGTTAAAGATATCACTCATTTTGTGCTCACACGACTTGGTGAGGTTTGACTTAAGGTAAGACATGGCGATGCCGTTTGTTACAACCTTCGAGTGCTTCGACGAAAAATTTAACAGCGGTTTCGAAGATCTAGGAGAATACTGCCAGCACACGTGGTTCTTTTGGAACGTTAAGGAAATGTGTAGAAATTGTATTCCATTATTTTAAGGCACCGCTTTAGTAAAGTTCAGCCCTCCTTCATTTATTTCAAATGTGTCGCTCACTGAAGTTGCTACCGTTCAAAGTCCTCACCACTACAAAAAATCAAGTAAGCGTCCACATAACGAAAAACCTTAATAACCGAATTACCTAAGGCGCCTTCCAGAAGTTTGTCAATCTTGCTAAGGTATAAATCACTAAGAACCGGAGCAACCTTAGAACCAATACTTATCCCTGATTTCTGCACATAAACGCCTTCCTTCCAACCTACGAGCGTCGACTTTCAATACATAAAAAGAATTTCTAGAAATGCCCCGGCAGAAACACCACATTTATCGGTGAGAACCGGTAAATGTGATGTTCGTGTTCTTGTGTCCGTGTTTGCGCGCCCTGTCTTTTTAGAATGAATACTTACCAACTAGCTCAGCTCTCTGTTATTCTAACCTTCAAGGGCATAACTCTGATTATTTGGGAGAACGGTTTTCTCATTCATCTAGAATTCATAAATATAAACCGCACAAACATGTCAACACGCATTCACTGGTGATCGGCTCGTTAATATATGACTATATATAGGCTTGTTGTTGCATGAGGTTGTTTTTACACATACTTGACCTACTTGGACACACTGAACCGGACATGGATATTACTACGCGCTGTACGTTGCCATGAGACATCGTAAAAAGGAAGGAACAGAAAGCATGCTGTTGTGTGGAAGATCATTACGGTCAAAAATGGTTGCAATCGCAATGAGATCCTAACCTAGACGCTTGGGATCGATATCCGCTGGCTCTTGTCTGTTTCATCTCAACTGATGCAAATAACAGAACTGCCACTGTGGTACTGGCAGTTTCGTACTGAGAGGTTTTGTGGTGAACGACGAGAAAAAAAGGTCATCAGGAATCAATGTCTAGAAAACGTCCTTGCCTATATGTATTATATCGATAGAGGTTGTTTGATGTTTTTTTTGAGGAGCATTTATCTCTTATACATTGCGCACTACGTACTTTTTGTTTGTTAATTCGCAATCCTGTTTTTCCTTGGCAGTGAGCACACGGGAGTACTGCCGGCCGTAGAATGCATGCGGGATCTGCAGTGCAGTGATCCGCCACGCACCGGCAATGGTGCGTTGGCGGAGCGGTTGATACAGACCCAAAACAAGGGTAGCAATGCTCAAAACCGTCTTAAGATAAACTAAGGTCTAAACAATGGAATTAACAGAAATAACCAAAAGGTAATCAAAATATTGAACTTAAAAAGTTACACCATCTCCCACTCAAGGGAACCATGAAGGGATGCGAAGTAGCATTGGGGGCGCACACCAACTTTCCGTTACGTTGACTGGGCGTGTGTGAGGTTTGTACTGAGTGTTTGTGTTTTCATTACGTTGTGTTTGTGCGTTGCTTTCCGTTAGCGCCGAGTGAACGAGTGGCGCTGACGTTGACGTTACAACTGATCTGAACGGGAGCGAAGCGAGAATGACGGAAGCTGACCGAGCGCACGAGCTTACATACACATGAAATGGGGAGGGAGAGGAGAGAGGGGGTTACAGACTGTATTTGGCATCACGTAGGAGGAGAGGCTGCGCCGCGGCTGTAGCACGGGGGAAGAGAGGAGAGAAGGCGACTGAACACCTGCGTAAAGAGGAGAGAGTGAGTAGGCGCATGCGCAGTGGAGCATGGACGCCACCACCGACGACGGACACAGCCCCGAGTAAAGCTGCTTCGCATCTAAAATAGCTAAAACTGCTTGCAAAAAAACATGCGGCTGACTCCTGCGCCGCGCAATAGTGGGCGCCACCGCCTCGCCTAGCGCACGATTGCGCTCTGCCGGTGCTATATCTGAACGGGGCAACAACCCGACGTAACTTGCTGCAGACGACGCTTATCTCAACTCCTGTAACAAACAGGAATCCGATGAAGCTCAACAACAACGGATTCCTGCTTGTCGGACGCAGAGTTTTCGAATTTCCCTAACAAGATTCTACTCGTGCCAGGAGACCCTGCAGGCTCATCTCGAACATTGACGTCATGAACTGTTTGCTAAATGGTGTAGTGCGAACACTATGAGCGGGAATCGCTGGGTGCCCGTGCTACACACTTCCTCGGGTTTCACAGCTGTATTTAGCGAAGGTTTTAGAACTTCACCAATCGCTACACAAGAACGAGATTTTTTTAATCCGTTTGAGACGCTATTTACACAATTGTGTACACCACTTGTTTCTGGTAGTTATATCGACTAGTGGTTAAGGAAGAGCAAGATACATTGAGCTTTGGAACGATGGATCATCCTGCATAATAAATTTGTCTTCAGAAACTTTATTTTGCAGTGTACTGTTGCATATGGTCACTTTGCTGAAGGCACTACCATGTTCGACGAGTCGTTTGACGTGCCGCAATCCGCGAACCACATCAAAAGTGTAATTTTTCTTTGCTCAACATGGAGTTAATCGAAAAAACATTTCCACCACATTTTAACTTGATATTTTATTCTATTTATGCAAAAACAGAGTATTAATGACTTCAGAATAAAGAGTTGTTTAATTGAAATTTCATTTGGATTCATTACTATAAGACACACAAATAATATATAACGACATTATTTTTGTTGCAATAGACTATTGAGTGCCTTGAAAATAACGTTGTATCGCTTTGACGCATTTACAGACAGTTCTTAAGTGGCGTCTGAAAGGGTTTAGTGTTATTGGTGTAGGAGAACTCTGACACTATGGCTTGTTCTTACTGCCGAAATATGAATATACTTGAACACATGGTTTAACCAGCGGGTCGAAAAATTCAGTGTCCAGTAAATGCAGAAAAATTAGTTGTTTCGCAACTTGGTACAGCAGGAAAGGATTTCTTGAAGAAAACTTCAGTTATAAATATTCGACATTATGAAATGAAAATTCCAGTTTTAGTACTTTCTGAAGGTTGTTGGCAACTCAAAAAAATATATAGCTAGTACTAAAATATGGACCGGGCATTGGGCAACTACAGATATTTAGCTTCAGTAAACAGCACACGTTCAAAATGCGAATTATGTAAATCGCCGAGCAACTAACTTCAACGCCGATAATCTCGCACGCTCTTTACAGCATCCGCCGCCATTTTAGAAAACTATGAATTTTTTCACGCAGTCATCTAGCGCTATTCTCGGCAAAATTTTACAAACGCATATTTCTCATGTACAGTGCAGCTCCCCTGCTTCCACAATGGCACACGCCCTCATCCTTGTGCTTCCCCAATTTTTTAGCAATCTCGTGGATTGTACATAATACATTACAGGACTGTGTAGGTCTCAGCTCCGTTTTATTATTTATTCATCTGCCATGCCAACAAACACTCCAGTCAAGACGCAGGCTTTACGTTGCAAAGATGGCATCGCAAAGCTCACCGGTCGTCACGTTGAGACAGCAGCAAGAAAATATCTGGGACCAGGGTATTTCACACTAGGCTTAACTAAAGAATTTCGATGCAACAAAAGTGCATCTGGCAATGTGAGAACTCTGCTGATATCAATCGCGGTAGGTAGGATTCGAGAAATGCGGTTAGGAGAAATGTCAGGCTAAATGAGACAGATACGGAGGCGGGTGGTATATAGGATAGACCAGCCATGCAGAGCTACATAAAAAAAAAAAGACCATTGAATATCGACTTCATCATTCCCACAATGTGGGAAACGAGACGAGTGTCATTTGATTAGTTGGACCGAATGCCTCAAATGACGTGTCGGACATGACAATCCGACATTAAAAAAGGGTAAGCAGAACAGTCAATCAAACGTGAAACCTAGCGATTGACGGAGATCGCGCGAAGGAGGGATTATGTCATAAAGTATGAACGCCATCTGGCAATACATCGGGAAACATGAGCTTGTGCAGAGGGTTTCCTTCCTCCGTGGGAGAGGACGTTCGTCGGCGCGCATAGCATGGCATTTTCAGCGCAGCCGCAACTTAAGAAACTAGGGTCTTGAGAATTATGTATCTATGTATTTTCTATTAAAGGAACACACCACCTAATACTTACCTAGTGATGTAGCGCTTCAGATATGCGTAATATTTACTTTTTGATCGACAACGTTCACAAGTGTGGACAGCCGTACCAGTTCAAGATGGGTGGGCGGTAAGCAAGTGGTTCAACTTTGGCCGGGTGGCTGAATCGGGTGACAGACAGACAAACAGACAGACAGACCAAAATTTCTGCGTTTAAGTTCCCTAAGAAAGACTATCGTCTTTAAAAATTCAGGAGCCCTTCCCTTATCGGGAAAATGTGGGTAAGCGAAGCTTGGAGTGTACGTTGCTGACATACTCCTTTTCCTTTCGTTCTTTCTTTCTTTCTTTCTTTCTTTCTTTCTTTCTTTCTTTCTTTCTTTCTTTCTTTCTTTCTTTCTTTCTTCCTTTCTTTCTCTTTCTTTTTTTCTTCCTTTCTTTCTTTCTTTCTTTCTTGCTTTCTATCTTTCTTTCCTTCTTTCTTTCTTTTTGTTTCTGTCTTTTTTTCTTCCTTCCTTTCCGTATTTCTTTCTTTCTTCCTTTCTTTCTCTCTTCCGTCCTTTCTTTCTTTCTTTCTTTCTTTCTTTCTTTCTTTCTTCCTTTCTTCCTTTCTTTCTTTTTTTTTCTTTCTTTCTGTTCTTCTATCGCATTGCGCAATGCTCCCTCCTGTTTCCTTCCTCCATACGCATGCTCAGCAGCGCAACTCTGAAGTTGCGACAAGCGATAACCACGTTCATACATTCATATCTAGGCAACAATGAAATGTGCCAACGTGAAAGGACAAGTGACCTTGATAAAACATCATATTGCCATATGCGGGGGTCTGAACCTGGGCGCAGGTTAACCAGACGAACGACAGGCGCTCCAAGAGACACAGAAGGACACTCTAATGCGCTACAACACAGGACGTGGGACTATGCATCTATGAGACGAACACAAACATATCCTAATATTCTATCGATCTCGTCATCAGTCACGCGCACTCACAGTCTGCGGCGTTGGGCGGCGGCACCGAAGGTAGCGAAGCTGTCGGGCTTGTAGCTGGCCTTGGCGACAGCGATGACACCGCGGCGGGTGGCGTATGTGACGTAGTACGACGCCGAAACGAGGCGCGGCCACAGGTGTGCGTCAGCACGTTGGCCGTGGCCAAAGTTTCCGGGACAGCGCCTGTTCGTGGCCTAGGCTCAGGAACAGCGCATGAGCGGGCCCAGGCACCAAGTACAGCCTCGGGGTTAATCCCCGAGACCCGAGACCAGCACTGGGTTATGGCCCAGGCTCGTGAGCGTAACCAGTGGTGCGATCTTGTACGCGTTACAAAATAAACACGGAGGCGTGGCATGACAACCGGCCGCACGTGACCGCACGCGAATGGTCCATTGCACGAGCCAGTGACGTCTACGCGCTGTCAATGGACCATTCGCGTGCGGTCACGTGCGGCTGGTTGTCATGCCACGCCTCCGTGTTTATTTTGTAACGCGTACAAGATCGCACCACAGATCCAGCTTTCTCGGACATCGGCGTTTAGTTCGCGTGTCTTCCACCACGTGCCGCATGGCTTTTATCTTTTTGAATCTCGCGCGAAGTCAAGAGTTGCGTCGTGGCAAGAAATAAAGGAAAGAAACAAAAGAAAAAGAGTTCAGAACACACAGCATCACCTCTTGGCTTGGCCTGCCGCCGTTCTCCGTTGTGTCGGCGACGAAGATAAGACCGGCGAGTTGTGGCGTTAAAATGGCTAGTCATATCCCGTTTCTATGGCAACGACTCGTTTAACGCTGCAGAATAAGAAAACTGCGCTCGACAACACTGGAGGTATCGAAAGTCTAGCCAAACGGGTTCATTTATTCCCTTTTTTTTAACAGCAGGTGTGCAATGGCCGCCGTTTGTCCGGTTTGCGGCGTAGACACCGTGTCGGGGTCGCGTCGGCGCGGCCACGTCAAGCAAAATTAAGAGTAGCTGTACTTAGTTGAGGCAATGTAACCGTTGACAAGCCTTATTAAGCTATTTTGAGCATGGTAAAACCTAATTAGTTTCACATAACTAAGCAAATGAAATCACAGCTTAATAAATCGTAGTTCAGCCGAGCTGCGATTTTCCTGTGCAGAGTCATGCCGAGTGCGGTAATACGTGCCGAGCTTAGTCTAATTAACACTAATTAAGAGTGAGTGTAACTATCGGAAAATAAGCTAATTAGCTAATTAGGCTTAGGTTGACTTGGGATGCAAGCTAATCGGGACCAAGCCTCGAATATGCAAGTAGATATATCTAATAAAAGTAATCAACTATATTTAAGGCTAGATTGACTTGGGATGCAAGCTATATGTGACCAATCCTGGAATATTCAAGTGAGGTCAGTTAAGCTCATTGAGGTCAATAGGGTACTTGGTGCTGTGATTGCCAAGCGATCCCCAATGGAACCCGCCCAATACGTAGTCAATACTCATGAATTACAGTGTGATCACGTGAACATTTGTGTGTGGGCGTGACAATTGGTGCTGTGATCTTCAAGCGAATCCCAATGGAACCCGAGTTACACGTAGCCAATACTCGTGAATTACAATGTGATCACGTGAACACTTTTGTGTATGGGCTTGTGATTTTATGTGTGGCTAGTCAAGCCAGGTCCAGCCGAGGGCCCACGAGCTCTGCTCTGCCCCAGTTTTGCGCGACTCAGCGCAAGCGGCGCAACAATGTTGCTGGATCGAAAAGCTCAGCCGATGGCAGATATCGAGGGGTTGGCGTACATTCAACAGTCTAATGACAGCATTTCGCAATATGGAGCCCTAAGTTTCTTAGTTTGGAGCGTGTGGTCACTTGCCTTCCCCGTGTTTTTAAGCTGTTTACTTCCAGTTAGGTTTCTCTGGCTACAGAGAAGGTGGTGATACTTCTTACAATAATTGTTGTGGTTTTACGCCCCAAGAACAGGATGTGATTCTGAGTGACACTGTAGTGGAGGGTCGCCGATGTCTCGACATCGTGATGTTCTTTATCTTGCATTACATCTAAGCTCACGGGCTTCTAGCATGTTGCATCCATCGAAATTCTCACGCCGCCTCTGAGATTCGCTTCCGTCACCTAACACGCTGTTGCAATATATGACTCCAAGTGGAAAGTAATGAATTTATAAGGTGTTGGCTCGCGGCACGTACAAATCGGCTCATATCACAAATAATCACGCGCGTGTACTACCGCTACACTCTAGGAAAACAAAAATGTGTCTTTTGACCATTTTGACTTGCCACGTATATGGCCCTTTTTTAAAGGGTCACGTCAGCTCTCTATGGAGATCAGCATACACTCTTTGCAGAGTCGCGTGACCCACAAGAGAGTCACCGGGCGACTTTAAAGAGAGTCACATACGTGGGAAGTCAGGAGTCCCCGACGGGAGTCGCACACACTCTGTTTTCTTGGAGTGTACGGATCTGCTGCTCACCGGCTCCGTCCAACGAAGTGCGCAAGGAAACAAGAAACACTACCAAAATTTTGTGATTTCTTTAATAAACTAAAATGCTATTACCTGGGGTTTCGCGTCCTAAAACCACGATACGATTACGTGCACGCCGTAGAGGAGGGCGACGCAAATTTCGACCCTCTGGTGTTCTTTGACGTGCCCTCCCACAGCTCAACACAACGGCCCAGAAAAGTAGGCAGTGGGAAAGGAGGGGGCTGCCCCCCCCCCCCCTTCCTGGAATTCTAATGGTTGTGAGAGAACAATGGTTGTTTTTCAAGGCCTTCAGCAAGTGGGCCCACCCTCCCCCCGAAAAATATTCCCGGTTACGAGCCTGCACGGGCCTCTATGATTTCTCATCCAGCAAAATGCGACCGCCACGGCCAAAATCAAAACCGTAATATTCGGGTCAGCAACGGAGCACCGTAATCACAGTACCAACGTGGCAGACAATTAACCGGAGTTTCTTTCCTGGATTTCTCTTCCCTTTTCCTGTCCGAACGTTTTTCGCTAGATACATCTGCTCTCGCTAAACCGAGTTTCTGGGCAGGTTCGTCGCCGAAGGCCAATGCATGTTTTGTTTTGCGACAGCTTTGTTCAGTCTGAATGCATGGTTTGTAGCGGCGCCTTTCCGTTGCTCCGCCGCTGAGGCTGACGGTTGTGGGGATAGCTTGTCACCCATGTTTGCACCGCGTTAAAGCACCCGTAAAATAGGTTTTGTATTTGTTGCTTCACTGAGTCCTTTATAAATGTGCACCAATACGTATCATCTCATAATAATGTAAAATCTATTATGCCAAAGATCATTTAGGTGCCTTTTACTGTTATTATTATCACGTGTCTTCTATGACAACGTGCGGCGACCTTCAATGATGAGAGCTGCTTCGTGAAAAACATGTCGGTGGGGCCTGGCTATCGATAGGGGCGAGTAGCATGAGCACTTCTTGTCCTTTCCTATCTGTTCGCTTGCATTATGCCCATTACTGCAGGTAGAAAATTTGGTCACGCGCTCACGGCAGCATACGCGCTAACATGCTTTGGCAAAGTAATCAAACCATCCTCATTGATTTGTTAGTTGGAGGCACCTGAAAGCATCTCTGGTACAACAAGTTCATACAGTCGGAGCCCATCTAAAGAATTGATAAACCACACTAAAGAAGAAATGTTCCACCCGACAGATATGTTCAATCTTATGATCCTCATTATAAAGAACTGCCGAAATATTGTCACCTAGTCGTGATGGTGAAGTACGCAAAACACAAGGTGGTACATATGAAAATTCTTCATTGGGCGAATTTGTGCCCAGGTATTGAGAAGTCGAAGTACTAGCAATGTGCGCTGTAGACCGATATAGTGGCGATCACATTCGTAGGTCGTCGGAAATATGGTCATCAGCAACAAACGTGGAACGGTGCGACAAGAAACGTCGAACGTACCAACCCAACCGTTATCATGTGCGTACGTCAGCCGCAGCACAGTTCGTTTATTTGTTCAAGATACCACAGGGCAAGACTAAGAGCCCAATATGCCGGAACCGAGCCCATCCGTAAAATAGTCTATATACCACACCTGTAGGCAATCAGTGAATTTGTCCGCGTGTTTCACTGAAAAAAAAAAAAACAAAATAAAAGCCACGCATATCCACGAAGTGAATGATGATGAGTGGGCGAAGCACTGGGGAGCACTGATTATTGGGCTAGTTGGTTTTCCATCACCGATACTTAAGCGCGCACAGACAAGGACAGCGCTTGCGTTGTCGTCACCTCCCTTTGTCCTTGTCTGTGCGCGCTTAATTATCGGTGAAGCACTGGGGATCGTTCGGTAACCCTGAATCTCCCGTAACATTGCCCACTCGCGCATGTAAATGACTGACAACGCGTGACAACATATAAAATGTTTATTGCTCATAAATATTATGTCATGTTGAGTTGTGGATTCCATTTTCCCTTCATTACTGCTTTGTGGTCCGTGAAATGCAGAGTCGATGGTTTTTCAATCGGATCTAGCCTGCAGTTGGCATTGACAAGCTCTATGCACATCCCCCTGGTGGTAGCTCGCTGTACGCGTCGACGTTGCCTTTCGCGGGCGAGCGCGCGTTCACGGTCTACGGCAGAAAGATTATGTGTGGAACGCGCTTATATTTACCCATTTTCACTGCAGCGCCCGCCCGTGTATTTTTTTTCACAGATGTTTCTTTTTTTCGGCTGCGGTTCACAAATGTTTGTTTTTTGTCGGTTTCGTTTTCGTGGACCGTGTCGGACGCGGACAACGACAAGGCCAGGCCCTAAGGAGCTTTGCCTCTCATATCGGTCATTCCTTGTCTTTTACTCGCTCATTCTTTCTCTGCATAGCGGCGATTACATCTTACTTAGCTTATTGGCTGCCGTAAAAACAACGTTAACGCCGTGTCTACTTCCTACTTTCGTTAGCCTATCAGATACGCAATGAATGTACGGAATACCTACGACATATTTCTTCCCATGGCTTTCGGCAACCACGCTCGGACGTAACATAACGGACTTCTTTAAACGTTCCGCAGCAGTGGCTGCTGCATCGTGAGGATAACGTACATACACTTAAAAGACGCCTAACTTGGCCATTAAAGCTATCATAAATTTTGTGCTCACACGACTGAGTCCGAGCGGTACCTGCAGCCACTCGCCAGAGCAATCGGAGGCCGGAAAAGGATACGCATCACCGCCTCTTCTGTAGCAAACACACGAGACGCGGGAGTCACGTGATCAGATCCCGGTCGGACTCCGAGTACAAAGTGAGAGCTCTCAGAGATGCAGCGCGGTGCTCTGAAAGAACCAGCCGAACGTAGTCAGAGCGTTCGATTTCGACCAGCTGAACGTGGCGCACGTCTCCAGAGCGCTCGAAAACGACCAGTCGAATGTACCAACAATCAAATGGTGCCAAAACAACGGCATAATGAAAACGATAAGCACACGGTAAGACTGGAACATGATGACGACACACACAGAGCGCTTGTTCCTCTTGTTCGGTCTTCTTGTTCCAGTCTTACCGTGCGCTTACCGTTTTCATTATGTCGCTATACCAACTAGCTCGGACCCAGCCTCTGATTCAGTACAAAACAAAGGCTTCATTATGAGGCACGCCATAGTGGAAGGCTCCGGATAATCAGGGTGTCTGAACGAAAAACATTTCGTTTCGGTTTTAGTTTCGTTCCACCGCAAAAAGTTCCGTTCCGTTTCTGTTCCGGAACGAAAAAAAATGTTCCGTAACGGTTCGTAACGGTTTTTTTATGCAAGATTTTGAAGTTAAGGTAATCATAAAGAACATTAGATTTGTGATGTAGTTACTTGCCTTTCTATTAGGAAAGTGGGACAAGGGTGAAATACGTTCTTCAGAGGGCGGAAATAACTGTACCACAAATTCCTACCAACTAGCACAAACCAGTATTCATTTCAAAGTCATAAGATCTACTTTCTCAAAAGACAAATACGAATTTTTTTAATGGGCGCTTTGTGTCAAGGGAGTGACCACGATCTCGGAAGCAGCACGTCATTGAGTGTACTCTCTGATGTGCGAGACCGCAGTTCTGATAAAAAGATCGCCAGGCTTGCGCGGATTAGGCAGCACAGTCACAACGAAAGCTGGAAGAGCGTACTTTGTGGAGCCCGTTGGAGAGTCTCCTGGGGCAATAATACAAGTACACATGTAAGGTACCTACTCCGCCATAAAGCATCCCAATTTTTCTGAAGTAGAGAAGTCCCTACTATGCCATTTTTTTCGACATTCTTCGGAGTCTCGTGGTACACGCTACACATCTGAGAGACATTATGTGCAATTTGGGTGCTGTGACTGATGATGATAAAGAATTATGGCTGAGCACTTGACAGGGGGTGGGAAGCAGTGTTGCGGAATGGGTGCCTCCATTCCATTTCAATTCCATTGCGGGGAATTAGAACTTGCCGCAATTCCATTCCTTTCATTTCCTCGGAATGAAAAAACTTAACCCATTCGCACTCTGGGAATGGCCGGACATTTCAATTCCAATCCTGTAGCTCATCGACGTAGGAAATGCATCTTGATAGTTTTATCGAGTTAAGAATGAATGCCCCATAAAGCTGATGTCATCAGATGCATTAAAAACTACAAAAGTACGCAAAACACGTTAACAAGGTAGAGGGATAGTAGCTTGGTGACATATCTAGTGCAGTACAACCACCCATACTAATTCCCATAGGGGCAGTTCTCGCGCTACCTATAGTATTTGCATGGTGAGCATGTTTGAACGAACGGTGGTGTTTTAATATTGTTTATGCTTAAATACGTTAATGCTAAAATGACGACATAGCGTATTTTTATGCTGACAAAAGTAGTACTCAAGAAGACTAAGCAGTTTTGCCACGCGTCTGGAGCGGTCGTGAATATGGTGAAAAGTAAAATTTGGTTAATGGGGAATAAGATCCTCTAGATCTGCTGGTATTAGTTGGAACAGTGCACCGCTCGGGCACCGTGTGCCTTTGTATCGAATACGGAACACTGGACCGTACGGCTCGTCAGCACTCACACTTATCAAGCGCGTTTCGCAAGCATGGATGGGGTGAGGGGAAGTTTCTGTGTTCGCCTGTGCGCAGATATGCAATGTCTTCCTTGTCGCAAAGGGTATTTACGTGTGTCAGGTACTGAACTACTCGTGAGATAAAGATCAGGCTGTGCATAGAGTATTCGCCACTTTCGTGCGGGGCCATCAATGGGAACCAACGCGCAGGGATAACTTGTTTCTCGCTTCGGTATCTGCTGGGATAATGCATTTGTTTGTACACTAACTTACGCCTCGGTTTCTAGTAGGCGTGTTGCTTATAATTGTACCGTACTTGTAATCAGCCAAGCAATTTTAAAAAGACTGCTTTATTGTTAATTTAGAGGCTCTGCCTTACTAATGTTTGAAGTTTGAAAAACATCACGTAGACGAAAACGTGCTCTATTTTCGGAAAAAAGACGTAATTCTATTCCCACTCCATTCCGTACAAGAGACGCTTAATTCCATTTCCATTCCACTCGTCCAAGCGTTGTCCCCATTCCATTCTGGGGTCGCGAAAATGGGGAATGATTCTGGAGTCATTCCAGTTCTGGTGGGGCAACCTCGCAATACTGGTGGGAAGCATTAAACAACACACTCTTTGCGCTATTAGCATTGTGTGATGACTGGTTGTTATTTTACTCTTCTGCCACGCTATATTACATATATTAACACGATTCCTCACCCGACATGACGCCTGTATAGAGTAATTTTGCGAAAGAGTTACAAGCACCAGCGTGGCACTGTGGTGGAAGACCCGACTGCCACGCAGAGGGCGCGGGTTGAAATCCCATCCGATCCTAGAAATGTGTTTCTCATTTCTTTTTTTTTTCTTATATGACGCGATAGCGGTCACGGACACCGGCGGCGGCGGACAACTATGGCGCCGAAATCAGCTGTTGTGATCCCATAACAGCTTTCGCTGTAACAAACTTCGGCGCCGACAATGCCCTCTCTACGCTGACCTGCGTGACAGGCACGCAAAAGTCCACTTGCGTTAATATAAACATCTCTGGTTGCCGCTGTTTTTGTTTTTCGCACAATTTCAACATATCTTTGCTTTGGAATTCCTGCCTGAGGTACGCGCTAATACTGTACCCTGAGATATGCTCGCAATGCATGAGCTCAGTTGCTCTGGATTGCGAAGTTTTCTCGTGAACCGAAAAACGATAGAAAAAATTTCGGTTTCACTCCGGAACGAAATAATAGATAAAGTTTCGGTTACGTTTTCGTTCCGGTCGAAAATATCGTTTTTTTTTTCGTTTTTCGTTGTCGGTTTTCGTTCCGTTCCGACACCCTGCAGATAATACAAGGGCTTCTGGCATTTTGACCTCCTTCGAAAATGCTAGAGCCGCGACAGGGATAAAACCCGTGTCCTTCGGATCACCAGCCTATCACCGTAACCCACTGTACCCCCGTGCAAACAGGAGCAATACTGTAAAAAAAAAAGAAGGAAAAAAAAGTATTTCCCGGATTCGAACCTTTGACGCGACGTCCACGCGCGACACATGATGCTACTGCTTTACCGATTCGGCCACAACGCCAGCCGAGCCAGCGGCGATAAAAATGGTCTTATCAAGACACTACGATGAAAGATGCAAGCCAAATAAACGACCACGTTGTAGAAAACCTCAATTTGGAACGTGTTTTTATTCACGCCAAACCATGATCGCAGGCTCAAATGAAAGCTGTGTCTTCATACTACTTAGATCTCTGGGAACTTTGCAGGTTTCAATCTAGTTTGTTCAGACGGCTCGTTTTTGTCCTGAAAAACTAGGCGAAATTTCAGTGGCTTCCATAGGATCCCATTGTTTAAGCTTTACTCGTCGTGGGAACAAAATGTAATGCCCCGATGGCAAAAGTGCTGCATTTGTGAGGTACAGTACAACTTCCAGAACGTGCCTTCTTGGGAACTTTTGGAAGTTGCGCCTCTACGATTTTTTATCGCCGAAAAATGACCCTGTCCCATTGAAAACGGGCGAGCTTCCAGCAGTCGCCGCTTGGAGCGCTGGTCATAAAATGTCCCTGAAAGCTGGATATGCTGGGTGGGAACCCGGTGCTAGGACCTGCCCGAGACCAGAGTCAAGCACGGAGTAGCGGCGGTCACAGGAGCCGAGACGAGGCCCAGCTCAGGAGGCCGCGTCGATGGCGAAGCCGGAACAGCGCCAGCGCTCCAACCGCTCTCGCCGAGTCCCCGCCGTTCTCTCTCTCGGTCCGCCCGCTCCTTCACTTCGTCGCTCGAGCTGGTTCTCCGTGGCGCGCACACCACACGCTTTTCTTCGTCGACTTACACACCAGTCATCATCACGCAGCACTTCACTTTCGGCCCCGCACGTCGATCATCATCACCAGGAGCCCGCGCACTTCAATATCGGCACCGCACGCCGAACACCATATGACGCCGATGCTCATTCACCGTCCTCTTAACACACCATACCGGGAACGGGCGATCGCCGACAAGCGCATGATCGAGAGAGCATCAGTTATTAGAACACCGCGCATAGAAATACGCATATGCCCGGAGCACCTTCGATGGCCGCATTTCTGTATGCTGTATGTTTGAGTTATAGAAGCTAGGAGCCACACAACAGTGTCGCATTGAAAACTGTTTCTGACGCGGTTCACGCTCACATCTTTAGTGACGTCTTTAGTCGCGCTCACATCGGCTGAGTGATGCTCCGAAGAATGACACGCTGACAGCGGGCGAAGCGCACGGAAAGCTCGATAAGCAGGGGCAGTCAATTCAGGTGAAGTTTTAACGGTCGCCGACTGGCACAGAGAGGCTAAATGAGGCCTGGTAGCATGAGCTGTACGTTTTCTCACAGCACAGGATATCGCATACACAATGCACGCGTCGGGCTTTTTATATTTTTTAACAGATATGTCGCAGCGGTGAGGTTGAGTTAGAGTGTTACTCCTTTTCTTCATGTAGTTGTTCGAGGAATAAAGAAATAATTTTGATTCTCACTCGTCATTCTGCATTCAGTCTATCGCAGTGTCACTGTTTCATGCCCGTTTAAAAACAAATGGTAAGCTCTTGTGTTATTGAGTTCGGTCTCAACGTAATGTGCACAAATGTGCCACTGTAATGTACGGCGAGTAAGAGTGATTAAACAGACACGCTATTTCAACTCAATTGTCCCGTTCGCTGGTGTGCGTGCAAAGCCACAATTAAGGACCGACATGTAACCCTCCCCAGTGCAGGTGTTCCTTTAGGCTAAAACTGTCGCTATATAACATGGCACTGGCGAAAATGACACGGAGAAGAGAAAGACAGCTACAGCGTCAGTTGCTACTAGAACCTCAGCTCTACTGTCTACACTTAGTAAAATTGTCTGTTTCTTAATGTAGACCGCTTCGACTGATTAAATAAAAAACACCTTTGTGGTATCTTATTTGTTTTCAGTCTAACTGTGGAGGAAAAATTCATATTGAAGAATGGGGAACTGGGCTAGGTGGTGTTGCCTTTATAATTGTAGATCGCTTATAGCGAAGTTGAAGGAAGCAAATAAAAGAAGCATGATGGGCTCATCAAGTAACTATTGTTGAAGTGCAGAAGCAAGTGGCATTCAAAGATACAATCAAGGACGTAAGCTTGTGTCACTGATTGCCGTAAACGTCTGCAGAGTGAAAGCGGCGACCTGGGCGTACGCCTTCCTTGCGTGTGCTCTACAAGTAATGAAAATTCGAACGGCATCGAGTACTGTTTCCCACTGCACCCGCTTCTTCTGCATGGATAGTTCTGGCCATTAGCCTTCGTGCAAACTTCTTTCGTTCGGTAAAGCGGCTAAATTACAACGTCATTCCTTGGTATTGAGAGTACTGATGCCTCCGATAAATAACTCGCATCCTGAACGTGCCATAACCAGAACTAGAGGGCCGCTCATGCGCAGTTGCGTTGCGGAATTGGCAAAAACTTACACTTATTCCTGTCCACAAACTTGTCGATGTGCTGGACTCTTCGGCTTTATTTATGCCGGATCAGTAAGCGTTACTGTTGCACCTGAAGCTTCTATTCGAGTTCTATAAAACACGAATAGAAACACGGGTATGCGCGTATTTCACGAGAACCGTACTATGCTTAATTTCACTTAGCCGATGACCCCCCCCCCCCGCCCCCCAGGTCTTGATGTTCGTGTATTCGACGGACCATCAGTCTAAACGTTTCTGTTCCAGGAGGGCCTCCGGCCCTCCTGGAATGGCTGGTTAAACGCGAGCTCCCTGGCTGAGAACGGTGCGTGACGAGGACTATTTGTCGCAGACGCTCAGGAACTCAATAACAAGGTCGTCGTAGCAAAGGACCCTAAATAGCGAACATTCAGAATGTAGCATATACAAAAGCACTATAGCACAGCCAAAGGAGGGACTGTCTCGCTTGGGTGAAACACCTGTGCTCACGGGGAATTTCGCGACACACCACGTCGCCACCGGAGAGATGAGCCTATTATGCGGACCTTGTCGACGCGCCAGGATCAGCGTGACAACTGCGCCTAAGAGAGTAGTGCACTCTACGCGCGCAGACTTCGAACTGCGTGTGAAGCATAGACTGCCGACACGAGGCAGCTATGTAAATTAGAGCAGTGTTCTTGCTGAGCGGGGATGAGTTGGAAAGCACAAATGGGACTATAAAAATAGATTTGTGGCGGTGTCCTGCATGCTGCACAGGTTTGGAAACACGACGCTTCGGAAAGACCAACACAAGATCATTAGAGGAACTTCGGAAAAGTAAAGGCAAAGCAGACAAGTTGCCCGTCAGATGTTACACCTGCGTTGCCATTTGGTCTGCCTGCGTTGAGTTCATGGACACGTTTGTAAGGTTTAAGGTTTCGTTTTGGATTCCTCGAGTAGCACAAGAAGCACTTAGATATATTGAGCTACGCTTACAGTGCAATGTACGTGTCAAAAGAAACTTTTCATGTTGTGATATTCTGAAATTCTTCATCTTTCGCTTTTTCGGATGACGTTATAGTGAATTGGCCGTGCCGCACGTTTCAGCTGATGGCCACAAACGCGCTATTTCGACCGACGTTCATTAGCCCCTTCCTTTTTTTAGACGTACCTCTTTGAAATGTACAAGTGCTTTCCAGAGCAGTTCAATCGTTAATTGCTTGAAATGAACTCCAGTACATATATACATTTGAGATTCACAATTTGCAGCATAAGCACTCGGCTGTACTTCACGCTACATTCGATAAATTCACTCAATGGACTTTCACAGCGCAAATAATTTGCCTACAGGAAATTCTAACCTATGATGTCAGCGCAGAAGGGTGACCCTAAAAAATAAAGACGCGTTAAGAAAAGCAGCGTTAATTCAGCATTATGCGCAAACTTCACTGTGAATAAACCAACTGAAGTCACGGGAACACGCTAAAAATATCATGCGCTACAGAGCGCAATTCTTCAAAATAACTCAAGGATTTGTTGTCTCCAATTCTTGTTGACGGTACCGCTTTCAGCTTGGCTATCACATAAAGGAAATAAAATTCAGAAAAATAATACACTCCTGCGTTTTCGGGAATGCGAGTTCTCATTTTAGCACAGCCGGCTAATCTTTGGCGCATACGAGCACAATGAACGCACGCGATGTATACAGTTAAGTCAGTCATCACCACAGGTAGCAGTATCTGCAAAAAAACGTTCAAGAATGTTCGTTGCTTTATGGTTAAGTTTTGACCGCCTTAGGCCTACTATTTTGGCTTGCGAAAACATTCGTTCTTCGGTTTTTTTTTTGGTTACCACATGACGACCTCATGTCAGCTTGCACCGTCCTCAGAATGAGGCTGATATGCCAGAACAGCTTTTGAAGAACCAAGTTGCTCCAAGCTGGCATCTGTAAACAGTGGTCACATCGCACTAAATATATTCGATCAAACAAACAACGATAAAAATCAGAAAATTTAATATACCAAGGAACGTATAATTACATTCCCACCCATCGAAACCTTGAACGTGTTGGGACACTGAGTACACTTTTTCCAAAATATCGTCTCCGCTAGCTGCGCTCATGCTACCATAAATATTGGCTAAGCCGAAACAAATGGCAAAATAACATACTCTGTGTATTAACACGGAAATGGCAGTTCATTATGGGATATTCAAGTTATGTTCATATTGTTGCCCTGCGGCTTCGTTCGAAAATTGCACACGTCAATGTTTGAAATCGATTACCGTAGGATATCTTCACTTTTTGAAATGTATATGTTCTGAAAATTAAGACCAAACTCTTTCTTGCTTCAACACGTCCTCGCGATGAGTCTCCCGAGTAAAATTGTCCCCACCATAAAGAGACACATGCTCAATATGCGTGCTAGCTCATTTCGCCTCGCTTTGCGACAAATGGCATGCTGTAGGCATTATTTAGCTATAAACAGGAAATACCTCAAAGTTTATTGCATCTGCTAACGTAATGTTGCATTGTGGCGTTAACTTGGGTTATGTCATAGAAATTACTCGCAAATACACATGAAATTCGTTCTAGCACAAGATGCACACAAGGAAAACGCAAAGAGAAACTTGTCGTGAGATTACAGAAAGCGCTACATAAAGAATGAATTACATAATGAATGAAGTGTAATGAGCCAACACCAAGAAATAGTTATGAAGTGAGAAAAATTTTTGAATTGTTCCTCAAACATTTATATCTGCGAAGTATTGATACTTAAAACACATGGAATTCACTCACAGGTTATAGCTTTGTCCGAAAAGTACTGGCGCAAAATTTGAATGAACCTGCCCAAATTATGGCGTCGGCTACGAAAACGATTCTTGAAGTGCACATATTGACCTGTTCAGCAAGATTTAATGGTGTACCGGCAGTGGTGTACCTGCAAGAACGCACAAAACTAGCCATCATTTTTAGCTGCACGTTCATGAAATTTACGAGAAAAAACTTCAACTTGACTTCGTAAACTTGGAATTTAGTCTGCATAAGTTGATGCACTCAAATACAGCAGCTGTACCTGACGAAAAGATTGCTTCAACTAACCTTCGCTTTTCCTTTAAAGCAGCGTGCGTGGCCTGAGAAGTCGTCATGGCCGTGAATACTACTGGACACAGCTTGAGCAAAGCTGCCACCGTCAAATGCCGCCCACTTCCGTTAGTGCGAGGTGACAGTGTGCTCCACAAACACGTCTGGTGTTTGCATGTCGATCTAATTCTATAATAAGTACCTTCGACCAGGACCACACTGGCCATTGCGGCTTCCCTCATGGGCTCTTCGCAAGCCATCATTACTATACCCTCAAACATGCTCAAGCGCACTAATAGCCACTTACACCTGCACGTGTATCTCCTAAGGTCACCGCCAGAGGGTAAAGCGGAAGTTTGCTTTTTATGTTTAGTTACCGCCGACACGATGGTCACCTCCTAACGAACCACAACTGCCGGCGGCAAAGCATAGTTGGCATTGGCAGCATGTACGCATAGAGTGTAGTATTAGTAAGATACACAGGCTATTCAACAGCTTTTGATGTATTTCCTTATCTCTATCCTTATGTGTTTTATATCCATCTTATGTCTATTTTTATGCCCATCCACCACCAATCGCCTTTGGGGACAGGCGTCCTCTGCGCTTCTATTTCAGTGTCCTCGCACTGAGACCGCCCTCCGAAAAACGAGCGCTCATTGACGGTGCTGCTGAATACATGCCCTCAGGCCTTTGTTAGGTTGCTAATCAAAACGCAGTTGTATTTTCAGTTTGGGATAAACGCATCTTCAATTTGGCAAATATATTGATGGAGCCGCTACAACAATGAAGCGTTCTTCATCGTAGGTCATGTTCGTTTACCTGATTATGTTTGTGCCACTGTGTTTACATTGATTTCAATCAACGCAATCGTTGCGAAGATCAAATACTTAAATAGCTTTGTGTTTTTCACAGTGCGGTATGAGAACAGGAGAAGAAAGATGTATGGCAAAGAGAACAAGGTAGCTAGTTGATTGGAACTCACAATGTCTGCTATTTGCTAGAGCAAGGAAGAACGGACCGCGCAGGAGCGACAGGTCAAAGCAATTATTTTCCACAGAAGAATTGATGGAAGCAACTTTACAATCCTAGTCGTAAAAGTAATCGAACATAAAGGACAAATAATGAATAACCTTCCAAACAGTATTAATACGTTTCGGCGATAAAAAAATGCAGGGTGAATCTTTTAGAAATGGCCTATTTCACTGGGCTGTAGTATTGTTACAAATTATCCGATTTTAATGCGGTTTTCGTCAAAAGATTCAGGAAGGATAAACATTCAACGGGATGTCCCGTTTTCTTATTTGCAACAGAGAACAAATTATAATTAAAAAATAGCACAAACCGCGACAGTCCTCGGGATCCCATAAAAGAGGCATTGCATACTGTTGAAGTCGCAACAGTTGGACATTTTGGGTGGTCATCGCAACACCTGCTGGGGGTAAGCGATTATAGCCCTTTCGAACATTTACGAACTTTTACTAGCTATGTCTGGTATACCGCATGGCAATCAGTTTTTAACAACATTTTTTAGGCCCCAGCCATCCCTCCTTGTATAGCTTAGGCATAGTTTGTTATTTCTTATGTTTTATTTTTTGCCGGTGTTGCAAATCAAAACACGGGCGTTTAAATAAATGTTCACCCTTTCTAAATGTTTTCATGAAAACCGCATTGAAATCGGAGGATACTTTGTAACAAAACAATAGCCCAGTGAAATAGGCCAGTTCTAAAAGAATCACTCTAGACAAACCTAAGGACGAAGTGTTCGCGTGCTAAGCAACAGTGATGCTAAAAAAAATTTTACCCAGGAGTTCATTATACTGCCTGCGGCGGTAAAGCATCCCCGCGAAAATAGCCCGTGTGCTTAGATTTAGGTGCACGTTAAAGAATCCCATGTGGTCGAAATTGCCGGAGCCCTCCTCCACGGCGTCTCTCATAATGATATCGTGGTTTTTGGACGTAAAACCTCGACAGTTACTATTACGCCGGCCAAGTCAGTGGCCAAAGGAAGACAACACGGCGAACACGAACCGGTGGCCAGTGTAATTATTCATGCAAATCAACACTACAATAAAAAACACATAACACATTTAAAATCTGCTGAGGTTGGAAATCGAAAAATTCGTTGATCCAAATGGGCATGCTGGTGCAGTCTTTCCTTTCAAAGACTAATTCTACGTAGACCGACAGCCTTTCTAGGCAACGTTTGCAAAATGAACACGACAAATTATGAAAAAAGATGAATATTACTTTATATGTTTAATACTAAAAGAGATCGGCGCGATCGGACATCTTCCCGAAAGAGATCTGGCACATGTCTGTCGGTTTTACGTCGATATGGAAGGCAGGGAACAAGAGCTGTATTGACTGGAAAACAGCTGGAAGAGTGCCAGAACATGTTTTCAAGAAGAGCTCCTGCAAGATCGAAAGCTCGGCCACTTTCACGGGAACCTGACGGCAGGAGCCAGAAATTTTTTCACACGAATACACAGGAGAGCGAAGCACAACAGGGCCTGCATAATGTTAGCTGCGTCATTGTGGCTTCTGCTTTTGATTAGATTCTTTTTCGAGTTTTAAGCATTTTTCTTGCGTCTGCAAAGATATTACTTAAAGTCAGTTGCTTATGCTTTAGAAGAAAAGAACGACCACCTAAGGCTAGATTTTTCCACCTTTCGTTTCATCGCCCTCCGTGTCTTGCAACCATTATTAACGCGGTAGCTTTAAAGAGCACGTTTCGCAGGAATTCCGGCGTCGGCGTCGTTGGTTGTGAGCAAAAAATTATTCTTGTCCGTGAGCGAAAATTGGAGGTAGATGCAAATAAAGAAATACTGATAAACTTCGGTTCGAGTGGGAATCGAACCGAGGCCCTCTGCGAGGCAAGCAGGTGCTCTTCCACATAGCCATTGCTTGAATCTGTTCTGAAAAAAAAAAAACCTGTACGAATGTCATGTTATGAGAGGATATTAATGAGAACTAACAGACAACAATCTGATAGTTCTCATGTCTGTTAGATCTCATTATTATTTTGTCTGAATAAGAAACGAGCCCTTAAAAGTAATCTTTTTTCCTCCATGTAATGAGAGGAGTAATATTGCGGGGCAGAAGACTGGGATTGCGCGAGGCGTCAGGATTTGTGAATTGCACAGTGGGTGAGGGGTTTTAAGGCCCAACCATTACAAAGCGCTTAGACACACATAGTCATCATTATCAGCTGCAAAAGCATCAACAAAGCGAGCAGCTGCGTAGGTTTGCTTGTTGCCTTATGGATGCGTAGTGGGTACTTTGCTGATTCGTAAAAGGAAGAATTAAGGCGTAGTAGGAATTCTAGGATTGTGTGAAATGGCCAATCTGACTTGCACAGACACTCCTTTTCTTGCGGCATGCTTGAGGTGCTCAGCGAGGAGCGAAACGAGGCTATCGATTGAGAAGGCGATGCGAATGGGGCCCGATTTATTCTCGTGTGGTTTGATCTTGGTGTGTCGATATCACTTCAGCCTCATGAAAGATGGGTGCGCAGTGGCCGAGAAATAATTGAAGCTTATAATACTAGAAAAAGGGGACAACAATGCATTTTGTGCCTTCTGTTGCCCTACATGATAGCGAGGTTAGGTTTTTAGATAGCACGGTATCTTAAGTTTTATGGCGTTGAAGAGTACACGTGGTCTGCTTGAGGCTCTTTATTGTTCAGGATGTCACCTGACCTGCCGTTTCATTGGTTTTGTGTGTCACATGGGTGTGAGGGTTGAAGTGTCCTTTTTTCTTTCATGTCTTGTAATAAATATTCAGGTGCGAGTCAGCGCTGTGGTTTGTCTCCTCTTCTCTTGTGTCCACGTCGTCGTTGCGCTAAGTTAAACATGTTCAAGTATTGTCACCAACTGGCCCCGCTATCAGCCTTTCTACAGAAATAGTTTTTGTTAAGGCATCGCATTCATAGGACAGTTTCACAAGAAATGCAGTCACTGCTGCGGAAGCCTTTAATTCATATTTGAGATGATCATTCGCACAATAGTGCCTATTACAATATACTAATTTAAAAAATGAAAAAAAAAACAATGATTTTCTTGCACTTGTCTTACGCCACAAAAATATCTAGTTACCTTTAAATTTCGTCTGAATCACATCTCTGCAGATGTGCAACTGCGGAGGCTGGTTCCCAAATACTGTTATAGTTCTTGGTAGGAAGAAGGAACATAAAAATTAGGGTGGTACATACACTAACGTTAAAAAAAATTAAAAATATTTATCTTGCACTTGTCTGACACCACAAAAATGTCTACTTTCCTTTAAATTTTGTCTGAATCACATTTCTACGCACGTGCAACTTCAAGGAATATAAAAATTTGGGTTTTACAATGCACTTGTTTTTGAAAAAAAATTTAAATAGTTGTTTTTCTTGCACTTGTCTGACACCAGAAAAATATCTAGTTACCTTAAAATTTTGTCTGAATCAGATCTCTGCGGATGTGCAACTGCAGAGCATGGTTCTCAAATACTGTTGTAGTTATTGGTGGGCAGAAGGACGATAAAAATTAAGGGTTTAAAATACACTAATCTTTAAAAAATGAAAAAAAAAATTGTCTTGTACTTCTCTAACACCAAAAAATATTCAGTTACCTTCAAATGTTGTATGAATCACATCTCTGCGGATGTGCAACTAGGACACTCGTTCTCAAATACTGTTATAGTTCTTGGTGGGAAGAAGAACGATAAAAATTAGTGTTTAAAATACAATAATTCTTTTTAAAAAAAGAAAGAGTAATGTGTTTGTTGTATTGGTCTGACACAACAAAAATATCTAGTAAATTTAAATTTGGTCTCAATCACATCTTTGCGGATGTGTAACTACGCAGGCTGGTTTTCAATTATACTGTTATAGTGCTTGGTGGGAAGAAAGACAAACAAATTAGGGGTTAAACACTTTTTACATGAAAAAAGTATTCGTTGAATTCAGCGTGCAGAGTGGGGCGAGTAGGTACGAGTTCGTTCTGGTCGAACTGCGCAATGGGACGGGACACGAAGAAAGGCAAGACAAACAAGCACAGACTAACTGAGTTTATTGATCGATGAAACCAGCCTTTTCAACAGCCTCAGCCCATATGACACGTCCCCCTAGGGGCTAACACAGGAACCGCTAAAAGCCATCAGAATAAGCACGTTAAGGAGTTATCAATAAAACAGCTGGAAAACTATCATGAAGACACGTGGCAGGCTATAAAACCATGACAAACAACATGAAAAAACATGCAAAACGCAGTGCAAGAGAACGATTGTACGCACATGGAAACAACCAACGTAGACTGAGGTGATTACGTGCACGTGGTGCAGAGATTTGCGTACTCTTTGTCAGTAAGAATAATCGACGGGTGGCTGATGCATCCCTCCCATTTCCTCCTGATATGAAACGCTCCGATAATTTTGCGGTCTATTAACTTGCTTTCTTTCGACAGAACTGTCGCGTCTTCGCAAACTGCCTCGCACCCGCACTGCCGGCAATGCGCTGGTAAATGCAAGGCTGGGGCGTCGCATGTTAATGCGTCTCGCGCTCACCCCTATATACAATTTCCCGCATGTTAATGGCACCTGGTACACAACACCGACCTCGCAGGTTACAAACCTATTCCTGTGATGAATTGCGCACTCACTTTGACGCGACTTACTCGTATCGTCTTTCCTCTTACTAACTATGTTGCACACTTTAAAAAGTTTAGCAGGCGCGAAAAAAACTACGATAACCCCATATTTATTCCCATTTTTTTTTAAACCATGGGAAAGGCCGTGAACATACGGAACGTCGGCGAACTTGTCCACCTCTTTCGGCTTTCCGTTAGCATTCTGTCGCATGCCTTTTTCTTTTACCACGCGGGCGAGCTTGCCACAAACTGTGTCGAGGCGAAATGGTAGAGGCCCGTCTACTTACATTTAGGTGCACGTTAAAGAACACCAGATGGTCGAAATTTCCGGAGCCCTCCACTACGGCGTCTCTCATAATCATATCGTGGTTTTGGGACGTAAAACCCCAGATATTATTATTATTATTATTATTATTATTATTATTATTATTATTATTATTATTATTATTATTATTATTATTATTATTATTATTATTATTATTACAAACTGTGTCCATAGGGTGGCTCTGCTACCCAGTGTTCCTTAGCCTTTCCACTTGCTTTTCGAAGCTTTGCGTCATCTTGTGGACGCAGGATTTTTCGAGCGCTGCTCTCAAAACACTGATAGCGGTCCGCATTTTAATCACCTTAAAGTGGCTGGACGCATAGTTGAACAGCGGTTTTCGGGCCCTCGGCTGGTAGCACCAACAGACATGATCTGACCTAAATTCTAATTGAAGATCGAAAAACCGCAACCTAAACCCATTCCAAAATTCAAGTGTAAACCTAAAGCCTCGGCCACGCATGCTGAACAGTCCAAGGACACATTTAGCTGTCTCTTTGTAATTCCGCCTCCCTAAGAACACCACGTAATCGTCGACATAGCGAAATATTTTAACAGTATCTGACACATAGTGTTCAATTACCCTATTCACGCCGCTAAGAACCATATCACTCAGTAGTGGAGCCGCACTGGAGCCAATGTGCGCACAATCGTTCTCTTGTACTGCGTTTTTTCATGTTGTTTGTCATGGTTTTACAGCCTGTGACGTGTCTTTATGATATCTTTTCAGCTGTTTCGTTGATAACTCCTTAACGTGCTTATTTTGTTGGCTTATAGCGGTTCCTGTGCTAACTCCTAGGGGGACGTGTCATATGGGCTGAGGCTGTTAAAAAGTCTGGTTTTATCGTTCAATAAACTCAGTTGTTAGCCTGCGCTCGTTTGTCCTGCCTTTCTTCGTGTCCCGTCCCGTTGCGCAGTTTGACCAGAATGAACTCCTTGAATTCAATCCAGCTTTCATTATTTAGCTGTTGTTGGCAAATGGTATTTGCACCAAACCTCTGTGACAACACAGTTCCACACACTTCACACTTGATGAACTTAGGCCCTAGCGGCAGCAAACAGCTATACACCATTTACTCGTTTATATGCGGAATTCACACGTTATCTGAATGCCTCCCCCCATATATGATGCTCGTCACAACAAGAACTGTCTTGAAAAACCTACATCACTTCTTTGCAGTAAAGCATAGATTTATAATTATGTATGTTATTGCAGTAACAACTATATACATATGGAACACGGATAAGTGTTTGCCTGAGCTGGTATGTAATGCAATAGAACATATGATGAAGCAGCTTTTTTTCCCTAAAGCAATGACCATGTTACGCTCACGCTTGGCGTACCATTCGCGCATTATATTTAAAATAATTTGAAGGATATTAACCATCATTTAAGAAGGTATATGAGCTTCAATGTGCTTGCCGTACAGTGACCGTGCACACAAGACTAAATCCGTGCATTTCCCATCTTTCCCACGCAAATGTGCCCTGGAAATGCGCTTCAGTACGCGCTATACGAACACACGTGTCGCACCGCCTACACGGGCACGGGGGAATATTAGGACGTATAAATTACGAACAACAACGCGTAATCAACAATAGACAGCTTCGCTTTACTCGCCGCCTGTCGGCCGGGGTTGCTGTGAAGCTTGAAGATTGTTTCATTATTCTTTTCAAACAGTGCGTTAAATGCAAATAATACGCAAACGAATGTTGCATAGTTAAAACTGCTTCCGAAGGAAGGGCTTCTTTGCTAAAGATGCAAATTATGTGCAGTAGATTAGTGACAAGTAAGACGCGCAAGTAGCGGTGGCCTTCCGCCTCCTTGCGATGATCGACGTCACGGCAATTTTTCGCGAGCCACCAATGACTCTACGAAAAAGGCGGACACGTGGCTGTTGACAAAACATTCTATACAGACGTAAAGGTAGCTCCAAAAGATCTGGATAGGTAATATAAGAATTGTTATTTATTATTTCATGTCTCGGCTCATCGATACCACTTCCAGTTCACCAATAGAAGTTGAATGCGTCTAGTAATAAAGCACAGTGAAATTGATGTCGAGGTTTCAATCACAAGAGAGTCAAAAAGCAGGCTCTCAAGGCAGACTGTCTAAAGATGGCGATAATAGGAAACAGAGCATACCTCAGAGAAATGCCCCAATTCTCGTTTAAAGCGATACCTTTTTTTTTACGTTTTTGCGCATTCCCCGTAGCTATTGATAACCTCAGCATGCGTCCACAAAGTCCGACACTTGTTCATGTTTCAACACTGATCATTATTGATTCTGCATGCGTGGTAGCCTAGAACGCAAAGTGTCGCGCTGCTGAGCTCGAGGGCGGGGGTTCGATTCCCGGCCACGGCGACCGCTTTTAGACTGGGGCAAAATACAAAAAACACCGGCGCGCTTATAGTTATATGCATGTTAATTAATTCCAGCTGACAGAAGTCAATCTGTTGTTCCCCCTAATGGCGCGCCTCGTAATCATGTGTACGTTTGGGCACATAAAACCGTAGAAATTACTATTACTGTTCAGTAATAAATTTTGTTTATATAAGACTGTACTAAAGAAAAGAATAGGACGTATCTATTATGAGGCCTCAATTTAGAATGGCTTCCACACACGTGAAGTCACTAAGATTTGATGTTGTCTCGGTGCTAACCGATGAGATGAGACAATAAAACGACCGCGATGACCATTCATCACGATACGACAGCGCGTACTAAAGTCTGCGTATATGAGTCCCTGAACTACGCCTGCAGAACGCAGTCACGCCTCCGGCCATTCGGAGCCCGAGTGGTCACGTATTGAGAATTAGTGATCGATGACAGCACTGTCATTTTGTTGATGGTGCTTGGCCCAATTGTTCGGCTTCCCGTCATCTTTCCCTACGAGCTTTCTGCGAGACACTATTAATGGCTTCGGACGATTGTGTAGAACCATTGTGTCAGGTCATTTTCGTCAAGAAAAACGGCATCCTAGGCTCTATTCATGGCACAGTGATATCTGACTATAACAACAATGTGCACGGCAAAATGAATATACGCAATCGAAGATGACAGTGCGGTACTGCGGAAAAAGCACGCAGCATTGTAGGTCGAGCTTAGTGCATACTTGCACGCCTTTTTAAATAAAAAAGATATCTGGAATGGTATACAAAACACCTCAGTGGTGTTTTTTATAAGTACATTCAGATACATATATATATATATATATATATATATATATATATTATAAGGAACCAACAGAGACACCACCCTTGCTGCAGGCCACTTGTTCTATTCTAAACTCCGTCTTCCTCAACTCCACTCTAGCTGCGCGCGCACCACAGCGAGTGCGCGGAACAGCTGACAATGTGTCTGGTGGGCGGTGCTGGCTGCATCACTGCGGTCGGTCCCGACCACGCTGCAAGTTCGTTGGGAGACCTCCCAGAAGTGCCTCCGGTGGGCTACACTGGTTGAGTCGCGGTGGTCGCTCGCAGCCGGTTAGGCTTGTGCGGTTAGGCTTGTGGATGAGCCAAATGTGTCTCGACGACACTGGCTGCAAGGCGGTGGTCGGTCCAAGCTACCCGGCAACTTGGCTTGAGAAGGTGCCTCAGCGTGCTCTGGCGGGCGACCGTGGTTGATATAATGTGGTCGTATGTAGTCCACACGTTTGTCCCGTCGCGGTTGGGAGGACAGGGCAGGAAGTGGTGGGCGCTGTAACTCCACTTGATGCACCAAACAAGGCCATCTGCACTTTTCGCAGTGGTTCGAGGGGCGTCTAGGTGACTTACTAGGCGTCTGTGGCAACGGGAAGCTGACTTCACGCGTTGACCTGCGATGCCGCTTGTGCTTTTGCAGCGTTGTCGCTGGGGAGCACACCGCCGTTCTCCTCGAAAGAAGCCGTTCCAACAGCAGGAGACGTGCTGCACATACAGGTCGATCTCCGCCGTATCAGACACCTCGGCGGTTTCTGGAGAGATATCTCGTAGCAAGTTGGAAACATTCTCACGTTCTGCCAGTGCATGCTGTGAGGTACGCAGATCCGCCTTCGTCTGGTCAGAGAAGATCTCGTTTGAATCGACGGACAAGTACGGCTCGTTGCATGCCAAGGGGTCCAGTACTGCAAGTACCGGTGCCTCCAAGCGCTCAAGCGATCACGAGCATGGGGGTGGCTTTTCCGACAGATGTGGACGGAACCGATGCCGAGTCTGTGATCTGAGGTGGTAGGCCTGGTCTCAGTTGCGTCTTTGTTCCCGGGCAGGTTGAGACACTGTCTACAGCTGAGCTGGTATGCGCAGTTGCAGCCTCAACGTGGTGCCCCTTCAGAGCTCCATCCCCGGTACCGGTAAGGTTGGACTGGGTGGTGGCAGCGAGGTGGTGGTCAATCGGTCCAAAGGCATCTATGAGCCTGGTGCTCCACTCGACCCAGGATTGCTGCCTCACTCCTTCGTACCTGTGCGACGCCTCGGCACTATTTCGAAGGCGGTCTATGGCCACGCACAACTTCTGCTGATTCGTCCAGCACTCGCGAGCTCCGATTGCGTTCACAATCGCCACCCAGGTGTCGGCATCGTTCTGGAAACCGTGGAATTCCGGTAATTCACGGACAGCCGGCGATGGTGGGGTGGCAGGCGAAAATTTGAAGTATGCCGACGCCAAGCAGCCCAGTTGGTATGTGAGCTGCGTGAGGGCACAACGGAGCTCTCCATGGCTCTGTACTGAGCTGGATTCAAGGACTTGTGAGGCAGCTGCAGCGAAGAAGGCATTCATTTTGCACAATGGTGGTATAGCGGCAGGACACAGCTCGGAGCACCGCGCGATCCAAGGCCTAATCTCGACGCGGAGTTGTGCGATGGTACGCAACAGCTCCGCGGCGCAGTCGGATGAGACGCACAAAGAGCGAGGATTCACGTCCACGGAGTGTGCGGTCGTAGCAGCACTCCCGACGGCAAAATCCACGCCCAGCGAAGCCTGAATGGCGTCCCTTGAATGCTCACGCGTTGGAAGGGTCCTGGGCACCGGATGCGTGTCACGGGACGCGTACGCGACGTACCCGGATGACAGGAGCCCGTGCACATTCTCAGAGGAACGTGGTAGCACGGTTCCTGGAAGGTAGTACGCTGGAAACACCAAGAGGCATGGACGACGTCCGCGGATGATTCGATCAATAGCGGCAGCAGCAGTCTAGTCGTGGATTCTATGATCGAGGAAGCGTGGACGGCGTTCCTTGGATGAAGAGACCCGCACTGCCAACGACCCACGAGGACACGTGGCTTCAGCTTCAAGGTTCGATTCGTTTCGTAGGGTGCGCCATTGTAATGAACCAGACAGAGACAGCACCCTTGCTGCAGGCCGGCTGTTCTATTCTAAACTCCTTTCTCCTCTACTTCACTCTAGCTGCCCGTGCGCCAGAGACACGAGGGCCGCTCATCGCCAGCACAATATATATATATATACCCTATCGGAAAACCCAGTGGCACTGTCCCAGTGCCATACCTGATTATTGAACCAGTGTGGCGCTGGATACTGGGACGCTGGGACGCTGCACGAGGCACGCTTGACGCTGGCGCACTGCACACTGGGCCACCCGTTACGTGCCGAAATCGGGCTTTTAAATTGTTTCTGAAAGCTCTGGTCATACCCCAATCATAATTAGGGCTAATACGCGAGCACTGCGACAAAAAAAAACCCTCGAAAAAAAAAAAAGACACCGAGCGGGAGTCGAACCCACCCCCTCGATACAGCATACATCCATATGCAGCTTTTCTGGACACCAGCGGCCTAGTTCGCGTGAACGACACCACGTGGCGTATCGACCTTAAAGAATTCAAAAGTCCCGCCATGACGTATGCAGTGACGCGGCACTAAATAAAAGAGAATCAAAAGAAACAGTACACACGCCCCGAGACTGTCGCTTCACCTCGGTGCGCAGAAAAAGGGAGCGCTGTTTGTCGGCGTTATCTCGACGGCGACGACTGGCAATGAATTGGCAGTTTTTCTAGACGTGCCATGCCAAATGTCTGGCCGTTATAGACGCGCCCGCGATGCATGAAGAGCATCGTGTTTTTATGTTTGTTTGTTTGTTTGTTTGTTTGTTTAGTTTTTTGCGCTGCCGTACCGGTGGGATTTTGGAACAGCATGCTGCTTTCCGAGTTTCTTTTTTCAGCTAGCGGGAACCATTATGTTTGGGTACGAACAGGATTTTGTGGTTGCATAATAAACCGAATTTCCTTTGGTGTACCACTTGGGTGATGCTCGTTTGCTCCTTGCGTTACCTCAAGTTAGAACTGGATAAGTTTGAGAACGCTAGGAATGAGAGTAAAAAAAGGAAGTTAAAGATAGTTTTTTATTTGTTTTCATTTAGTTCTTATTTAAATGTGGCTGCCACCGCAAGCTTGGCGCCGTCTAAGCGGGTTTGCGAAAATGATACAGTCGTTGAACGATGATCTTGTACACCGGAAAATGTGAACTTGGTTAGTTTTTTTGTTAGGAATGAACGTATAGTAGAACATATACGACTGACGTGTTGTGTAATAATCTCTAGATCTGCCGTCCATCCCGCTAAAAAAGGCACTTATCTATCCTAATTGCATTTCTTCTTTTTCTTTCTTCTTTTTCTTTTTTTGCTGGATGTGATTGTCTGGAATCCTGTTGGCGCAGATAGACCAATAGGTTACTCTAATCGGCTGGAAGTTCTCCTGAAGCTCTCCTTTCATGTTCTGTAGGCGCAGTCTCTTTCAGTTTTGCACTACAGCAAGCACAAAGTCGATCATGAATCACCTACTGGCCCAATCGTCCACTTTGATCAGCACAAAAAAACTCAGAAGAGCGAATTTTTGCGTTTTTGCGCTGACAACAACGATTGTTACTGCAACATAATACAGTAACTATTCCTACAATATCTCAAAATCACTTCTTTATTCTGTATCACTCCTGATGTAGAATACAAAATGCATTCGACTTGCTCAACAACGGGTCACAAGACACATCAGAGAAAAGCGAACCCTTTAATTCCCCCTTCCTTCGTTCACTCAGCATATGAAAATTTCTTCAGTTGTGAGTGGAGCTCCTTCTGTTGCCATGACGATGTGCAGGCGTTCCAAAGGAAATCTTAAGACTTTCTTTCCAGGAGGTTCCCTTAAGAGAACGATGGTGTTTATGCGCACAGGAATTTTGATTAGTAGTTTATCGCTCGTAGCAATGACTGAAAAATACCAGTCTTCAGCCAGATAAAGCCTAGCGAAATCTGCTTTTCCCCTTAATATCTACTGCTTTTCAAGCAGTAGTCTTCTTCCCCTGAAAGCCCAACGGAAAATGACCCATGTCGAATAGAATGATTACAGCTCCGCTCGAGGGTCTACAAAACCGGAGCTTTCTTTTTTGCACTTCATGATGCAAAATATTAGCCGCGTATTGAAACCTGGAATCTTCTGGCTTAATAGGAATGTCAAAGCTGCGAAGACATTCCTGGTTGGGATTATTTTTTGGCTCAAACGCGTAGGCCCACCTTGAAAGTCCCTTCCACTGTATCGGGTAGATTTGTCTCTATTGTAGATAAGGAAATCATGGTAAAATAGATAGTAAGAAATGTATAATTCAATATTAAATTTTACTGCAACATAAAACTTGCAATGGAAATACGCGCGAAAGCGACTAATAAAAATTAATAATATTTCAGAAGACACGATAACTGGCATGTAGCCTCGACTTTAATTATAGGGATATCTGCACACAGGTGTGAAGTCTGGTGAAGTCATAGATGCACGCGTTCTAGAAAACACCCTCTAAACATGGTATTCCCTCTCAGCTTTCTCTGAGGGGAAATAGCTCAAAGAATTGAATTCCTCTCAATCTAATAACATGTTATTTTTTTCTTAGATTAGGCCCTAAATCTGCCCTAAATGGTGGCTCTGCGCTGTACAGCACACACGTGTGCTGTACAGCGCAGAGCCACCATTTAGGGCAGATTTTGTAGTGACGCGGAAATTACCTCCTTGATAGTGAGAAAGTTCAAATATGTATACACAATAACCTTCTCAATGTTTACTTATGGACAAATATTTGGGATCGTGGAACATGAGGTGAGCATGAGTGAGGTCACGCCTTTTTAGAGTAAATACTTATCCTATCACTATATATATTCGCGATGTGCTTTCTTAAAGGAACTGACAACCAGGGTTGGGCAGAGATACTCAGAAAAGTATTCCGGAATACAGATATCGAAATACATGAACTGGAAGACTAAAATACAGATACTGAGATACATTTGTCTTTAACGTAACGGGATATTTCGGAGATACTTTTGCAATAAGACGAAAAAAGTATTCCGGAATACAGTTACAGCGATACAGATACTGGAATACTATCTTTATTTCAAGGGTGCTCATACTACGCAAATACATTTATTAGTGCAGCATAATGTTGTAATTAACGTTACAGCGCATTGAAACGTTGAGTTCATTTATTTATTTTGTACAGTACCCTCAGTGCCATTAAGACATTGCAGTGGTGCATACAAAGTACATAATTAGTAATAATGACATAATTATGAGTATCAATAGCAATAAAGATACACTATTTAACAGCAACAGTAACAATGATCGGACACCGAAATCAACATACTTGGCGAACAAAATTAGCTATGCTAGAAATAGCACAGTTTAAGCAAATCACTCGAATCATTAATCAACCCCAGTAAATTTAGAAAAGGCACACATATATTTTGCACATTTTATCTGCTTTGCTGAGAACGTTGTGGTGTAGGCTTCTCAAATAGGCTGTCTTCTAATCATATCTTGGTTTTGGGACGTTAAACCCCAGATAATAATAATATTATTATTATTATTATTATTATTATTATTATTATTATTATTATTATTATTATTATTATTATTATTATTATTATTATTATTATTATTATTATTATTGTCTTCTAAACAGCGTCGGTTCAAACTGAACGCAAGACTCATGAAAGAAAAAAAATTACACCATCTCCCGCTAAAGGGGACCATGAGGCGATGCGAAGCCGGAGCACTTGCACGATCGCGTTCCGTTGGCGTTCGTTGGGCATGCTACCGACCTCACGTCGTGGAACGCGAAGAGGGACGCTACGCGCGTCGTATCTTCCATCTAGCCTGGCCGTTAATTCTCACAGGGCGAGCGGGGAACGCGGTCGACAGGCGGGCGAGAGGGGGGCAGCGTAGGAGAGGAGAGAGAAGGGGAGGGGACGCGCATGCGCTCGAGCTCATCGCGGCGTTGCGCAGGAGAGAATTTCGGCATGTCTAGCCCGCGTTTCAAAAGAGTGGAAAGGGGGAGGGGAGAGGGGTATGGGAGAGGGGGAGGGGCGAGGGGAAGGGGAGATGTGAAGTGGAGATGGAAAGTGGAGAGGGTGAGTGGAGAGGAGGTGTGTGGAGAGGGTATGCGCATGCGCAGTAAGGGTGGTCACGCCGCACACCACCGGATTGAGCTCGGCCTTAAGATACTTCGCATCTAAAAAGTATGTCTTCCACTGAAGGCGAGCACAAATTCGTGTTATAGTGAATAAATACCGCCTTCATAGCCGGATTGCCCTGCAGTGTGGCGATATCTTTCTCGGGCCATCTAGACACAAAACACTTCCGCCCTCCCGTGGGTTGTTCTGACTTTCAGAAGCTGAAGTCGGTGCCCATCTTCGAAATCCTCAGCCGTCTGACCCGGTCGGCTTCAATGAAGCTGTCACCACCACCGATGCTACCAGCACCGATTTCAGAAAGCCGCAACAGGCGAAGTCGGCTCCGGCTGTGGGGAAGCCTGGTACCACAAAAACCCTTGTGGTAGCTGTAGTAGTTAACGGTGAAAGCGTAATCAGAGAACGAGGTGTGATAGCCAGAAGAGCGTCGCATATTGGACGCAGAACTTGGTCGCCATCCCGCGGCATGTTAAAATGTGATTGAACACCACGGCTGGACTAGAGGGAAACGCAAAGCGCGTCATGCCGCCCCGGTAGCCCGGCCGCGATTTTTCTCGGGTGGAACGCGGTGTTACAGCCAGGTGAGGCAGGTCCGCGTCGGATAGCTATTTTAGGGGCGAAGCTCCTTAAGGCGGCACCCGTTCGTCCCTCGTAGTCGTCGTGGTCGTAGTAGTGAGTAACAAGTCTTACGCTTTGACCTCCAAGGTGGTGCCGGTGGGAGATTTCTCCTGTGCGTTGTTGAACAATAAAAAATTCGCAGCGTGCGCGTTAACTAAAAGCCGAATTCTTCTGTCTCTCATTCCCCATTAGCAGCCATTGGCATGTTCCAGTAGGAAACGTTAGTAGAAGTACAAGTGTAAGTGTTAGCTAAAAGCCGACTTCTTCTGTCTCTCATTGCCATTAGCAGCCATTGTTTACCTCCAAGGTAGTGCCTGGTGAGATTTCTCCTGTGCGTGATTAAACAATAAAAATTTTGTTCAAAACGCCGTTGATTGATGAAATAAACCAACGAAAGACGCCAGATGTTTTGTAAAAGCAGAACGAAAGAACGCCAGATGTTTTTCTTAAAGTGTAGTAGTAGTAGTTGCATGTAGCCACCTCGCCCGATCGTCAACGGGCGAGGTGGACCGGCAACGGCGCGAGGACCCTGCCGTACGAGAGTTAAATCACACTAAAAGACATACTTTGCGGGCGATACACTCTAGTGAGCTTTCAACTTTTCGTCTTAATGTACATGATAAAGAAATTATTTCTACGAAAAACGCAAGGCACACCTTGAGCAATATGTTTGGTTTTGGTACGCTAAATGGAACCATGAGGCGATGCGAAGCCGGAGCACTTGCACGATCGCGTTCCGTTGGCTTTCGTTGGGCATGCTACCGACCTCGCGTCGTGGAACGCGCGTCCTGTCTTCCCTCTAGCCTTGCCTTTAATTCGCACAGGGCGAGCGGGGAATGCGGTCGCTCTTTCGCTCGGGAGCGGACTTCTTCCTTGCATTTCACCGATCACAAGTGATAATGAAGGGACCACGTAAACCAACAGTACAATAAAAGTTTGATGTTTAATATATACACGATGTTTCACACTCTTTATATTATGTACTGGGCGCATTTCACGGAAGAGTTTCACTGTTTACAGATGATTCCATCCGTAGCTTCGCCCCACTCATCATCATTCACCCCGTGGATATGCTGTGTTTTTTTTGGTTTGTATTAGCGTGATGCAGAGCGAGGCCGACGCTTTTACGACGCTTGGGCAAAGGTCGCCACCTCGCGGTGTGTTGAGCCATTAACAAAATTCAACTGCTATTGAAAACGCGCCGAATGGGACGGACGCGTAACGCGTTGCAGGTGCTTGTCGCGGAGGCCACAGCAATGACGAATTACTTTACCTTACCACTCCCGGAGGTCACCACCACACAACCGACCGGGAGAGTGGTAGATATAAAAGGCGCGTTCGTAAAGCCTCCAGAGTACGTGACCGTGGCGCAGTGGATAGCGTGCCCGGCATTTGTTGTTGCGGATCGAGGGGTCGTGGGTTCGATGCTCGTTGACGGTACCTTTATTTCTTTGCCATCTGATTGTGTATAATTTTGCTACGTCATTTCCGTGACGGAAGTACGTCACTGAAGTCTTGGTGGACCCCGGCATAAAACAGTTTCGTGTTAAAACCGTTTCACGCATGTAATGAATTAAGAACACACCCTGACTTGGAGAGGTGGCTGAAAGCGTGTGAAAGATAGCCATCTTCTAGTCACTTCCGTCGCGACTACGGGAACTGCTTTTGGAAGTGCCGCCTCTTTTAGAACTGAACGCACGCGAAGCATTCCAAGGGGGTATTCGCGCGGGGGGTTGCAGAGTAATGGCTTGCCAACCGAAAAAAATTAGGCGTGCTGAACTGACCTTGAGCGACAGCGACTTCCCGCGATTCTGCCGTCTACGGCGTCTCACGCTTTACCACATGGTCCATTCTGTGCTTGACGGGAAACCATCGCTGCCCTATCTGTCGGCGACCGGCGGCGCGCCTTTGCTTGTCTTGGCACAAAAAAAAGTCATTCTCACATTGGAAACACGACTCAACTCATTTGCGACTAAAAAAAATGTAACGAGATACCCGTGTGCTGCATAGTATCGCGATACAGGCGATACATCGTAAATGTATTTCACTACTGAGATACAAATACATTTTGCAAATGTATCTCGATACAGAAATACAGATACTCAAAAGTATCTCCGAAATACTATCGCGATACACTTGTATCGCTATACTGTTCAGCCCTGCTGACAACCGACCGAAATGTGTCACAAGACCCTGGCTGTGAAATACAGTGACATAAACGAGCTTTTTTTTCACCATATGATTAGGATTTGTATTGTTGAATTGCGCTTTGAAAGTCACAACTGCATGTCGCGTTGCCTGACGGGCAAGCCTTCATAGTGCACGAATGAGATGTGCAGAATGCTGTACGCAGTCCGCTGCTATTTACTAAAGAAAAAAAATGCGTTTAAAAATAATCCGCACGGGATTAGGCATTCTCGATTTATTCTGTGCTTATAAAAGTGTAAAAGGAGTTTACGTTGAGAGGTGGCGTTGCCTTCGCGACTACTAGTGAACGCATGTCGAGCAACGGCGCATGCGCGCGGCGCTTTCTACATTGAATGAACTTCCAGGTAGCACACATCAAAAACCGGAAAAAATGCATTCCATAACGTTTGGGCTGTGTGTGGTATGGGCTTCGCAAGATACTGACCTACGTAGGCGGTGTCACGGCTTAAACGTTAGTAAAGGCATCTTTTCTTTTTTTTAGTGAGTGCTACCCGCAAGGCATGCATTCTCTGCACACACATACACACACCCACACACACTGACACACACACAACACACATATATATATATTGTAGCGAAGGATTCCTACTCAGTAATGGGTCGTCCTGTCGAGCGCCTTCCAGTGGGTCGTTCTCTTCTCTGAGAGCACGCCCCTCGTGCAGAGAGTCGGCCCCGCTTTGACTGTCGCTGCCGTGCGCCGTCGCTGAGTGCCCGTTAATAAACGTCTTGACAATTTGGTGGAGAGTGCTGTGCCCTTTAAACAACTGCGGTCCGCATTCGATGCCCTTGGAGCTTCGATCCCGTACCGTGCCTGCTACCATGACTCACGACGCCGCCCAGCAAACGCCTCCTCTTGCACCGACGCCATGTCCGGGTGTCCCCCGCATCCGTGACCCTCCTATCTTCACCGGCGCGGATGGCACCGACGTCGAGGACTGGCTCGCGATCTACGAGCGTGTGAGCGTCCCTAATAAATGGGACGAGGCAGACAAACTGAGCAACCTCGTTTTCTACCTCGCGGGTGTGGAAAGTCTATGGTACAACAACCACGCATCCGATTTCGCTACGTGGTCCGCTTTCAAGACCGCCATCATCGACGTCTTTGGCCGCCCTGCCGTTCGCAAGCTGCAAGCCGAACAGCGGTTACGTGAACGATCCCAGCAGTCCGGCGAGTCTTTCACGAGCTACATTGAAGACGTGCTCGACTTGTGCAAGAAAGCCAACGCAACCATGTCTGAAGCCGACAAGATCCGGAACATCATGAAAGGCATCGACGACGATGCCTTCACCATGCTACTCGCCAAAAACCCTCGCACTGTGGCAGAGGTCATCACGCTGTGCCAAAGCTACGAGGAGCTACGCCGGCAGCGGCTGATGACGCGTCGACCTCCATCACGTGACGCCGATCTCGCTGGCTTGTCGGCCGTGTCGGACCACTCCGTCTTACTCGCCGAAATCAAGTCATTCGTCCGGGAGGAAATTGCCCGCCAGTTCTCCTTACTGGCCTTCTCTCACCCGCAGGATGTTGTACAGTCGTCGACCACACTGCTGCCTCCCCTACGCCGGGCTATTGAGCAGGAAATCGCGGAGGTTATGCCGGAATACAACCAGCCCCCTCCTGCGTCTGCGCCGCTCAGTTACGCCCAAGTTGCAGCCAGGCCGCCCCCAGCGCTCCCTGTGGTGCCCCCGCTAACATACGCTGGAGCCGTCACCAGGCCTCAGGCCTTCGAAGCGAGTGTGCCGGCTGCGTACGCCGACATCATCCCTACACCCCGACTGCAGCCCACCATGCAGTCGTCATATCAGCAGCCGCCCCGTCCCTCGCGTCCTGCCACGTGGATGGGACCTAGCTCGGCAAACCGATGGCGCACTGCCGACAACCGCCCGATCTGCTTTGCGTGCGGTTGCGCCGGCCACGTAGCCCGCTATTGCAACCGCGTGCAGCCGCCTCGAGTCGGATCAGCCGTCACCAACCAGTCCAGCCGCCCGTATTATGACCCGCTGCCGCCTATGTCACCGACGTCACGCCCAGGTCCATCTACCCGTCGTTCACCGTCCCCACGACGCCGCTCACTGTCACCGATGCGGCCTCGTCCGGTCGCACGAGACCAGGAAAACTAGTCGTCGCAGTCCAAGAGGCAAGGGCTGCGACGCTATCGAACAGCCAAAGCCCTCAGCAAAGCCCATCAAACGTAGTAGACGTGTTTGTAGATGGTGTGCGCACATCGGCCCTTGTAGATACTGGAGCTGCCGTTTCCGTTATGGACGCTAAATTTAGCCGACTACTGCGAACGGTGACGACGCCACTTTCCGGGCTCTCCCTCCGTACAGCCAGCGCTCACAGTATTCACCCGACAGCGGTGTGCACAGCCCGTGTCTTGATTCAGGACGCTCTGTACGCCGTCGAATTCATCATAATTTCCTCATGCTCTCACGAAGTCATCCTGGGATGGGATTTTCTCGCTCGTCACGCCGCCATAATTCGTTGCGCACCAGCCGAAATAGAGCTTTCACCATTCTCAGATTTGAC